>NC_141050.1:8933200-8945700 GCF_041138505.1 Cibotium barometz | reverse complement strand
CTCATTAGCCCATCCTTCCAACTAGAACCATTCCAGAAGTGGGGCTTGGATTTTGTTGGACCATTCAAACCTACTGCAAAATAGACTGGGAACAGATACACTCTGGTGGCAACAGATGGTGAATCAATTCCATCATATACAGACTTCATGACACCTATGGTGTAAAAGACACGAGTCTCGGCAAGAGAGGATGCAAAATGTTTTTTGTAGTGGGCCATTGACAATGTTGCTGTATTCATATGGAGTTGTGCACGGGCACAATGAGTTAGTCATCTGCTAAATGCTGTATTTCCAATTCAAGCACAACAATTTAGTGATGACCACCTTCTCAACCAGGACCATTGTGCACTATGTAAGGATTTTCGGTGTGTGCTAGGGACAAACAAGCCGATTTTCTTCAAGCTGTTGTCTGTTTTTTGGGGTAAGTATAAAATGTTGACATGAGGGATACACTGATAAATGGATGATTCAATGTATAAGTGCTTTAGAAATCCTCGTCGTCGCTGCTGCATTATTATTCCCAAGTTGCATGACCTTTGACCAAGGAGGTGAGAAAATTATCTTATTAATAGGATGGTCCCGTGGATGTGGATGTGGCTATTGGCAAAATGTCGAACTACCTATGAACTTGAGAATAGAATTAACACAATCCTAGACCCTGAGAGCCTCAATGTTTACAGACATGTTATTGCACTTCAGAAACAAGAATTATAGTGTTGTCTAGCACCTCTGTATCTTTTTCTTTGCCTTGGTGCCAAATTAAAAAGAATATCTTGGTAGATTATAAAGCTTTTAAAGGAGATGGTGATTTCAAGAAATATGTTCGTTCATGTTCGCTCTTTTGGGATAAAGATTGTCTTGTTAAAAAAAAAATTGTTGCTGATATAGATTCTTGTGCACAAAGTGCTATAGTTACATGTAATGGTCGAAATGTTACAAATAAAGTTGCATTCATGGGTCTTATAATTTCATGATCGCATAATGATGACTCATTGCAATGGGAATTTACATTAGTGTTGTATCTCTGGTTTACTTAGGTTATATGTTGTACATATTTATTTAGTGAAGTTGCTATTATAAATTGATATTCACAAAGTGTTAATAGCTATGTTGCATATGCTAGTTATCATACAACTATGATAATTAGCATAGAACTAGCATACATGTACATGCAAGTTAGCATACAAGCATACATGTACAAGCATGCTAGCATATAACTATGCTAGTTAGCATTTAATTGCGCTAGTTAGCATACAACTGTGCTAATTAGCATACGACTCTGCTAGTTAGCATACGACTCTGCTAGTTAGCATACGATTATGCTAGTTAGCAATACGACTATGCTAATTAGCATACAACTATGCTAGTTAGCATACCACTATGTTAGTTAGCATACATCTAGCATACATGTGTGCAAGTTAATATGCAACTAGCATTTCCACACGTAAGTTAGAATACAGCTATGCTAATTAGCATATGCTAGATACCATACAACTATGCTAGTTAGCATACATCTAGCATACATGTATGTAAGTTAGCATGAGAGATCGTGTGTGGGTGTGTGAGTGGGAAAGATTGTGTGTGAGAGATCTCATTGTGTGGGTGTGTGGGTGTGAGAGAGAGAGAGAGAGAGAGAGAGAGAGAGAGATCGTGTGTGTGAGAATGGAAAATTGAGGCAACATTGTGCTCTATTGGATTGTGGGTAGTGATCCTGTTGCAAGCTACATCAGCCCTGCATCCGATCGACGCAAGAAAGCCAATTCAATCAACAGAGGTACAAGACGGCAATTGGTGGTAACACGAGAGAAAATCGTGTGGATGTATCTGTGCACGTGAGAGAGTTGTTTGTGTATCTACGCCCATGAGAGAAAGAGAGTGTGTGTATATGCAGGCTTGATAGAGGGGGAGAGAGAGAGAGAGAGCAAGAGAGAGGTGGTGTCTATTGTGTCAGAGAGAGAGAGCGAGAGATATGGCATCGAAAGAGAGACGACCCTGGATTCTGCCATCATGCGACCTCAAACCCCTGTTCATAGACCTCAAGTTGAACAAGCCCCAAGTTCCCTTGTAGCGCGCGACAGTACACTACTACCCAACTCACGTCTTCAACGCCGGAAATGCCTTACAAACTCATAGAAATATATCATCAGTGTGTAATTACATTATGTCACAAATACAACAGTATTATGTCAGTGAGCCAGGCAAACTGTATTAGAATATCAGAAATACAATAGTTCTCTAATTCTATTGATTTGCAGCATTACATCATAATACAATGCTGCATCTCTCTTATGAATAAAACCAAAAAGTTACATCTGAAGTGTAAGTTGTTACAAATATATGTCAGTGACAAGGTGTAACAAATACATGTCAGTGAGAGAAGTGTTAATCTTGGAAACACATGTCATAGGGCATGCTATTGTAGATAGCCTCATAGGTTTCTAGAGTAATTTTGAACTTATTTATTTTCTGCGGTATACGCTCCATGGGTATTTTGATACAGCATACAAGATGTGACAATATGTGGACGGGAGGCATATTAGCAAGGAGATAAAAGGTTTAGAGATCTATTTGCTGGAAATACAACCCCTTTATTACATATGATCCTTTGGGAATACTATTCTCCCATTCATCCACATAGTCTTCCTCGGCCTCCTCTTTCTCTGCAATACATTTGATGCGGTAAAAGTCAGCTGAATCTATATTGGTTGCAGAGTCTGGTTTCACTGCAAATGTGTCACCAACTTGCAAAGCACTACTCAATGCATCATGATGCCCCTCGTATGTAACTTCATCATATGCATCTTCCTCATCGGCAGGCAATTCAGAATCAGGCAAGGGCTCCAATGTGTGATAATACCACGTTGGTACATGGGCTTTATTCACACATCTATTCCATTTGTGAGCATGCATGCGCGCGTCACAAAAGCATGAGAGGTGTCTGGTGGCAAGTCCTGTAGGATCTTGAGGATTATAGCCACAAACAACATCTATTCCATTTGTGAGCATGCATGCGTCACAAAAGTATGAGAGGTGTCTGGTGGCAAGTCCTGTACGATCTCAGCAACGTCTTCATACTTATAACCCAGCTTAGTGGTGTCAAGAATGCATCACCAATCCTCACTCACCAGCTTTGCATGCTCATCATAGAACAGGAACGTGGCGTCCAACTAGTCCCGATCAGTGAAATCTTTTCTCCTCCCACTAAGGCTATTCCACACCTCCCATAGCCTATCAATGTTGGAGTGGTGGGCAATGAAGTCTAAGTGATAAGGAACCAAGGTACAACTCATCTTGGTAGCCAACTGCGGAGAGATGGCATCCTCAGAATTTCCCATGTCAAAGAGGACAATGAATTGTTGTCTCTTTGCAGTGCCATAGGCATGGATGAGAGCCTTCGTCTTGCCCTCAACCTCACCCTCTTGCTTATCATCAAATACCATTGGTGGCATTGAATTCAAAGAGGGTAAAAGCTGAATGGCATTTGAGGTTGATGGTGGAGGTGTGGATGATGATGCTACGGTTGCTAATGTCCCACAGTGTGACAGAAGAAACAACGATTCTCTGTCCTGTACCGTGTCTGACTCTCGAATGGTCGTACAGTTCACTCACGTTTCAAAATTCCATTGGTACTTAATGCTTCTAGCACATGTGGAATCAAAGCTAATAGCCCATTGGCCGAGGTGTTGAAGCTTGCAAGGTTAATCATTTGGGACAAGGCTCCAATGATGCATAGGTATGCATATGAAGCAAGTTTAGACAGGACAAAGTATTTTGATACCTCTTCTCCATCATGCAAGTTTGATATACATCCATACCATTTGAAATTGGTGGAAAATGCTCAATAATCTTACCTTTATCCTTCAAAAGTCTGGATTATGAGATGGCCTAATTTTTCATATCATAGTTTACCATCATTTACATTGACTTGGGATGGCTAACAAATGACCAAAGCTCATATAGATTATCCCTTCAAATGATCTTTACAACCACCTCGTCATCTTGATCTAGAATGAATGTCCCATTCTTATTGACATAAACCCGTAAGTCATGGCCTGTGATGGCTAAGACAAAAGATTCCTCTTCATCTTTAGAAATCCAAAGAACATTTGAAAGAGTTTTTGCATGACCATCCTTAGACATAAAAGAAATGGTACCTGAATCCTTGACTGAAAACTTTGCATCATTGTCCATTGCCACCATGATTTTATCTCCTATAGGATTTATGGAGGAATACCAATATTTAAAACTTATATACAGCTTGAAGCCTGAATTATCCAAGAATCATAAATTGTGCTACAACATTAGATGCCTCACTACACACTTCTTCTCAACGAACATAAATAGCTCTATTTTTGTAGCATGGCTATATTCTTCTTTCTTTTTCTTGATACTTTTGGTATTTGCCTACTTTTTACTATATTTCTTTGCTATTTGCCCCTTTTTTGTTACAATAAAATCATTTAATCTTTTTTTCTCTCTTTAGAATATTTAGAATCCTTACCCTTCTTATTCTTTGTATTATCTAAGAGATTTTGGTTGCACCACTGCAACTTGTAAGAAGATATGTGTGGTGTAAGCAAGAGAACACTCACAAGAAGTACAATCTTTGACATCAAAAAACTTTATAACTTAAATTGCACAATAAAAAAGATAGAGAAGAATATTGTATTACAAATTCCCAACAGGCATGTGATCTTGTGAAGGGAGCTTTGAGGCATTGACTATGACTGAGGACCGACACGATCATGCCATGGGCCGTCTCGCGTATACATGCCTATATAGATACACTACCAACCCTTTATCCACTTAGTTCACCGGCCATCACTGTGTGAGTTTTCTACCTACCTTCTAGTAGCATTACAACCTTCGTCTCTTATCACTACACCACAAAGACCTAGTCTAGACACTAGACTAAGACTTTCGTGGCTAGATGGTATTGGTAGTTTTGGGCCGAGTCTACACCATGGGGATAGTGGAATATGATATAACCTTTGCCATTTTGTAAGGTCCCTCCATCCCATTTCTCAAGGTAACAATAAATAATGAAAATTTCCTTGCTTTGTTTAATCTAAAGCCCCAATAATAAAAATTTTCTTATTTTGTTTAATCTAAAACCCCAATAAATTTATAAAAAATAAGTAAACCAAAGCAATTTGGTACTTCACTAGAAGGAACTCTCGTGTGTGTACGTCATTTTGGAGCCTAGGGGTGGAGAATGGCTCTAGTCCTTGACTATGCCTTTGGATAATTTTTGCACAAAATCAAGGCCAAAGGGATGGGGAGAATGGATCTAGGGCAATTCCTTAGGTGGAGAATGGCTCTAGGGCCATGCCTTTGTACAATTTTTGCACAAAATCAAGGCTATTGGGGTGGGGATAATGGCTCTCTAAGAACATTTTTTGGGGCGAAGGATGGCTCCAAGGCCATGCCTTTGGACAAATCTTATACAAAACCAAGGCCATTCTTGCGATGGAGAATGGCTCTAGGATCATGCCTTTGGATACCTATTGCACAAAAGCAAGGCTATTGGGATGGGGACAATGGCTCTAGGGCCATGAGAATGACTTTAGGGCCATGCCTTTGGATAATTTTTGCATGAAAGCAAGACTATTGGGGTGCTACTGGGGAGAATGGCTCTAGGGCTATTCTTGGGATAGAGGATCATGCCTTTGGACAAAAATTGCACAAAAGCAAGGCCTAAGGGGGGATATGGAGAATGGCTTTAGGGCCACTCTCTAAGTATGGATTATGGATCCAGTGCCATATTTTTGCACAAAATCAAGGCCATTCTTGGGGTGGAGGATGGATCTATGACCATGTCTTTGGACATTGTTTGCACAAACACAAGGCTAAAGATATAGAGAGAATGGCTCTAGAGCCATTCTTTGAGTGGAGAATGGCTCCAAGGCCATACTTTTAAAGAATGTTTTACACAAAAGCTAGGCCATTAGGGTGGGGAGAATGGATTTAGGGCCAATTGTGGGGTAGGAAGAATGGCCCTAGGGCCATTCTTGGGGTGGAGGATAGCTCTAAGGTCCCACCTTTGGACATTTTTTGCACAAACACAAGTCCAAAGGGATAGGAAGAATGGCTCTAGGGCCATGCTTTGGGTGGATAATGACTCTAGGGCCACACCTTTGGATATTTATTTGCACAAAAGCAAGGCCATTATGGTGGAGAGAATGGATTTAGGGCCTTTCTTAGGCTGTAGGATGGATCCAAGGCCATGCCTTTTGACAAATCTTACACAAAACCAAGGCTAAAATGATGGGAATAATGACCTTAAGGCCATTCTATAGGGGCTGAGGATGGCTCCAAGGTCATGGTGGCTATGGACAATTTCTACACAAAAGCAAGGCCAAAGAGATGGGGAGAATGGATCTAGGGCCATACTTGGGTTAGAGAGAGTTTCTATAGGGCCATGTCTTTGGATAATATTTGCATAAAATGAAGACTAAAGGGATGGGGATAATCGCTTTAGGACCATTTTTAAGGTGGATAATGGCTCCATGGCCATGCCTTTGAAGAATTTTTACACAAAATCAAGGCCATTAGGGTGGAAAGAATAGCTGTAGTGCCATTCATGGGGAGGAGAATGGCTCAAGAGGCCATGACTTTGGACAAACCTTGCACAAAATAAAGGCCAAAGGGATGGGGATAATGTCTAATTCTCTAGGGGTGGAGGATGGCTCGAGAGCTACACCTTTGCAAAAATATTGCACAAAAGCATGGCCAAAGAGATGGAGAGAGTGGCTCTAGGGCCATTCTCTAGGGTTGGAGGATGGCTCTAGTACCATGCCTTTGGATAATTTTTGCACAAAAGCAAGGCAAAAGGGATGGGGAGAATGGCTCTAGGACCATTCTTTGGGTGGATAATGGCTCTAGGGCCATGCATTTGGAAAATGTTTACACAAAAGCAAGGCTACTAGCCTCATGATCTTTCACGGCATTATGGACTTGCTTCCACAATCCATAACTAATCCTTGAAACTGTTCTACCTTGCCTTACTTGCTTACTACTGTGTTTGGGTCGAGACAAGAATCTTCTTGCCTTAACACCACCAATAGAGGGCTTGATTGGTACCTCCTTGCCATTGGTAGACTTTTTAAAATCCTTTGTGATATGAACATCACCTCCATGCAGACCTATATCGGATAACACTTTTTCCAATGCATGAAGAGCATCCTTTCTATTTCTTTCGGGACGGAGTTTCCAAGCAAATCCAATATACAAAAATACCAATTTCTCAATAATTCGACATAGAGCATGCAATGTGCATATGTGAACATTACATAGTGGAATGTTAAGAATGGCCTTGAAGTCAGGGTCAACTTTATCTCTATTAGGTGCTCTCTTCCACCATTTGGAATCCATTACTTGAGCTGATTCTTTGCAGTAAAGACAAGGAGAATAAATTTATCTAAAAAATTATTTTTGAAATTAAATGAATTATCCCATAATTCCAATGTGATAAGAAATTCTTCCTCAATGGCGTTGAAGTGTTTTATGTGCGAGTGTTTGTTTCACCGCCCGTCAGGCCGGTTTACACCGGACACATCGAATGAGTCAATACAACCAGCCCCGACTCCTCATATACCTGGAGTTGTGTGAACACGAAACTGTCATTTTGAGACCACGCATGAACAAGCGCTCTCGTACCCCATTCCACACATTGATGATCTCTTGGATGAGCTCAAGGGAGAAAGACTTTTCACCAAGATTGATTTACCTTTGCATTGAGTCAATGAGTCATACTTGAGTTGTGGATGAGCTTCACATGCTTAAGAAAAGTTGTTTTGTCTCACCCATTTATTTGGGACATGATTATGATATCTGAGGACTATAATGTCTCCCCATTTATTCGCGACATGATTATGCGATATGGACTTATGGGATTGTTTTGTTTCACCCATTTATTTGAGGCATGATTATGATATCTAGACTTATGGGTCTATTTTGTCCTACTCATTTATTTGGGACATGGTTACAATATTTGGATATATGGGATTATTTTTTCTAGTCCACTTTATGATATGGGATTGTTTTGTCTTACCTATTTATTTGAGACATGATTATGATATCTAGACTTATGGCACTTTTTTGTCTCGGCTATTTATTTGGAACATGGATTATTAAGTTATCTTGGATTTATGTGACTATCTTGACTCACCCACTTGATGGGACAAGATTATGATATGCTGTTTTCACAGAGACATAAGAATGCATAGTAAGTTATAAAAGAAAAGAGGATCACACTTAAGTAAAAGAAGAAGACATCACTTTACCATGTAGTGAGTTATATTGCAGGCTGTCCACGCGTCTTTCATTGACTTCCCTAAATGTTTAATTGCCTCTTCAAAGTTCTTGTAATCACTCTTTGTCCATGTTATATTGTCACGGAACATGAAGAGTTGATCAAGAGACCTCCACACCTCTGCCTTTACATTTCGTGCTACCTCCTGTCCGCGCATGCAGCCATGCCTAGAGAACGTGAACAAGATAGAATCAGTTCAAGGGTATCAAAGGCAATGGCTAAGTTGGTGATGCTCACGGACACAGAGAGACCTGAACAAGTGAGTGAAGCCCTTGGGATCACGGATGATCCGACCAAGATCGGAGCTTTCGGCTTCACCCCCTGGAGCATGCCACTAAATGATTCTGAACTTTGGAACCTGAGAAAAAAAAGTCACATACGAGGATCTTAAGCAATCTTTTCTGATTGCTTATACAAAAACCAGAGCTAAATGGAGCTCATTAAATCAACTGAACACACTGAAACAAAAAGGCGAAGAATCTATAAGAGAATACATCAACCGAGCCAAGTATCTCTACAGTAGATGCGAACCTGAAGAAAGGCCTAGCCAAACCCGGCTAATATGCTTATTCCTTGAAGGATTACATAGCAAAAAAACTCCATGATGCTCTCTACGCTCGTCTCGCCATAGATGCCATTGATTATGATGACAATCTAATGGGACCACCAAGGGAGTTTCCAGGCTTTGAAGCATCATATAAGATGGCCTTGAAGAGCATTGGTTCAAATAGCCATAAAGCTCCAAACAAAAAGAAGAATGCCTAATTGATTAGGAGACTCATGAAGCAACTCAAGGAGGAGTTCAAAAAAACTCCCAAAGAGGCTGGCAATCCACATCTTTATCCACTTTGGGATATGGTGTGGTGCGCATACTGTAAGTCTAACCACGATAAATGATAGAGGGTTAAGATGTTTAAAACTAGAGAGTTGTTGACTTAAGTGTTACCCTATCAGGATCATTATTTAAGTTAAAGTATAGAGACTGCCAGTATAGGCGAGTCTTCACTTATTCTTTAGATGGGAAAAAGAAATTATATCAGAAGGGAAGTACTACTCCCCTAAAAAATCAAAACTAGACTTTGAGAAAGTCAAACTCTGGTATAAATAATTGACTGGTCTAATAAAAGAGAACTTTAAGTAGGGAAGTCTCTTATTAAACATAAAGATAATTTATTAAATCACCTACAGGTGTATAGAGCTAGATTAGAAAGAGGGTCCAAGGATAAAAACTCTTTCCTTGTATTTTCAAGAGTAAGGACGATGAATCAACAGGATGACTGGGACAGGGGCCTCAGAAAAGCATTCTCCAAGGTCCAACCCAGGACATTTAAAGGCGAAGGAGCCAAACTAACAGAAGAAGTGGAATCTTGGATAGACTCCATGGATGAATATTTTAGAATAACAAGTTACAACGAGAAGAACCAATATGACCTTGCTCGATTGAATATTTTAGGAAATGCCAAGATTAGTTGGGCAAATCACTGTCAGGTTAACCATTGGGACCCAGATGAGTTATCCTAGGATGAATTAAAAAGACACCTTCGTTGGAGGTTTTGTCCTCCCAGAATTCTGAAGGAGAAGGTAAATGATTTTCTAGATTTAACCGAAGGAGGAAGAACTCTATAAGAATATCATCAGGTTTTTGGTGAACTTCTCCGATTTCTTCCAAAAGCAATGGATTTGGATGAGGAAACTCTTACCCATTGTTTCATTAGGAAACTTAAACCACCCTTGGATAGCCTTGACATAAATGCTAAACCTTCATCCATTCCCAAAGCGATGGATATGGGGAGAGGATTTGCTAAGATTTTGAAGGACATCATCATGTCCAGAGAAGAATATCATGCCATAGGACCTAGTCATGGAGAATCAAGGAACGAGTCAAAGTCAGAACTCAGAATGAGGAATGACCAAACTAAAGGAGAAACTTCTTCTTAATATTTACCCCCACAAACTCGTAATCATCGCCTTAAGTGCCTCCAAGAAAATAGATGTTTTAAATGCCAACTTCACCAGAAGGATTGTCCTAACTCATCAAATTCAACCCTTGAAGGGAGACTATTCTCTCACACAGTCAAGTCAAGAAAAAGGACTTCCCCACCAATGGATATCAAGTGCAAGCGTCAGACTCCGCATAGCCAACTTGTCTATATAAAAATGGTTAATGCAACCATCAAAAAGGAAAAAGGTTTCTTCTCCTCTACCCAAGGAAGAAGATAAATCTTTACCCAATAAGCACCTTCAAAAATGGATCTATACTTTTGTAACTAACTAGAGTTCATGTATGTGTAAACAAGAGAAGTTTTGGATTTCTATAAAATATGGATTTGTGGGGAAATGATGTACCATGCGAATAGTAACGCACTAAGCCTTATGTTGGTTAAAGAAGAGCAAATTATAAAGCTGAAAGAAACATGTAAGGAAAAAAGCTCTGGCATAGTAAGTCAGGGATATCTAAAGTTGTAGAGATTGTTTAAAAATTAACAAAAGTTTTGAATATACATTTACGACTGTGACCTATAAGTATTATGACAAAATGTTTCTTGAATATGTCAAGCTTTGCCTAGTATTCTAAAATTGTAATGCAAGTCCTTAGAAATTATTACTTGTATACCAAGCTAAAAATAAAATAAAAATTTTGATAGAAAGAAGTGGCCAGGAAATAATTTTAGCCCAAGCAAAATAATCCAATATCAGAAGACCTATGTAAAGTTCTGATGAGTAAACTTTAGGGAAGGTGCATCCCAGAGGATTAGACCTTAGGTGTTTCACTAAGTTCCTAGAGAAAGATATGAGTCCAGTCACATTTCTTAGAAAAAGGTAAAAGAGCTATCTCTCTAATTCACAGATATCTGGGGTGAAATCCTAAAGCTGTACAAGAAATCTCGACGAAATCCATCAAGGATAGAGTCTTTAAAGGAATCAAGTCTGTAGAAATCCTCTTCGGTGGATTACAACGCTTATGAAAGAGAAAAATAAATGAAACCTTATTCTGAAGGATTTCAATATCATACCACCAACCTAAGAGTACCTTTATTAAGGAACTCTTGTTAGAGATAGTGTATTAGTGTAACATCTTTGACCACTCTTTATAAATTTTAAAGGTTGGACATACACCTTTGAATTCAGTTACATAAAAAAAAAATAGTGTTGTGAAAAGGGGCTTATAAGTAGTGACATCACTGATCGTCTGTTATTAAGTTAATTAAGCTAAATTGTGATGACCTATCAAAGAGTATCATATCACGAACAATGGAGTGAGAAATTGCATAGAAATCACCTACAGCCATCTAAGATAGAAATCGTCTCAGGAATAAATTTATAAAAAGATTTCTGGTCAAGTGGAAGTTCTATCCTCTTAAGGACACCACTTTGAAACCCAGATATTACCCCAGTTTGCAAGATGAGGGCGTGGGAGAGGATGTAAGATTCCTCCCTCCAGCTTCCAAGATATAAAGATCCATCCTCTAGTCTCCAGAGATCATCCCCCCCTTTCAGAGAGTAAGAAAAGATCATGTTTTCCCCTTCCTTGATATAGAGAGAGAAAATATTCTAGAGAGAGATAATAAATTTTTGAAATATTTTTAAATGACAATTTTTCTCCAGTCTATAGAAATAGATCCCCTGAAACAAAATTTTAATATGTATTTTTAGTTAGGAGTAGTCTTGGACGGTGGGTGCACATGGCACACCCCTAGTTTAAACTTCTAAGCCTTATAAAATTTTTATATAGTTGAAATTGAGATATTATTATTCAAATAGGTGGATAAATAGGATTTAAAAAGGAAAAAGGAAGAAAGAGGACTTATCCAAAGATACTATTTAAATATGTTCACATAAGGTGAAGAGGAGACTTTTAGGTGGCTTAGGGATATGGATTATGCATATTTTGACACCTTGTAGCTTGAAGAGCAAGCTTCTTGAACGTGCCTAAAAGTCCCATCCTTGCCCCATTTTTATATTCAAAAATCCTAGAATCAATCATTCCCTCCACTCACAAGTTCAAACTAGATCAAGAGTGGACATAACTATTGCTAAACTAGTCAAAATTTTCCCAAATTGAGCCTAGATAATTCTAGAAGCTGGTTAGCTTAGTTAGCTTGTCTTTTTTGCTATAAATAGAGCTCATTGCATGAGAAAAATTCTAGTGTTTTTTCTTTCCCTATATTTTCCCCTTTTTGGAAGC
>NC_141050.1:8373200-8925700 GCF_041138505.1 Cibotium barometz | reverse complement strand
CCTCCTTTGCCCACGTGGAAGGAGGTGGGGTTGTGGTTAATCTTGTATAGATAAGCAATAGGGCCCATAGCTCCCTCTAAATGGATTCCCTCTTCGCAATAAAAGATGAAGCTATCCATTAGTCACAAAATGGATACGAGATAAAATCGGGTATCATTCACTCCTTTTAATTCATGTTGAATGTCTGAGCATATTGATCTAAAATGCTTCACATCGTGAAGTGATCTTAAAAAGTTCACACCGTGAACTGATCTAAAAGGTTCACACCGTGAACTGATCTAAAATGCTTCACGCCGTGAATTGATCTTAAAAGGTTCATGCCATGAACTAGTATGAAATGGTTAACATTGTGAACTGATCCAAAATGCTTCACATCGTGAAACGGTTACTTTTCTTTGTTTTTTCTTTTCTTTCGTATTTTTAAACATTGATCGTAATCAATTAAATGCGGTACAAACAATGTCTTTTCATGTCAAACAAAGTTCTTGAATTTCAATAATATCTTAAATTGTCGAAACACTACCCTCATCATTGATTGCCTCGTGATAACCGGATTTCTCTCAATTCCTTCTTAGACTTTGAGGGAGGAATTGAGGACATGGCCTTGGGTCTCCCAACCCACTGAAATCTGTCTGAAGACCTAAGCCTAGGAGAACTAACACTCATTAAGCAAAATACTGAATGTGATGCTGATCCCACTGTCATTATGGGAATTTTTTGGGGGGATGTAGTATTAACTAATCCACAGGATACTTACTTTTATCCCTTGCACCCAATTGTGCTAAACCTTCATAGTTAGTGTCGAGTGCTCCAGAACTCTGAAAAATTAGACCTGTTTGTTCTAGATGATATTCCCGAAACACCGACCAACTACGAAGTGGTAGCCCAGAGTTATCAATGGATTATAAACCATGGGTGGCTAGAAGTACACAATACTCACCAGCACTTAAACTTGTGTGAATCTTCCTTATATCACCCTTTTGGTATTCTAAAACTATATCATAATATCTACAAACATTTAGAATCCATGTTAACCAACGTCCTCTATACTTTTGATAAAACACATATCACTGAGCTCCAAGATTTTATGAAACTCCACAAACCTAGCCACCCACCCCCAAGCTCAGGCCATCAGGAAGAGACATCCAGTTCATCATCTACCCCTACTTACCTCGTGTATTCTAATGTAGCCAGTAAATTACTTAATCCGTATCCTAACGCTCCACTTACTAACAAGTCTCAAGCATATTGCAGTTTTTCTACTCTCCCTTCTCAACCTTTAGAATTTCCCACTAACACTCTCGCCCCCGAGGAGGTACCAGCACCCGACCCGTCTCCCCCACGACAAACTCAGGAGGTACATCATACTCTCCCACAAGACACCATTGAAGCTTTTACTGATGATACTATTATGGAGTCCTTGTCAAGTGCAGAGTATGAAGGATTCATAAGAGCCAGCAATCCATTACTAAAGCCAAAACTGATGTTTAAGGTGTTAATGCAAATAACACCATTTGAACCAACTAGGCAGATTCTACCAGAGGCCTACTCATATGTCACACCAACAAAGCAACATTATGTATCATACCCTCTCCGAGCACCTTGCCCGAAATTAGAAGAACTGCTACCTTTGGCTGGAGAGTTCACCTTATGGTCTAACGTAGCAAGGCATACCAAGTTAGCAAATCCACAATTGGCTGACTTGTTGGAAATCAGAATGGTGACATTTATGATCAGTTATTGAGGAAGACTCACCCAGTCCACACAAAAGGAGGGTATACAACAATTATCACAGATGATGCACACCCGACGACGCTGGAAGATTTTGGCATACAGCCAAACTAGAGAAAGGAGTTTCTCACAATTCCAGAATACAGCCATGAATATATGTATGCGCCACCAACTCAACAAGTTGATCCCTTGTACATGCCACTAAAGAGGAGATGGATACCTCTGGAATTTCAAGAGGCAAAGCAGTGGGATTCACATGTATTATAACTTCCTAATCTTCATGCCAGCTACATTTACAAACATAAGGGAACAAAGAAAGCAGATGCTAAATTGGATACAGGCATGGCGTCGTATCCCGAACCCAACAACAGTGGCCAATGTTTGATTATTAAAATTGCTCGTGGTCTTGATCGATCAACGAAAGGAACGGTATGATGGGTATGATGCTGAGCAGCTGCAATTTGACAGAATCAAAGACCCTCTGACAGAGGCATGATGTTGTACTATCATCGCCTAAGGTGTCATCCTGGCCTACATGCATGCCTACATGCATGTCACATTTGACAACATGGTCGACACCGAGTTCTAGAGATCACACTTGGCATTTCGAAGAACCCTAAAAAAGCTTCAATCACACCGTAATTTTTACATTCACAAGTTTGGCGACCAGGTCTTTCAACCTCGATAACAGGTTCTGAGAACAAAACCTACATAAGGTAGGGGGATGTTAATCCCATTTTGGATTAACAAGTATGCTCCTCCATTTGAGGACATTAATAAGTGTCATGCAAAGTGAGCTTGGAGGCCTCAAGGGACTCAAGTTTGAAGCATTGGTAAGTGCCCTACAACAGTTCTGTCTATTGCTCTTCCCTTAGGTGAATGCATTGAGTTCCCTCTTGGAGATGTGGTAGCCCATGACAATGAAGTTTGGAAGGCATTTGCAGATCTTTACGAGATTAAGACTGCAAGACGGATTTTGGTGTTGGAAAAGCAGCTTATGAACTTGTCAGTTTCTGCCTTTCCATCTTTATCTACTTTCATCTCGAAGATGAAAGATCTCCGGGACGAGCTTGCTGTTTGTGGCAAGGATATCTCTACAGAGGATTAGATATGGCTACTCGGCTTCTCTCCAAGCTTCCAGAAAGATTTGATGCTTATTTTCAGTCTCTTGTTTCCTCTCCTCGTCCTATTCTAGTTACTTGGGAGGAAGTTCTCCCCTCCATTATACAGATCGAGTCTCGCTCTCTTTGAGGAGCGGACTAGCACCTCTGGTGGTTCTGATGGAGATTTGGCTACATGAGATAAAGGGAAGAATCAATAGAAGACAGGGAAAGGGGGTTCTTACAAGAACTCCAAGGATAAAGACAAAGACAAAAGAAGATCTTCTAAAAACAAGGACATAAGAACTCTTCCTCTACAGCGGTGTCTCAGACCAAGAAGGATGATGGTATTCTTCTATTAGCAGGTACTCATCGTGTACTTGCTCTTGTGACTTCTCAGTCGCGGTCGTGGATTGTGGAAGGCGTTGCTACCTGACACCCCATCGAGATTGGTTCGAGGACTTCACTGCCTGGACAGGCCAAATCACTTTGGGTGATTCTTCTTCGATGCCAATGCATGGACATGGCACCATCCCTATCTTCCGCTCCTTCAAGGATAAGAGGTACTTCTCTGACGTTCTATACATTCCAAATTTGGCATTTATCCTTTTGTCAATGAGTGTTCTTACAGCTCAGGGTGGTGCGGAGGTGATCTTCTCTCGTTATTACCATTCGTGGATAAGGAGACTAGTAGCATCTTGGCTCAGGGAGTCCAAGATAATGGTTTGTACAAGTTGACAGCTTTGCTTTCTTTTGGTTCTGCTTCAACTCTTTCGCATGCTCGGTTTGACCATTTGAGCTATCAGCTTCTACAACGAGCTTGAAGGATGGGTTAGTTGAGGGTTTACCAACCATCAAGGCTCCATCTTCTGTTTGTTCCTCTTGTTTACAAGGGAAGCAACACCGAGCCGCCTTTTCGAAGGAGGCGACACATAGATCTTTAACATCACTTGATCTTGTTCATGCAGACTTATGTGCACTTATGTGGTCCTATGAGTACTGCATCTTTAAGTAAGGCGTTGTACATGCTCGTGATGGTGGATGACTTCTCCAGATATACTTGGGTCTTCTGTATGAAGTCCAAGGATGAGGATTTTGAGCACTTTTGTGATTGGAGGGTTGAGGTGGAAAAAGAGACCGGTTCCTCAGTCAAGGCACTCAGGACCAACAGAGGGGGTAAGTTTACATCCCAAGAGTTTCAGAAATATTGCAAGGATCATGGCATTCAGAGACAGCTTAATACAACATATACTCCATCATAGAATGGAGTTGTATAGCGAGGAAGAATAGGACCATTATGGAGATGGCCTGTGCTATGCTTGAGCATTCTTCGCTACCTCGACGTTTCTAGGCTGAGGTGGCTTCTATTGCTGTCTACATTCAGAATAGGTCTCCTACTGCTGCGCTTCTAGATAAAACTCCATATGAGACTTTCCATGGTGAGAAGCCCTCTATTGTTCATTTTCAAGTATTTTGTTGTTCGGCATATGTACATGTGCATAAGGAGCATCGCTCCAAGTTGGACTCGAAGTCTTAACGCATGACTTTTCTCGGATACAGCACTGTGTCCAAGGCATATTGTCTATATGATCAATAGGCCGGAAAAGTTGTTATGAGCCGTGATGTGGTGTTCAACGAGACTCCTACATCTTCAGAGGGGGGTGGTGAGCTTCTTCTTCCTCCACCTCCGCCTCCTTCTCCTCCTCCTCCTCCTCCTCCTCCCCCCTCTGCTTCTGTTACACCTCCAACTGTAAATTATCAGTCAGATGATGATGACTCTACTCCTCCTCTAGCGAGATCAAGCAAATCTGTTCTTGGATGGTATTTTCAAATAGTTCGTGATTCTGGGTTGCGTGAGCTTCCTTCTACTCTTCCACCTCGTTCTCTTAGGCGATCGTCCAAAGTTTCAAGGAACCAAATTCATGAGGGCAACATGTTTGTTAACTATGCTCTTATGTAATCTATCATTCATGGTCCTTCTGATCCCACTTTTATGGACGAGGCTCTTTCACACGAGCCTTGGCGTCGTGCTATGCAGGCAGAGCTAGATGCTATATTGAATGAAATGGCACTTAGATTTTGGTGCCTAGGCCATTGCAATGTAAGGTGATTGGTGTGCGTTGGATCTTCAAATCAAAGTTCCGAGCTAATGGCAGCTTGGACAAGCACAACACATGGTTGGTTGCCAAGGGTTATGCTCAGCGTCCTAGAGTTGACTTTGATAAAACCTTCACTCTCCGACGGCCCGGATGACTACCATTCGCACCGTTCTTGCTCTTGTAGGACATCATAAATGGCCCGTATTCCAGATGGACGTTAAGTCGGCTTTCTTGAATGGAGAGCTTACACAGGAGATTTATGTTGATCAGCTCTCAGGATTTGTTGTTATAGGCAAACAGGATCAGGTGTACCGATTGAAGAAAGCTTTATATGGTATGAAGCAGGCTCCGCAGGCTTGGTACCAACAGATTGATGAGTTCTTTCAAAAGCTCGGCCTACGCCATTCTCATGTAGATTTGAACCTTTATATCCTCCTTGAGAGGGGGTTGATCGTTATCATTGTGGTCTATGTTGATGACCTCATCTTTATAAGTTCTTATTCTGTGAGGACCCATTCAGTCATGGATGCTTAGGAGACAGAGTTTGAGATGATGGATCTTGGCCTTCTACATTATTTTCTTGGCTTTGAGATTTGGCAGACCCCAAACGGCATTTTCTTCTCTCAGTAGAAGTACACAAGGGAGATTCTTGACAGATTTCAAATGATTGTATGCCAACCGGTATCTTCTCCTATGGATACTAGTGAGAAGCCTTCTGTTCTTGATGCTTCTCTAGGGATTGATCGGGTTCTCGTCGGTTGTTTGGTTTGGTTGACCTACTCCCGATTGGACGTGTGTTTTGCAATCAGCTTATTGAGTTCTTTCTTATCCAAACCTCGTCAATAGCATTGACGGTGTGCTCTCAGAGTTCTTTGGTACTTGCATGGTACTTTGGACTTTGGCATCTTCTATGGCCAAGGATGCACTCTTCTTAGATAGTCTGATTTAGATCGGGCTGGAGATCCAGATACTTGATGTTCGACCACCGGTTGTGTTTTTTCACTTGGGTTTGGAGCCATTTCATGGAGCAGTAAAAAGCAGCCTACTGTGGCACTTTCCTCTACAGGCGGAGTATCGTGCGATTTGTTATGCTCCATGTGAGGCAATTTGGTTGCGGAGATTATTGGAGGATCTTGGCAGTCCTCCTACTAGATCTACTCTTCTTTGGTGTGACAATCAGAGTTGCATCGCCATCGCCAAGAACCCTGTGTTTCATGCTCGTACGAAACACATTGAGATATAGTATCACTATGTTTGTGAATGAGTTCTAGAGATTTGTGTTTGGAGTATTGTCCTGCAGAGAATGCAGCAGATTTGTTCACCAAGCCAATTTCTCAAGCTTCCTTGGCTCCTCATCTTCGACTTCTCGGAGTATGTTCAACATCTGGTGCTGAGAGGGGGTATTAGCACATTCATCCCCAAATTCTACTCATCATTGGAGTCCCCTTTTTGGTCCCTTTTCATGGCCCTTGGTCATGGGCTCGCCACCCTATTTTTGTACATTTTTTTGGGATTTTTCCCATGTCGGGTACCTTTTTCCAGTCAGCCAGCAGACCCATGTCCAGTTGGCCAGGTTCTCATGTCCAGTCGGCCAGCCCCTCTTACCTATAAATAGGTGGGCTGGCCTCCCACTTTTCTCTCATAATCTAGTCTTTCTTTTTTCTCCCTCACTTATGAGACTCTTCATGTCTCTTGCTTGGGACTGTATCACTTCAGTATATTCACCAGCATAGTTGCTTCATATATCTCTCTCTCTTGCACTCTCTGCTCAGCACACTCTAGTGCTTGTTTGCTTTCGTTTTGTGCACTCATTCAATTACATGGTACACTCCTTGTCAAGAACTTATCATGGGACCTCAAGCATGGCTATGGTATGCGCATGACATAAACCCTAATTATTGTGATTAAGAAACCCTAAATCCTATGGTAGGTGCAACCTAAGTACACACATAATGATGAAGAGCTAAACCAATTAAGCTTGACTCAAGCACACTTAGGTTACAAGATTGAAATTTGTACTCATAGAGAGGCTTGAGAGCAGCCTGTGTTCATTAGTTTGAAAAAGACTCCTTTTGTATGAGGAGGGTACACCTCTTACATATGTACTCATGTGGGATAAAGTGTGATGTGGCTACATGCTCCTTATCCTAGTCCTCTACTCATGCCTTGCCCTCAATGGCACCACAACTCTCAACACCCCCATTGTCAAATTGCATGGTACACTCCCATTATCTAATTGCATGATATATCTTTAGTATGAATCCATTGATTTCTTTAAGCAGTGGCATGCCATGAGGTAAGTTAGGCTGAATGTTCTAGCTATTTGATAAGGGGCATGTCCACTTGAGCTACTTCAATTTTCTTAGATGCGAACCCCTTCTCGAGTTGAACACTAACACCTAGTCACCTGAGATTTGGGTGATTAGAGAGCTTAATCAATAGGGTTTTTGTTTTAACCTTAATCTTGTTTCTTTTGCTTAATTTTTTGCATAGGTAGGCTAGCATTGCTAAATAGAACCCTAATCCATTAAAAGAAAACCATAAACTGTCGCTTGGTTTTCACTAATTATCATTAATCTATTGGTTAGGGTGATTAGTGAACTTAACATGAGAGCTCTGATGCTCTTGTGAACAAAATAAGGTACCTTATAAACCAACTTGCAGCACTCAAAGCTAAAGTGGAGGAAGATATGGCCGTAGTTATGTTGATAAAGTCAATGCTAGATGAGCTTTATGGGAACCTCATCACCACCTTGAAGAACCTACACAGTCTTACCTTGGAAGGGGTCATAACCTTCTTCAAGGAAGAGGAGAAGAAGATGGACATAGAAGCATGGGGGGACATACTAAGGAGACTACAAAGGTATCAAGTGTTCCCTTATGGTAGGAACAACCATGTAGAGAAGGACTATTACCCAATTAAGACGTGCAAACATCGTAAAAAAAACAACCACGATGAAAAGTACTGCTTCCAGAAAAAGGAAGATACCAACATCATTGAGGAGAAAAAGCTTTCCACAAAGGAAGCAAACTATTATAATGATGAATGGGCTTTTTGAAAGTCTAAGTTTAAGTTTTTTTCAGTTGTATTGTGTGTTGTGAGTCTGTGAGTTGATCCTGTTTGTACTCTACTGTTTGAATCCCATAATTGGCTTGTGAAACTAGAGCCATGTGATTTATCCTTGACCACCAAGAAAACTGGCATGAGAAACCATGAGCCTAGATTTATCATGGATACAGTATGACGTGATCCCTTAAGGGGCAGATTGTAGGAATCAAGGCCTTACTTGTGCATGTGAACCACCTCTTAAAGAGGTCACTTATGTGTTTGTGTATGTGTGTGTGAACCACCTCTAGAGGGGTCACAATAGTATCTAAATATTTGTGTGCGATGTGATATAAGCAATGTTTAAGCAAATGAGACCTAATTAGTGCTAATTCTTGCTAATTAAGACCTAATGGGAGTAGACTAAACATGGATTTGGGTTAAGGCAAGTGTTTAGAGCACTAATGCCACTCCAATTAGTCTAACTACAAGCAATTAGGCTCATTTTTTTGGTTTTTTGCTCTCTCCAGGATGAGTCTATAGAACTCTATCTACAATGAAACTTTAGAGTTCTTACCTTGAGCTCCAAAGTTTATCCAGTGCTTCATAGGCCTCTTTAGATGTCGAGAGATTTGTATCAAACTTCTTAATGAGAAAATGGGAAGTCCTTTTAGGCAAAACCATGGGAAGGTCTTAACGAAGGATGGAATCCAATATCAGTGTCTAGTCCCCTACAGAGAATGCCCCAAAAATTAAGGTTTTTGGAATTAGGGTTTGAGAAAGCAAGGTTTTTGAATAATGATGTTATAGAAGGCTATAGCAACATCTTAATGCAATGAATGCACCCTCAATTTTGAAAATTGATAAAGTATTCGGGTTTAATGCTTTGATTTAGCAAGATTTAACAAAAGCAGAGAAATGCCCAATATTGCTTTGTTGACATGATGAAAAGCCCCAAATGTGCCTTAGCAATGATACTTGTACTTGATTTGTAACTTTGTACTAATTTCGTAGAATGGTAAGTTGCAGGTGCTTGCATGGACTATTCTTCTTCTCTTTGCAGGTAGGGCTGCAACATAGTAGTAGGTAGGACTTGGGGAAGCTTCATGAGCAGAAGCTTGTTGGTGGTGGACAACAACGTGTAGATGATGGGGCAACAACATGCGCATACCATGTTGGATATGATGGAGCTTGAGTTGCAGGCTATGGAGGTTGATAAATAAACATGGTTGAAGCTAAAGCATAGACAATGATAGTGTTAGAATACACTCTAGGGAGAGAGAGAGAGACTTGCACGAGCCAACCCTAGGGATTTAACTACCTCCACCTTCTCACTTCTTGCATCTCATTTTCACTTTTCCTAAAAACTTTTTCCTTCTTCCTCCATTTCCTAGTTTTGGTCCATATTTATTTCCTAGGCATTGACCGTTTCCATTTCCATTTAATGCAACCATGTGAAAGACAACATAGACATGATAAAAGTTAGTACTAAAGAGACCAACCAATTATTTTTCATTTCATCTTGCTCATAACTACACATACACAAATAATTCTAAAAAAAGTTCACATGACAGTATCCCTCTGGTACTTGAAGTAATCCCTCTGGTACTTCAAGAGATCACGTATATCCAGGAAAATGGTCTCTTCAATTACTCCATAGCGAGATGTGCAAATGTCTTCATTTGTTTCCTATAAAAAAAACAATGTGATATACATTGAAAATAGCATACTTTAATAATTAAGTATTAATGAACGTAAATAATGAAAATGACCTCCCCAATGAAGATGAGAGTATCCCTCGGGTACTTTAAAAAACTTCACATGATAGTATCCCTTTGATACACTTCAAGAGATCACGCATATCCATGGAAATGGTCTCTTCAGTTACTCCATAGTGAGATGTGCAAATGTCTTCATTTGTTTCCTATTTAAAAAAAACATCCATGTGTATACAGTGAAAACAACGTACTTTAATAATTAAGTATTAATGAATGTAAATAATGAAAATGACCTCCACGATGAAGATGACAGTATTCCTTCGGTACTTAAAAAAAATTCAGATGACAGTATCCCTCCGGTACTTCAAGAGATCACGCATATCCATGAGGTCTCTTCAATTACTCCATAGTGATGTGCAAATGTCTTCATTTGTTTCGTATAAAAAAACATTTGTGTGATACATTGAAAACGGCGTACTTTAATAATTAAGTATTAATGAACGTAAATAATGAAAATGACCTCGTCGATGAAGATGGACCTTTTGCAAGTAGAGGTCCATCTTGTAAGACTTTACCATTAATATAAGTGGTAATCACTACTCTTACGCCACTAGAAACCTTGCATGTGTTTGGTATACATCATCACCAAGTTGCATCGAAGGATCCTCACAACCCATAGAAAGCTACTCTAGGGGTGAAGATGATACACAAGTTGATGGAGGATTGTACCTAACATTATCCATCAACAAGTGCTCAAGAGATCGTGCATCTCCACGAGGATGGTCTTCTCAAACCACTTACCCCCCCCCCCCCCCCCCCCCCCGCGGTTTTGACTTGTGCCAAGTGCTTAAGAGATAGTGCATCTCCATTAGGGTGGTCTTCTCAAACCACTCTCCCCCATACTTCATATTGGCTTGTGCCAATATCATCATCTCTTTTTTTTCTTTTTTTTGGAACAAAATTGGCTTGTGCCAATACCATCTTCATTTTGTTTCCTACCCTTAAAGCAAATGCCAAAAAATGCATGTCAAAAAGGAGTAAACCCTCTAGATTCTCGCTTCTATGCTTGATTCCACAAGGCTGGTAGCCTTAAGAAAACCTAACACTGCAGTGAGAGCCACGACCCACCCACAACGTTTATGGGGGGTAAGGTTGCAAAAATTGCGAAGGGGAGGGAAGATGTCCCACCATGTCTAGTGGGGTGAAGGAATTCAACGTCAACTTCGCTGTGAAATTTTTTTTCCTCTAAAAAAATATTTGATTGGCCTTGCTAAACGAAACCCTTGCAACCCTACTAAACTGTTGAAATTTGTAAGTATTTGTAAGGGCTCGTTATTTTCCTGCTAAATAGTGTGACTAACTATACTTGTAACATTTTATTGTGCTGCAAGCTCTCCAGCCCACGCGGCTCTAATCATTTTATTGTCAACCTTTACATCCATTTCAAATTTCAAATGTGGAATGGAGAACGATCGAATGAGAGCTTGCCACGTTTGCAACGTGGCAAATGGTGATTGGTTTTGATATGCGTGTCAGTGGTCGACACTTGGCGCCCTATGTGTTATAACCTAGCGCGCCCTTTTTCACGTTTCGTTCATCCCTTGTCTGTGCTTTTGCTTGTCTCGCTTGTTGGTGATCTTGCTGACTTGAAGCTGCAGTGCCTTCTCTCTCTCTCTCTCTCTCTCTCTCATATGGCGCACGAGAACGATCAAGTCCCCGAGCAGACTAAGGTCCTGCCCTAACCTCATACCCTTTTGGCTTTTCCCTTGAGCTTTGACACAAGCACACTTGTTACTGTGTCTGCTTTCCTAGGGTTTCATTTTATCACATAAGATTGTGTGTGCACTTTCTCCCAGGGTTTAGCCTCTCACCTGAAACAGGGCGTGCTCTCTCCTGTGGCTTTAATCTCCAACATGCAACTTTGTATGCTTTCTCTTAGGGTTTTCTTATTGGACACGTAACTGTCTTTTTTCTCGCAACTCTCCGTCTCTGTATTTTGTTTGAGAGAGAGAGAGAGATGATTATGATCACCTCCGTGGGAAGGTATTTGTTATGCTGATGGAAAACAGGTGACGGTGACTGTCATTATCATCATCGTCTCCGGGAGAACGAAGTTTTGTGTTGATGAAGAGGTAATAATGATGGAGATGCCACGATGCTGATGAAGACCGTTGTGGTGAAGAAAAGAAAGGATGAAAGATGTGTTCTATATAAATGACGAAAGAGAGACGATGGCGATGATGATGCCACGCTGATGACGGCACCTTTGTTGGTGACGAAAAGAAAGGATGAGAGTTGCGCTTATGATGATGATGAAAACGTTTTTTTACTGCAGCGATGAAGTAATAAACTATGTGTTGAGGTGGGGTAAAGAGAGATGATGTTATTTCCATCATGGTTTCTGTGTCAAAGAACTGAGTTGATGGTCATATCTTACTTCAAAGAAATGATGAGATAGTTTGGGCAACATCTTTTCTGGTGAGTTAGTGGAAACATGTTTAGATCTTCTGAGGTGATGAATGATTCCTCTATCAAAGTAGAGAGCAATTAATAAACTGTGTTGAAGTTATGATTTGAGGACAGACTAAGAGAGATGTTGTTATCGCCCTTTATGGTTTCTGTGTCAAAGAGCTGAGATTATGGCCACATCCATCTCCAAAGACATGATGACAATGACCATGACACTATGTGGAAAGATAACACGTTTAGCTCTTCTGGGGTGGGGTTTAGCTGAAGACTCGCTCTATATTTTGATTTTCTGTAACATTGGTTGATCTTGACCTCCCTTCACCAACATGAGACTTTTTGCATGCCTGATTTACTTTGTCTTACAGCTGCATTATCTTGTCCAGATCTCTTGGCTACATCTTGAATCTTACAAATTTCCTTGTTGCCAATTTTAAAACGTCCTCCTAAATATTCATTTAATGCTGTCTTTTCCCTCTTGTTGGATCAACTTTGCAGCCTTTGGAAGAGAAGATAGCCGACTTGAACTTGCAAGAGAAGGGAGAAGTAGTACCCAAAGCAGTGTTGGAGCCTCTAGCTGGTGGTAAAGAAGCAGTAAACACCAGGTAAATCTTCCTTTTTCTCCCTGACAGGTTATATCTTTTGTTATGTCTTCTGGAATTATTATTCGGAAAACTGTCCAAGGGTCAGTTCCTTTGTTCAATGGTGGACTCCAGTTGCCTATTATGTAACTTTTGTCTCCTTCTCTAGAGCATGCAGTAGGGGTCTGCTCAAAAAACTTAGCTAGAAAATGCCAAATGGAAATCTGTTTTTGTGCAGTGCTGCTGAAGTGCAAAAGGATCTGGGTGAATGTGCTGAAAAGGCATCTGAGGCCTTAAAAGAGGAGGCAGGGCAAGCTCCTGAAGAAGCAGCATTTGATGAGGTGAATGCTGCCAAGGAAGAAGTGCATAAGAGTCCTGATGAAGGAGCTTATGTGGTGCCAACAGTTGATCACCGTTTGATTGAAGAGCCTGGGGGTGACGTGAAGAATGTGGATGTTCCTACTGCTGTTGTGCATGAGAATGTGGATTCAGTTAATAAACTGCAGCTGCAAGGAAAGGGTTTTATTCAGTCTGTGACTGGGAAAATTTCTCAGTCAGTGAAGAGTGTCTTCTCGGGCTTATCTGGTGGCAAGTCAAGCAAAAATGATGTGGCAATTGCTGAAGATACTACGAAGTAAGTTGGCTTGCACTACTGCATTTTCCCTCACAGCATTCCAGACTTTGCAGGTGCTTACAGCAGGGGTTAGTCTCATACATATCCCCCCCCCCTATCAATCCCAACATACTTTTTCCTTACCAAATCGCTACATACACAAAGTATTTCATCAGTCCTTATGCAGTATAAGATTTTGTAACTATCAATCATACTGAGGTACTTGCCTCTTAGTAAGTCCCTTACCAATCTTTGCAGACTTGTTATCTGGTTTTGTGATGAGGAAATGGTTTTGGTCCTTCTGATTTCCTTTTGGAGATAAATAAATATATATATATATATTTTGAAATGCCAACTCCATGGTAGAGGAGTGAGGTCATGTGATTAACTGAATGGTTAAAGAGGAGAATAGTTGCTTGTCTCTACATTCAATAGTTGCTTGTCTCTACACTCGTGTGTCTTGTACGTAAGTGTTGCAAGCAGTGGAAGTAACTCTGATTTCCTGTGATCTGTGTGTGTCAGAGTTACATGACATGAAATTTACAGACAGAATCTCTACCTGCAGAAAGAGGATATTTCTCCCACGGCCTTGAGGGTGAGGGATGTGCTGCCCGTTTGCAACTTTTGAAGAGACTTCTTGTCAAACAAAGCTCACTGACCTCTGTCAAAGGTTCAGCCATCGTCTTTATCCAAAACAAAAAAGTTTCCATGGAAAACATTCAACTATGCCTTTGCCAAGGTCTTGTATGGTTTATATGCCTCTGTCAAGCTGTCCTTCCAAGAGGGTTGCATGGCCAGCAGAAGAACTTAGCACGGCCATCTGCCCCCCATGCCTGATGAAGTCCTGTCGTCCATGGAGATTGTATCAGGGAAATAGATGGGAGATGGAGAGTTTTTTTCTCAGAAAAGTTACCTACGGTGATCATATTGGACCCAAGCTTCTTGAGCATGGTGCCCTAGTAGCCAAGCCTGCTGCCTATCTCAGCAATCTTGCTGTCAGGTGCTTGAGAGATCATGTATAGGGGGGGTTGGGATGGCCCAGGACATGGACTTTTTGGTGAGGTCCTTCAAGAGGTGGCCTTTGAAGGAAGTTCTGAGGGGACAAATCATGGTCACATCACGGTGGTGGTAGTACTGTACCCCTTGGGCACAGGGCAGCCACCACAGGCATGTGTAGAGGGTTGAAACTGGCTCTGACTTTTCCTTGTTCTTGCCATGTAAGCTCGCTTCATGCTCATGCTCCTCTGGGAACTGGCCACGTGGCCTTAGTGAGAGGTGCCATGTGGCTGGAAGTATTGAAGAGAAAATTATAGATAGATATTGAATACAGGTTTTTCTTGTGAAATCCACCTCACCTACCTTCAATTCCTGGAGTTCAGCCATAATTTGTTCACCAAATTGCAAGAGCACCTACATGGGTCCATATTGACATATAAGTAAGCAGAGAGGGGTACTTGAGACATTGATTTCAATCCATGCACCATCTTTTTTTAATTTCTTGACTGGCCTTCAGCCCAAGGTCCTTGTAGTTACCATTTTTTCACTTGTGTAGGTGCTTTTTTATCCACCCATAGGTGATGCCCAAGGAAGCACCATATGGGGTTTTGAACCCAAGACCTCTTGGTCCTATTCATGGGAATTTATACAAAGACCTGCAGTGGGAATTTCCCCTATATGGTCTAGAAGGGCCAAACATCTCCAAAACATGTGTGAGAGTGTCACCCACGTGTTGGCACCCCAAATGGTTATGGTGTTGTGGCATTGCCTATGAAATCTTTGTACCTCTAGACTCGAGCACTCATCATCTACCCTTGTCACAACACCATATATAGAGTGAGAGAGAGAGGGAGAGAGATTATATAGATACAGAGTGAGTGAGAAAGAGAGAATCTTATATGTATATAATATATATATATATATATAGATTTTTTAGAGAGAATATTATATACATGTGTATAATATTATATTCTCTCTCGATTTTTTAGAGAGAATATTATATACATATATGTGTATATAATATACTCTCTCTCTCTCTCTCTCTCTCTCTAATGATGAGATATCTGTTTTATTTTCCATTCCATGATAAGATATGCCATGGACATTATTGTGTCACTTTGGTCTCATAGGCCCATTGGGTCTTTAGTAGATGCTTCATATATTTTTCTTTCTCTGTCTCTCTAATGTGTGTGTGTGTGTGTGTGTGTGTATACACACACACACACACACACACACACATTAGAGAGCATTCAAAGCTATGGTTCAAACATTATATATATAATAGAGAATATTATATATATATAGAATCTATGTATATATAGATACAGAGTGAGTGAGAAAGAAAGAAAGAATCTTATATATATATATATATATATATATATATATATATATATATATATAGATTTTTTAGAGAATATTATATACATGTGTATATAATATTATATTCTCTCTCTCTCTCTCTCTCTCTCTCTCTCTCTCTCTAATGATTAGATATTTGTTTTATTTTCCATTCCATGATGAGATATGCCATGGACATTATTTTGTCACTTTGGTCTCATAAGCCCATTGGGTCTTTAGTAGATGCTCTCTCTCTCTCTCTCTCTAATGTGCGTGTGTACACACACACACACACACATTAGAGAGCATTCAAAGCTATGGTGCAACATTATATATATAATATAGAGAATATTATATATATATATATATATATATATATATATTCTCATATATACTATCACTCTAATGTGTGTGTGTGTGTGTGTATATACACACACACACACACACATTAGAGGGAGAGCATTCAAAGCTATGGTGCAACATTATATATATAATACAGAGAGAATATTATATATATATATATATATATATATATATATATATATATATATAATATTCTCTTCTCTTTCTTCACACACACACACACACACACACACATGTATATATATATATATAGAGAGAGAGAGAGAGAGAGTATGTATATAATATTCTCTTATAGAGAGTATATATTACACACATATCATCTCTCTCTCTATATGTATGTATAGAGAAAAAATATTATATACATATATGTGTATACATTATTATATTCTCTCTCAGAGAATATTATACACATATATATATGTAATATTCTCTCTATATATATGCCCTCTTTATATATCTCTTTGTGTGTGTACATATATATATATATATATATATATATAAATGTATATAAAATAAAGCTAGAGAAAAGTGAGTATTTATATATATATGGAAAGTATATATGTCACACACACACACACACACACATATATATACATATACATTATATGGAAAGTATATATGTCACACATTTATTAGTATATATATTGTATATACGTATATACTATTCTCTTATATTGAGAGAATACATATATGTATATATATATATATTACATATATATATATATATATTACATATTACATATATATATACATATTACATATATATATACATATTACATATATATATATATTACATATTACATATATATATATACATATTACATATATATATATACATATTACATATATATATATATATATATATATACATATATATATATATTACATATATATATACATATATATATATTACATATATATATACATATATATATATTACATATATATATATATATATATATATATATACATATATTACATACATTATATTGTATATATAAAATATATATTTTCTCTGAGTGAGTGAGAGATTTGACATTTAATCAAACACTTCCTTGTAAGAGAGCTTCTTGCGACAGCACAACGAGCAAAGTTCTTGAAACGCTGCTGAAAATGCATTGATGTGCTCGGGGCATAATTTATCGGCATATAATGCGGGAGGATTCGCAAAGGTCATACATACTGCGGGAGAATTTGCAAGGGTCATTAAATGTGATGTGCTCACCTAGTTGCTATCACCCTTATGTGAGAGAGAGAGCGCTGCAAGGACTTTTGCCATTTTAATTTACTTGGCCGGCCATGAAAATTAGTATGTACTTAAATTGTAAATAATCATGATTAGCAATCCGAAAATTACAACTGATTTTATCGATTAAGGGCTCACTCTGGTGATAGTTCAAAGATAGGCATTAATGATGGCGATATATGTTTGCCATTAGTCTAATGTAAGGTTGCACATGATGTACTAAGTTGTAACATGCACACTAATAATTCTAACTACTAGTTTACTAGTTTAGTCCTACGCTAGTTTCTCATGTTCTACTAATTCTAACTACTAGTTTCATTCTATGCTAGTTCCTCGTGTTGAGAAGTAATTGTGTACCTTTTATCACCTCATTGGCAGATGTTGACCACACATGGGCTAGGTAGGGATATATCCTGATGTTCTACTAATTCTAGCTACTCGTTTCATCCCATTCTAGTTCCTCATGTTGAACACATATGGGTCAAGAATAGATGAGTAGGTTGAAGGACATGTATGATTAGAGTTTTAGATGGGAAATGTATATTAATTGAAGGATTAGGGAGTAAGAGGGGAGTTAATAGGATTGGATGTGATGGTTGTTAACTTGTTTTTCTAGGTGTCAACAATGTCTCTCTTGTTGGAGGCACTCCACAACCCTAAAGGTTTCTCACTTCTTTTCATCTTTGTGTGTTATGCTAGTGTAATGGAAAATAGCTTTTTCCTTCTAAGATTTTTCTTCATAGCCAAATACCTTTTCAGCATATCCTACAAAACTCAGCTAGAATCTTGTTCCAAACTTTTGAATATCTAAATGAGTATCCACTTACAATCTTCTTGTAAAAGTTACAAAACTTTGCTCTCTTTGCATAGACTAGTGGCATGATTCGTCTTCGACGAGCAAGAGTAGAAAAAGGCCTTATATTTGAGAGCTACTTTGGGCCTCATGGTCATCAACTTGACAATCTTACATTTATATATCCACACCATGTTTGCCACAATATCAAAGCATATATATGCATCTAGCATTCTAATGTGGTGACAATCAAACATACAATCAAAGCATATATATGCATCTAGCATTCTAATGTGGTGACAATCAAACATACATGAGCAAACTATTAAAATAATCTTCGAGCAATTAGGTTATCTTTTCTTGGAAGTCTATACTTCTTGTCGCTCTTGCCATTTGTCCAAATATATATATATATATATATATATATATATATATATATATATATATAAGACTAACATTTGCTATTGCAAAATATAATTTTAAATAAAAAAAGTTGAAAGATAGAATCTTACAAAAGTCATTCGATGGATCGCTTGAATAAGCTTATAAATGATAAATCAAAAAATTCTATAATGTCTAGTGTCTATGCACCGAAAATCTAATTGATTAGGCTTTTCATAGTCTATATGCGTTACAGGTACATGAAGTTGATCCGTAATCTTTCGTAATCTTAGATTGTAAATTTCAAGGAGCCTAAAGCTCTCGTAAGCGTCTAGACCATACAAATCTAGTAATAATCTAGATTTTAAAAGATATTTCTAATGTGGTGACAATCAAACATACATGAGCAAACTATTAAAATAATCTTCGAGCAATTAGTTATCTTTTCTTGGAAGTCTATACTTCTTGTCGCTCTTGCCATTTGTCCAAATATATATATATATATATATATATATATATATATATATATATATATATATATATATATATATAAGACTAACATTTGCTATTGCAAAATATAATTTTAAATAAAAAAAAGTTGAAAGATAGAATCTTACAAAAGTCATTCGATGGATCGCTTGAATAAGCTTATAAATGATAAATCAAAAAATTCTATAATGTCTAGTGTCTATGCACCGAAAATCTAATTGATTAGGCTTTTCATAGTCTATATGCGTTACAGGTACATGAAGCTGATCCGTAATCTTTCGTAATCTTTCATAATCTTAGATTGTAAATTTCAAGGAGCCTAAAGCTCTCGTAAGCGTCTAGACCATACAAATCTAGTAATAATCTAGATTTTAAAAGATATTTTTTGTTTTAAAAATATATCAATAATAATTTATATTTATAATTAAATACAAAAAACTATAAAAAAGTAAGTTTTTATACTATAATACATTTGTACACTCTAATAGTTCGATCATTAGAGATGTAGTTGCTTGTTCTTTCCAAGATAGAGGGTTTACAATTGCGCCATTAAAATTTAATAGATTATGGTAAATAATGATAACTATATTACAGTAAATATCGAGACTAATATCTTTAATATCTTATCCATTGCCATAAACAAATGAAAATGATCTCTTTGCTCTATCCATCTTATGCAATATTATTCGTAATATTAAATACAACCTTGTACTTTACTAATCATTAACAGAGGATTATGAGGTCAATCTCTCTCTCTCTCTCTCTCTCTCTCTCTCTCTCTCTCTCTCTATGGATAAGTATTTCAAACTAAGCAAAGAAAATTAATAATATCATTGTAAAGAAAAGCAAGTCAAAAGCAAAACATTTATTTATCTAAATGTTATAAAAATAAAGAAGAACTCACCATGTCTCTATAGTCATCTCAAAAATTTGAACCACTCCTTGAGTAATAGATAGGTGCTCCATACTTATGAATCTGCATGGTGGCCTTATCTCAATATTAACCATTTATTCCACACAATGTAAGTATATTTATATATATCAATCCAATATTATTGGCAATAGAACTTATTTAACTTGATATCTTCGCATCACAAACAAAATTGCCATTTTAAAATCAACTTGAAAGCATGTACACTTATTACTGAGAGACAACATAGATTGCACATGTCACATTTTTGCGAACATTCTCCTTCCAAATGCTTGCTTGATTGATACAAAGATATCTATGAATGTAGTCTCCAACATTTGTTGGCTCTTATATCAAATAGCTCGTTGTATACCTTATGGGCATAGATATCATTTACACTCTTCTAGGTATCATTTGTAATATCTCTTTGTAGACAACATTAGCAGTGTAGACTTCATTTGTACCTTCATTGTTGCTTTTATGGTCCACGATATCTTTTACACAATTTCATTGTATCTGATGATCTAACACGTAACATAGCAACATACAATTGTCTATGCGTGAATACTTGTGTGGCCAAATAAATTTTCAACACACTCAATGTTTAACCTTGGGACTTATTTATTGATATACTAAAATCTAGTCTCATCGAAAATTCTCCTTCTCATGTCAAAAGGTAGTTGAAGCATTGGAATGAATGTTATCCTCGAAATGAAGACCATGTCTCCAATGTTTGTACTTGTAATAATTTTTGCTTCTATCACCTTTGAGTGAAATTGCTTATATATCAGTTTGGTACTGTTACAAAGTCCTCGTCAAGGATCCAAATTACGGATCAACATGATAGAAGAATTCACCTTTAAAAGCCAGTGGGTGAGGAGGGTAACCACCACCCAGGTTCAAACTATTTAAGTACTTAATTGCATATAATATTTTGTCACTCTTAGAAGAAACAAACAAATTTGCACTAAGGTATTCTCTTTCAAGTCCAGGTAATGCAGTCAAGGCTAGTTCATTAATCTGGTCTATCTTTGATTTCGTGGTGTGCAAGAATAGCACGGTCTTTGAAGAAGCATGCATAATCCTCCACTCTTTGAAGATCTCTATACACCCATTCTACCAAACTTAGTAGGGAGTTTCCATGGATCAACATTCGCGGTGGAATTGCGGTCTATAGAGCCACCCCCAATTTGTAAAGTCCAATCGACAAATTCTAGTTTTGTACAATCATAACCACTCTGAATAACCCACATGTTTTGGGTGAGCTTTAAAACATTCACATATCTCCAAATATATGACTGGCACAATGTTGCATCAACAATATTCTCACGTGAATCCTTTGCAACAACATGTAAGATTTGCCTAAAGTCACCAATCAAAGAGCATAATTTTTCCACTATACACTATATCACTTTGTATGATATCTTTAATGTCCTATCCAATGCTTCATATGCATACCTATGCATCATTGGAGCCTCATCTTAAATGATGAATCATGCAAGCTTCAACATATCGGCCAGTGGGTTATTAGCTTTAGTACTACATGTACTGGAAGCATTCAAAACCAATGGAATTTTGAAATGTGAGTGTGCACAGTACGTCCATTTGAAAGTAACGATATAGCTATTTTAGAAGATGCACGTGCCAAAACAACTTGGTTCTCTCCATGTAGTTAAGATAGCAAGGTATTATAAAGATATGTTTTGCATGATCCACCCAGTCCATCGAGGAAAAAAACACCACCATTGTTCAAATTATCAGTCTCAAGGATGGTATAAAATGCTCTTGATTGACAACTATTAAGACTCCTTTCCATGTGAAGAGCCAAAATCACCCTCTTGAACAACATCAAACATCATCTCTTCCATCAACAAACCATTGTTGATGGAACAATTGATTTATCAAGAAAAGGTAATTCTTCAAAATCATGTAGAAGTTTTTCATATTGTTGTAAGAGGCCTTCTATGTGTAATAGAGCTTGATTCTTAGCTATAAATTGACAAACACCAACATTAGTACACCTTCTCTGCAAGCCATGAAAAAAATCATATAAAAGTTCGGCACAAAATTTAACCCAAAGTTGTCGGGGAGGCAAGCTCATAAAAAATCAGAATGATGACAAAGAGTTGGCACAATTGGAATGATGTTTTTTGAAATGCAGCTTCTTGAAGATGCATATACAACTCATCATCACTCTCCAGCATTCCTCTCGCTTCACATGCAACCTTAAAACATGGATACAAATGTCCATTCACTGTTCATACTTCCTTAAAATATTTACAACCTTTGTACACTGTGAGTAGCATGCGTAGATATATTGCTTACCTGCATTCGGGCTAACATTATACATACGTCCAACCATATTTTTCTTTTTTCTTTTGGTCCATGATCGAAGAGCTGTATTCCACATCCACTTTCAAGGGACATTAACATATAGTAATCTATTTGCATCTGCATGCAATTGATTAGTCATGAATCATTCAGTGAGAGTAGTTCTTTGGTTTCTATCACAAATAATTACATCACGCAAATCATCATGGTCGTTGAATATAACATGATTTTGTAAGGGAAAATGAACATGCAACCTTTGTATATCTGGCTTTTCAAAATGCAAATCATACTGGTATAAGCGCCAACTTGCCTTTGACGTAGACACGTATCGTACATCCAGATATTGACCAACCTTATCAATAACCTTATGTGTATCTTGCAACTCTATAGTAGCTCTGTCATGTTCTTTATATATATACTTATATAAATATTTCACTGTGTAATGGTAGAGAATACTTCTATGTTAATATGGGCTTTGTATCTCATAGAGAGAAAGGGCTTATATGGAATAACCTATTGACTATCCATCCTATGATCCTTTACTTGGATAAAACTACTATCATCTCGTCGCATGTAAGTTGGATATCCATTGTCATCAGTAATAGTAGTCTCAGAAAACTTTCGGGGATAATGATGTTTGCAACTCTCGTTAACCATGCAAGGAGAATGCATATTTAGCTCCTCGCATGGTCCATGAACATTACACTGAGTGATTATCTTGTGCAACTTAGGAAACATCGCTTTATCTAGAAGTTCAACACATACTAACTTATCATAGTCAACAATCTCAGTAGGTTTATATGTACCTTCTAATATCAGTAATATATGTGCAGGTGGCAAGCCCCCCCTTTTTTGGAATTCAATAATAGAAACAAATCCCACTACCCTTCCAATTAATGCTTTTTTTCACCAATAAGTACATCATATCCTTGGGCTTCTCATAAAAGGCTCATGCCGTCAAGTCAGGTCGATCTTGGGCAGCCTGACCCGCCAAATAAAGCACTGCTTGTTTCATCCCACTTTGGATTTCAAGTAAAGAGGTCATGCTTACCCATCTTCCTAACAATTACTCTTGAATTCTGATACAATTGATGCATATATCGAGGTCTCCTCAATGTATGTAGATGGTAGAACTATCCTGCATTTAGCAATGCTCCCAGAGACTCTATTGACCCCATCACTTATATTAACCATATTTGCAAGTCCTTGGTATACTTTAGCACGCAATGCTTTCTGGTGATTGCATATCCATACTAATCTTGATTCTTCCATGCTCCTATATGCATCAACAATGTCATTAGGAATTTTTTGGACCCAAAGAGGGCCTCTTGGATTAACTTTTGATTAGGAATGGACCAATAAGAAGAGGGCTGGGTGCACATTTTTGACTTCTTTGACCCTAGGGGACCCAGGCTTTGGTTTGCTAATGGGGCCTAATTACTACTCTTGTCCCCCTACCTCCTGGGCCCAAATTTAGAGGTCCCCCCCACCTAGAATCGCGCAGATTAAAAACCCTAAAAATTTAAAATTTTTTATTTTTTTTCCCAAAAGTGTGTTTTTCCTCTCAAACTTCCGCCCAACATACTCTAGGTTTGGAAAGCTCATTTTGAACCTCTTTCTTCCTCTTCTAAGCTCTCCATTGCTGCAGAAACTCCATACCTCTCAAGCTCTCCCTCCTTGTCAAGCTCCCTCAGTCTCAAGCTCCCTCTCCCTCTTTCTTCCTTTTCTAAGCTCTCCATTGCTCTGCAGAAACTCCATCCCTCTCAAGCTCTCCCTCCTTTTGAAACTCCCTCCCTCTCAATCTCCCTCTCTCTCTCTCTCTCTCTCTCTCAAGCGTTCTTCCTCTCCATTGCTGCAGAAACTCTATCTCTCTTTAGTTTACTCTAGGTTCAAGAAGCCTATTCTCAAACTCTTACCCTCTATTAAGCTTTCCATTGCTACGCTGAAAACCCTGAACTTTCTCTCCTCTCCACTCCTCTGTTGTAAAATAAGCTTTTCTTTTCCCTTCTTCTCTTTTCTTACCACCATGGCCTCTTCCAGTAATGTGAGAAGGCCTAGGGAGAAGGTGGAAGAGCTTGTGCTGCATAACACAAGAGATGAGAATGGAGTTTGGGCTCCAACAAGATTCAGGGTTGGGGCTTGGGTCTACATGCAGCCAAGCTCTAAGGGACCACATCGAGTGCGTCAACTGGGGAATATGCTACATCATTGGAAGGGGCGGCTACAAGGCTTCAAGCATACTAAGAAGGAAGGACTAGTTGCCATAGTGCAACATGTGTATCAAATTGTCAGTGTAACATAAACACAGCTTTAACAACATGCTAATATTGGATTTTTTGTTTCAAATTTTCTTATGATCCTCCATTTTCTTATGTCTCTCTGTAGATACTTTCCCCTCTAATTATGTTGAGGAACAACCACTCCAAAGCCTCACTGGAGTTTTCTATGCTATGCATGGATCCATTGGAGAGGCACTGTTCTGGCATAGCTTCCTCAGTCCTCCAGGAGCATTTTTGATGCCTTGGGTGACAAACTGGCACATGATAGACACTCCATGTTAAACAAACATGATAACACCGAGATGACATTGTAAGAGAAACTTAAAATTTTAATTATCAGAAGGTTACAAATGAAAGCCAGATAGGCTTGTTACAAAGGGGGGTTTGAAACAAAAGAGTTACTTCAAAAATAAGGTTAGATCTCTATATCGTGTCTCGCTCACCTTGAATGCGCCAAGCTAGTTGCATGTCCTTGGCAGATATGGTAATCCTCTTTGCATGTATTGCAAGGAGGTTGGTGCCTTCAAAAAGCCCAACAAAGCCTCGGAGGCTTCTTGCAATGCTTCAAGGGTAATCCCCTGCACACTCTGTTCTATATCGTTGGAGAATCTCCTTCACTGTGCGAACGAAAGGGGCTCTTCTTATCAGTAACTCAGTGTTCGTCTGATAAAACTTGATTTCTTGATTTATTGTGATGCTTGCAATTGAGATTGGAGAATATGGGTTTGCCAAGCTCCACTTGTAGTCAATCTTCTACAATATCCTAACAAGCCAAGCTCTCCTTCACCAACAAATTGCATAAAAGATGATAAATCGCGGAAAGGAGGGTTTGCTCTTAATGGAGGGTCAATTGGATATAGAGATGCCCATCAACCCAAAGATCTACATTTTTCTCCTTAGCTATCCTATGAGCTTGGACAGATTGTGTATCAGTAGGATGGATTTTTTTAGAGCTGCCATACTCTTCAGGAATACGAATGTGTAAATCAACCTTCTGTTTTCTGGCTTCACAAGGCGATACACACACAGCTTGCAAAGGCTTCATAGCTAAGCAGAGGAAGAAGCTAAAGCAGAGAGATCCAGAGAGAGAGAGAGAGAGAGAGAGAGAGAGAGAGAGAGAGAGAGAGAGAGAGATTGAGAGACTGTTAAAACTTTGCTGTTGGAAGTTAAACACAAATCTGTTTTTCTAAGTAGAAAATGATATTTTTGATATATAAATATACTAACATGGAGTTTTTCATCAATAAATTACATTTATGAGAAAATTTTAAAAAAATATAATTTTTGGGGTCCCCACAATTTCGGGATCTCATGGATGTAGTGGTTCCTGACAGTTAGTTAAGTTTTATGGGGTTGTGGGGACCTGACAATTAGTTATGGATGTACTGGCTCCTGACAGGCTTCTAACATGACCCTTGAATTACAAGCTTTTTGGAGGGAAAAAATTATTTTCATCATACATATCGGTTGGGTGGTGTTTTTTCCACCTCAAAATGTAAAAAATAAAAAATAAAAAAAATCACTTTTTGGGACCCACCTAAATACGAGAATGTTTTGTTGATGTGGAAGGGAGATATGGTGGGAGTTAATGAGAAAGGAGATTTCAAATTGACAAGAAAGATTTAATTTATAGAGAGTGAAGATAAAAAATTCATACATATTGGTTGGGTGGTGTTTTTTCCACCTCAAAATGTAAAAAAATAAAAATTTTCGCTTTTTTGGGGCCCACCTAAATACGAGAATGTTTTGCTGATGTGGAAGGGAGATATGGTGGGAGTTAATGAGAAAGGAGATTTCAAACTGACAAGAAAGATTCAATTTGTAGAGAGTGAAGATAGAGTGAAGATAAAAAATTCAAAAAGTAAGAGAGAAAGTATGAGAAAAGTCAAAAAGTAAGAGAGAGAGTATGAGAATATTCCCTTTAAAAAGTTAAACTAGGGGGGTATGGCTGATGTGGCAAGGCAAAAAATAGGGGTCATCATAGCCTTTGTCTCCTTTAAGCCCAGCTTTTTAAGCTCTAATCTCTTAAAATTAGGAATCCTTAGGAGGCCCTTTTTGGGTCCAAAAAATTCCTAATGGTATTGTGCAAAAGTCGACCACCGTGTAGAAGGTATGCATTTGTATCTTCTCTTATTTGTAATCTATATGCATAATATTGTCATTGAGTTAGAGTCTTTATTTCCTCATTTGAACCTTGTCTATTCCTACCATGGAGTGAAATTTCAACATGCTCACCATCCTCTCCTTGAGGAAACAGAAGAATGTACAATAGAGGCATATATGAACGACGCAAGTTAGATATTCTTTTTATAGCACATGTGTGAGACATTATTTGAATATCTCTATGACCTACATGAAAATCATCGAAATAGCAGACAACACGTCTAGGCGTGTGGAGATGCCCTGCAGCATCGTGACAACGTCATCCTGGACCCTCTGTAAGGTCGTCAATTGCGTGTTAACATATCTAAACATCCCACTAGAGCGCTTCGTCTCCGTGAGGATGTCGGCAGGGTCAGTAAGGTATTGGTCGAAGTCATGGTCTGCCAAGAGGTCATCGTCCCCCTTGGCGACGTTCAGTGTGTCCATATAATCCAGCTCATCGGCCGGAGTGGGGTCAGCCAGGTCGGCGGCCTCTACGGGCATGCCAAGGTCAAGGGCAGGTTCACGAGACGTGGAAGGCGCTTGCGGGTCACGAGACGTGCCCGGAGAGCGCCCCTCCGAAAAGGAGACGGCGTGGCGTCTACGGCCAGGCAGCCAACTCGGTCGGATAAGGCCCGCGAGACCGAGGAGAGAAGTCTTGAAAAACCTACCGGCGGACTAGTGGGTGGGGACACACTGGCACGGGCAGACATTTTTATTTACTTGCAATGTAAACAATGCAATAAACCAGAAATACACAACAGAAACATCGGATTATCCCTTGCCGGGATTATTCCTCCCCAGCCGAGCCGAGAGAGGATCGTTTTACTTTACTTTCATTTTTAATTTTATTAAAAATGAACAATGAAAATATATTAAAAAAATAAATGGTTTTTTTTCCTTCTTCTGGCCGCCTGCAGCGCTGGTGGCCGCCGCCTGGCCTGGCTGGCCGCCCGCTGGGCTGGCCGCCTAAGGCTGGCTACCGTGGGGCTGGTTGCTGGGCTGGCCGCCTAAGGGCTGGCAGCTGGGCTGGTTGCCCCAGGGTCTTCGCCCCCCTCAAACGAGGCAGCGAGTCGCCCCTTACACCTGCACGCAGACGGGTATGGCGGCCTGGCCGCTGAGCGCTGGCCGCGCTGGGCGCTGTATCATAGCCGAGAGGGAGAGAGAGAGTGGCTTTGTGCTCTTTTTGCACAACGTAGGCCAGCAGGTCGTGTCTTCGCCCGCCCCCTCCCCCCAAACGTTGCATTACACCAAACGTTGGATTGGTACAAAGTCTCTGCAAGTTTCACGCAGACCGCCATTCACAGCAGTTTCACGCAAACCGCTTCACGCAGACTTTTCGCCCCCCTCAAACAACGCTCGCATTTTCCAACAGGTCCAGGGGCTGGTCTTTGCCCCCCCCACACACAGTAGACATTGGAGCTTCGCATACAAGCTTAATCAAATGAAAATTTGCTTTGCATACAAGCTTCAACGCAGCAAAAAAAAAAAACGAAAATTGCTTACCTGCGTTTTGGTGTGTGCTATTGAGAGCGAGAGAGAGAGAGAGAGAGAGAGAGAGAGAGAGAGAGAGAGAGAGAGAGAGAGAGAGAGAGAGAGAGAGAGAGAGAGAGAGAGAGAGAGAGAGAGAGAGAGAGAGAGAGAGAATTCTTCCCTTCAAAATCTTTCTTTCAATTCTGGCCGCCTCCCTCCACACACTCCATTGTGTAGATAAGGATGAGGAGATGAATGGTTGAAAACCATTGAGTGGGCTCTGGTCCCCCGGTCACGCGCGGACCCTGACGACCCCATCGAACCACGCTCTGATACCAGTGTTAGATATCCGTAACGCCACTACGGGCATTACCACAGGAGGGGACGGCCTCTGGCTCACCACCTAGCCATAGAGGAAGAATGAGGATTGCCCCTCATCCCCCAGGCTATATAGTGTGTGGCCTGTCGTCCACACTAGCCTGGCCGCCCATGACTCCGCATGGGCATCCTCTCCCACTGAACCCCGGACATGGCCATCCGCCGGTCTGCCGCCGTTGGTCATCACAGGCATTACAGCCTACGTGACAAAAACCATGGTTGCTATTCTGAGGAAATGAAAACACATGCCTTATAGAATGACATCTGGATCTAATACCTTTTACATCTCCAACTGAATAGGAAATAGGTTGAAAATGATCAACACGGCCAATCTCATCTATAGGTGACTCATTTAAATCAAAATAAATAGGGCCTCTTGCTATATCTCTATGTGCCCGAATATTTGTATGTTTATTGATAGGTTCTTGAAGGATCGTAGCAATAGGAGTTTCTTTGTTACCCGAATCCAAGTGAATTCCAGCATAGAATTCTCTATGCTCCTCATCTTCAACCCTTCCACCAAATGTTTTGATTTGATTTAAATTGAAGTACTCCATTAAATTAGCATGAATTTGTTTTCAAATGCTAGCCCTTGTTCGCGAACAATTGGTTTGAGCTTAGGTATAAACCATCTTCAAACTCCCTTGAAAACTAAATACTAATTTTCTTATTACATTTATTCTACTTCGAGTGCCATTATCCTCTCATATGATCTTGGCACGTATATCACACATATGATCCTACTCTCAAGGATAGACTTCGCACATTAGCAAACATAATGTAATTATTAGAGAAATTTATAATAGAAAAGTGTCTAACAAATACATTCAATTCACACTAATAAGTGATAATCTCTCTCCGTCTCTCACCTTTCTTTGTTGTGATCCTACTCTCAAGGATAGACTTCGCACATTAGTAAACATAATGTAATTTATTAGAAAAAATTATAATAATATAGTGATAATCTCTTTTTGTCTCTCACCTTTCTTTTCTAACACACACACACACACACACACACACACACACACACACACACACACACACACACACACACACACACACACACACATAGAGAAAGAAAAAAAAACATAGAACTATAAAACATGTTGAGAGATATAAAACATAGAACTATAAAACATGTTGAGAGATATAAAGACTTTGAGAAAATAGAAAATTCATTAATATCACCTGTAGAATCAAAGCATGAAAGTTGAATACAAAATATCATACTCTCATAAAATCTCTCCTGATGATAGTTTGTAGACATTTAGCGCTTGGCTTTCTTGATGGAGACCTTGAAAGAGCAAGGTGTTTCGCAGCATGGACATTCATCAACTCCGACAGGGTAAATAATGCTACATTTTTAGAATTGGAAGGTCCATACGCGTCCACCGTTGTTATCATTCAGGATCTCCAGGACTCGTTTAAGGACACAAAACTAGAAACAACTTGAAAACACTAACCTACCTACCAGTCACCACACTAATACTGAGGATCAAGGTAAGAGGATGTTGTAGAGTCCTGGCTGTAGCCCTAAGGCTAAGCCTCTATCCGCATCATCCAAATAAATAAAATCAACCTCGATAGTGCCATGGGTCTCATCCGTCCATTCATCGTCAGATATATCTTCTTCGTCCTCCCATCCACATAGACTCGTCACTCACAAGAATGTAACTATGCGAGGATAGTCATCCTGTGGAAAAGTAAAGACGGGGGCTATCGGGGATACATCCTCTACGGAGTAGGGGTCAGTCATGGGTGGTCAATAGGCGAATTAGCCATTCTAATTCCTCAACATTTCCCTCGCTGGCTAGTACATCTATATGATCCAATTCGGTTTTAATTACAGGATAGTACATGTGAAATATCTGAGAAAGGTACAGATGATACCTCTCACCAAAGGTGGGAGTGGATGAAGTGTGATGCTCGTGCATCTGCCATATCTGCAAACACAGATATAGCATCAGTAGGTTCATGAAGACAGGTCAATCTTGTTTCTAATTGTGTGCGGATAACTCTCCTCTTAATGTGCTGTTGCTCTTTTTACTTTTTTTTTCTTTTTTGTGTATGAAGCTATATATATACATTCCCTCGAATTTGGAAGTTACATGGTCAGGGGAGAAGGTTAGGGAGGAAGCAATAGAATGTCGAACGTGAGTATATTCTCCCCCCTTCCTTGGGTAGATCATATAATTGTAGCCCCTTGGAACCAATTTGTCCAGTGGGTTATAGGTGGTTATGTGGGCAGATAGCTTTTTATGACCCTTGTGGCCACATCAAGTTGCAGAGATGGTAGTGTACGCTCCCATGAACGAACAGAGGATATGGCTTCCAACGATACATTTACAAGGGGAGACGTAGACTCATTGGTTTCTTGGTGGGTATTGACAAGGGTAGGTGTAGAGCGTGCAGAAACTTCTATATCAATGTGTGAATGGCATGAGGAGCTAGAAGCTTCCTGTGACTCCCCCCTTCCTGGGCTAGGTGGTATCGATCGATATCATTTGCGAATCCAAACTAGCTCTGGAAGAAGTGGTGTGGAGTACTCCGTTACCTTTCCCTTACCACGATCTTGAATCGTCGTTGGGGTGGCAACATCTGGCTTATAAGATTTTATAGGCCATGCAGAGGAATTCAGCTTATGTTTAGGGATCCAAATCTGGTCATTCCCTTCGTAGTACCCTTGGGCTACTAATAATATTTTAGGAATCCAACGTGATGTTACCTTGCCCTTTCTAGGGCAGGTAGCTGCTTTCCTACTACGAGGCTTCTTGTCTGAACGAGATTGAGCAATAGATGTAGCCGTTAACGAAGGTTTTGGGACCCATTTGTATGTACTCTTCAGTAAAGTAAGCGGAGCCTTGGGGACCACACTGCCTGTCTCCACTCTTGGCGTTGAAGCGTTGGAGGGGTGGCAAACAATCAAAGATGGTGTAGCCACTTGACTTTGTGATTTTTCCTTATCTAGCATTTTGTCTAGAGTTGATGGCTTAGTTGCGGGACCGTGGTCAGGCTGAGAGCTGGTTCTTGTGTTGTTACTCGCCTGGATGCCCAATCAATATTGCACTTGGTGGCTAACATCCATTTGCGTCCTAAGTTTACAGTTCCCTCCATGGTACCAGAGCAAGCATAACCAAAAAGTTTTGAACCACAGTCCCCTTGTCATAGGCAACAGGAGTGTGCAGAATTTCTGAGACAGTGGTTTTCTTCTTATTGATACCCTTAACTTGGATGGTACTCTTGGATAAGGGTGGTTTTCCAAGTTGACACCACACTCCATATATAACAGCAAATTGTGTTGAGCTCCCGTATATCCAATAATGCATTATATAGCACCTCCCCGTAAGGACTCTGTAGCTCAATTCTGTAGCTCAATTGGGTATCGTAGAGGCGGGTCAGATTTTAGTGAATCCTCCTATGCCTCCTCGAAAAATACTTGCGTAATCCCCAAGTTGGCCTCTCGTTAGCGCTAACACGCTGCTAACGTTCTTTAGCTTCAACTCTCACTTGTATCTTCTTAAGCTCAGCCTGTTCTTTAGCTGCTTTCTTCTGATGGATTGCATGTAATTCCTCTTGGCTTAGGGGGTCATAGTATCTTTTGAATTTACTCCCATTGAGGAATCCAACAGTTTCAACTCCGTCGAGAGTCTCCACTCGGATGGTACCTTGCGGGGTAATTTCACATGCTCTATATGGTCCCTTACCAGCATATTTTAGCTTCTTCTTTTCGTTACGCACTCCATACATCAGGACTTTATCCCCAACTTTGATGTCGTCTTTCAGGTGTGGCGATCAAACCATTTCTTCCTTCTATCCTTCCCTACAAGGGCATTGTACACCGCCACCAATTGTCTTTCTTCGTCTAACCGCTCAAGGATATACAAACACTCTACTAAGGGATTACCATCCCAACCCTCTTAAGTAGCAACATGAAGACTAGGAATGACAAATTCCCACAGCATGACTGCTTCTTGGCCATATACCATCTTGAATGGTGCGTAATTAATAGCCACTTTGTATGCAATACGATAGGCCCATAAAGCTGACATAAGCTTTAGATCCCAGTCCGTGCGATGAGCCTCAACTATCTTTGTCAGAATAGAGATTAAGGTCTTGTTGGTACTCTTGGCTTGGCCATTCGCTTTGCAGATAATAAGGAGTAGATTTATAATGGGATATCATGAAATTTGTTGTGAGCTCCTTAATCACTTCATTTATAAAATGGGTACCATTGTCGCTCACAAGTTCAAAAGGACAACAGAAAAAAGAGGAACTTGGCTGTTGTCCTCACATTTGCCTTACGTGTCGCTTTCGCTTCAGCCCATTTGGTCACACAGTCAGTGGCCACAATAATATAGCGAGATTGTGTGTTACGGGCCGCTGGGCTAATTGGACCTACAAAGTCTGAACCCCACTTTTCAAATGGTTGGTTTACTTTAATTGGATGTAGGGGCATCTAATCTTTCTGCTGGGGTTTCTTGTAGTGTTGGCATTCATCACAACCCTTCACAAAAAGTGATGCATCTTGGAACATAGTGGGCCACCAATACCCTGATTGCAATATCTTTCGCGCAGTTAAGTTTCCTGAAAAGTGACCACCGACTACGCCCATATGTGCCTCTTGCAAAATATATAGATATTCATCCTCTCTGGCGCACAACACCTAAGAACGTCATCCTTTCCTCTTTTATAAAGAGTCCCGGCCATTAGGCAATAGGGTTCGCATTCCTTGATCAGCTTTCGAGCTAGATCTTTACGAAGCTCTTTGGGTGGAAAGCCATTAACCAAAAAGTTAACAATCTTCTCACTCCATTCAGGCATTGTCTCCACCATGAAGAACAAGGAAGTGTCAGGTAAGTCATCATCAACTCCTGTAGGAGCTTCACCATTAGGTATGCGAGACAAATGATCAGCCATGACATGTTTTTTGCTAGGTCTCACAACAACAGTGAAATCAAACTCAAGAAGAATCAACAACCATCATGTGATTCTTCCTGTGGAGCATGGTTTGTTCACTAGATACAACAATGCTTGATGATCCACATAGAAAACAAACTTGGTGGCAAGAAGGTAATAACAAAATTTCTTTATTGCATATATCATTGCCAACCCTTCTCACTCCGTAGTGGTGTAGTTCATTTCAGCATCGTTCAACTGGCTACTCGCAAAGCTAATGGGGTAATCTAGTTTATGTTCTCCAGGTTGAGTTAGTACACACCCAATAGCAAAGTTTGATGCATCAATATGCACATGGAAGATTAAATCCCCATTAGGCATTCGCAAGATTGGAGTGCTCGCCAGGGCCTTCTTTAATAACTCATATGCACAGTCACAATCTTCGGTCCATATAAACTCGATGAGAAGCTTGTACAATGGTCGAGCTATCCCAGCAAAGAATAAAATAAACCTTCGATAATAACCAACATGGCCCATAAAGCGTGGGACTCCCTTATAGTTTGTGGGTGGGGGAAATTCCAGAATGACCTTGATTTTACTTTTGTCGGTGGAAATCTCATTTTTGGACACTATATGCCCTAGAATAACTCTGTGTTTAACCCAGAATTGGCATTTGAAAGGATTCAATGAGATGCGATATAATCTACACCTTTCAAGTGCTTTTCGTAAACACATCAAGTGCTCGTCCTCCCAAGAGGAATGAACACAAAGATCATCTAAGAAGGCTTCACAAAAGTCCCTTAGATATTCCTTAAAGGCTGTGTTTATCAATTATTGGAATGTTGTAGGTGCATTGGTTAAGCCAAAGGCAAACACTCCAAACTCCATTATAAAAGCTGTTTTAGTTTGGTCCTGTACTGTAATTGTGATCTGATGATAACCAGAGTACCCATCTAAAAAGCTATACGCCTCCTTGTGCGCCTGCAACTCTTTCAAGCACATGTTTCGAATACGGCAAGGGGTAATGATCTCTTCTGGTGGCTGCATTAACCTTTTTGAGATCAACACACACTCTGAGTTTCCCATTTTTTTGGTACAATGACTATCGGAGAAACCCATTCTGAGTGCTCAATAGGGTATATGAATCCATATTTTATAAGCTTTTCAATTTCCTCTTATACAATCTTTGCATACTTAGGATTCATTGGGTAGGGACGTTGCTGGTGGTCATTTAGCCACATTGTTTAAGTCCCTTCCCCGCAAGTTTGGGGTGGTTTTTTAGCCACATTGTTCAAGTCCCTTTCCCTGTGAGTTTGGGGTGGCTAGGTATACCGGGTAAATATGGTTGCCCTCTATCACATAGTGGCTTAGAATCTTGCAGGGTGGACTGTTCGATTCAAGGGGCTTGAAGATGGTCCCTTCAGCAGCTTCCCCCTCATCACCCTCTTTGAAGATTTCAGTTAAGGTTAACTGGCAATAAATAGGGGTGATTTGAGGTAATGGGAGTTGCGGTGGAAGTATAGGGGGTGGTAAGGGCATTTTTGGTACCCTAAGAACACTTCATGGCCTAGTTGAGGTGCTTTATGAAGTGTAGGTGCTAGCAAAGCCAACGATTGCTTGGGGTTTGCTGGGCAAGAAGGCTTGAGACAGGGCTTGGGCTTGAGCATCTCTTTGCTGTAGCAATTTGCAATTTCATGATTTCCCCATCTTTGCAATAAGTGTAGTAGAGAGTGGGACGAGGTCTCAAATGTGGACACTCTGTGTGCTAGTATGGTTAGCTTAACAAATCAGGCACCACACTAGTTCCCTCTTGGGGTATGATGGGGTTGGCCGACTCAATCCCCAGTCTTGGCTAGTTCTCCAATGCTAGGTCATTTGCTGCATTAATGCTACTGGCGAGATGTTCAACTTGTTGTCTTGAGGTGGACTCCTTGCTTTTCCCATCAGATCTTGTGCTGGTTGTTTTGAAGAAAGCCTCGCACGTGCCCTCATACAGTTCTCAAGAACGAATTCCCTTGAAATTATCCTCAAAGTCCATGGTTGTTAGGAATAACATACTACATTGCACACAAGAGAGACAGAAGAAGAGAATGATGCATGCAAGAGTCGAATTCGGAGAATAGCACTTGACCAACCCTATGAGGGTTAACTCCTCCATGTGAAGCTGCTGGGCTCACTCCACACTCTTCTTGTGTCACCCAAGAAGAGATCCAATGTGTAAGATTCCTCCCTCCAGCTTTTGAGGTGTACAGGTGTAAGAACCTCCCCTTCTGATCTTGTAATTATTTCCCTCTTTGAAATAGAAGAAAGATCCTGTTTTACCCTGTTTTGGCCAGGTAATCTAAAATTGAGATATTTTTTAATATAAAAATCCTCCTAGTGTCTAAAATGGTTTCCCCTGAAACAGAAATTCAAAAAGAACTTTCCAATGTGCAATTGGAATTAATTGAAAATGTGTATAAAGGACCTTAGCCTAAGGGTCTAGATTTTTAGAAATTTTTGGATTATGGTCCAATTAAGGTTTCTATGGGCCAATAGGATCAATCCAAGTGTGGGGAGGAGATAAATCCAATGAATAAAAGAAAATACACAAAAATGAGTAAATGCCCACATAAGATGAAGAGTTGACTGAGTACAAGGTTTATTAGTTAAAAACTATGAGATATTACTAAAAAATGAGATATTTTGGTATAATGATACATTTTTGACACCTTGGTAAGGAGGGGGAGACTTCAAGGAGGCGCCTATTTCACACATGTGGTGGAGTTTTTAACTCAAAAAAATTGTGGTATTTTTATCTCTCCTCTCTCCTGAATCAAACCAAATCAAAAGGGAGCCAAACTAGGTCAAAATCTTGTCCAAGTTCAGCCAAACTGAACCTACAAAATTCTAGAACCTAGTTGGAATTGGTTAGAGGCCTCCCTCACCTATAAATAGATCCTTAGTCTTTTGTAAAAAAATATGGGAGCTATACCATGCTAGTATTATATTAAAATAATGATATTTTTTATTATCCCTTAAAAATCCTCTACTTTTGGAGAGAGTGGAGCCTCTCTCTCTCTCTCTTCAACCATCCTTGGAGCTTTCCTTTCAACACAATAACCAATTGATTGGTTGGGGGCTTCTTCTAAGATAGAGAAGCAAGCAAAAACAAGAGGTAAAGTGTAATTTTATGGTTTTTCTCTACTATTCTCAATGTTTTCACTTCTCAACCCCTCTCAAGCTTGAGAAGTTTCTAAATTAAGTGTTTATAATGCAAATCAAGCTTTTCTTAAGAGTTATAATGAATAATGAAGAAAAATTTACATTTATGCTTGATTTTTATGTTTATCTCTCTCTCCCCCAAAGAATGGTCATTCTTATGAGCAATTCTCTATTCAATTGATACTTCTCATGGAGAAATTCTCAATTCACAAATCAAACTCTAGGCTTGTGAAGCTAGAGGTTAAGAAAATGATTTTTTATACTTATATGCTAGTAAATTATGGTAATCTTATGAGTTAAATCCATAAATTGGATTTAAAGTTAAAAGATAGTTATACTATCATAATTACATTACTAAGTCTTAATCTTTTCAAAAATATTAAAAATTATCAGTAATAACAGCGAAGCTATGGCAAAATTTTTAAGAAATTGACACATAATTCATTCTTATGCATAACGTGAAAAGAGGACTTCCTACCATATTCTAGGATTGAATATCCAAGGCTAAAAGAATGATTTTCATCACATTCAATGGCAAACTAATTTTTAAGATTTATGTATAATTAAATAATTAAGAAAAGAGAAAATTATGGTAATTTTATTTAAATGATAAAAGAGGAATTTCCATTACATTTGGAATTCAATCATTTAAATAGGAAGAGTGGAATTCTTAGCATATTGGAATTAATGGATATTTTATTTAAATTCAAAGAGAAATTTTAGATAAATTTATTTTATACATGAGAAATATTTAAATGATAAAAGAGGAATTCCCACGACATTTGGAATTCAATCATTTAAATAGTAAAAGTGAAATTATTAGCATATTGAAATTAATGGATATTTTATTTAAATTCAAAGAGAAATTTTAGATAAATTTATTTTATGCATGAGAAATATTTAAATGATAAAAGAGGAATTCCCATGACATTTGAAATTCAATAATTTAAATAGTAAAAGTGAAATTCTTAGCATATTGGAATTATCGGATATTTTATTTTAGATAGATTTATTTTATGAGAAATATTTAAAATGATAAAAGAGAAATTTCCATGACATTTGGAATTCAATCATTTAAATAGTAAAAGTGAAATTCTTGGCATATTGAATTAATGGATATTTTTATTAAAGAAAAGAGGAATTTTTGATAAATTTATTTGATGATAAAAGAGGAATTCCATGACATTTAGAATTCAAGCAATTAAATGTAGGAATGAGATAAGATGTGAATGGGATGCGATAGGATGTGAATAGATGTGATAAGATGTAAATGGGATGCGATAGGATGTTAATGGATGTGATAAGATGTGAATGGGATGTGATAGGATGTGGTGTGATGAAAATGAATGTGGATGAGATGTGAAGTAAATGGATGTGGATGTGAATGATGAGATGAGAATGAGATGAGAGCATATGTGAAAGGGTGAGATGGGAAGTAAATGAATGTGGATGTGTACGTGAAAGAATGTGATGTAAATGGATGTGGATGTGTATGTGAAAGAATGTGATGTAAATGGATGTGGATGTGTATGTGAAAGAATGTGATGTAAATGGATGTGGATGCGTATCTGAAAGAATGTAATGTAAAGGGATGTGGATGTGGATGAGATGTGATGTGCTGAAAAGAGATGTGGATGTGAATGTGATGTGGATGTGGATGAGATGTAATGTAACGTAAAGAGATGTGGATGTGAATGTGATGTGGATGTGGATGACATCTGATGTGATGTAAGGGGATGTGGATGTGAATGTGATGTGGATGTGGATGAGATGTGATGTAATGTAAAGAGATGTGGATGTGGATGTGAATGTGGATGTGAATGTGATGTGGATGTGGATGAGATGTTATGTAATGTAAAGAGATGTGGATGTGAATGTGATGTGGATGTGGATAAGATGTGATGTGATGTAAAGAGATGTGGATGAGATGTGATGTAATGTAAAGGGATGTGGATGTGAATGTGATGTGGATGTGGATGAGATGTGATGTGATGTAAAGAGATGTGGATGAAATGTGATGTGATGTGAATATATATGGATGTGAAGTGATAGATATGAATGTATGGATAGATGTGGATAGTCGTGGATGTGAATGATTGGATGGATGTGGATGAATGAGATGGGATGTGGATAGATGTGGACGTGATGTAATGTGGATGAATGAGATGGGATGTGTATGAATGAGATATGATGTGGATGTGATGTAAAGTGATGGAATGAATGAGATATGATGTGGATAGATGTGGACGTGATGTAATGTGGATAGAATGTATGTCATGGAATGGGGATACAATGATATGTGATGTGTGTGGAATGGGGATACAATGATATGTGATGTGATGTGAATCAGAATAGATGTGAATGAATGAGATGTGATGTGAAATGGATGTGATGTGATATGATGTAAATTGGGATAGATGTAAATGGATGATATGTGATGTGAATGGATGTGATGTGAATCGGGATAGATGTGAATGAATGAGATGTGATGTGAATGGATGAGATGTGAATCAGGATAGATGTGAATGAATGAGATGTGAGGTGAAACGGATGTGATGTGATGTGGATCGAGGTAGATATGAATGGATGAGATGTGATGTGATGTGGATCGAGGTAGATATGAATGGATGAGATGTGAATGAATGTGATGTGATGAGATGTGAATATGGGTAGATGCGAGTGGATGAGATGTGATGAGTATAAATGTGGAAAGATGTGATGAGATGGAAATGATGTGATTGGATGAGATGGAAAATGATGTGATTGGTGAGAACGGAAAATGATGTGATGAGATGAGAATGGAAAATGATGTGATTGGATGAGAATGGATGAAGGACGATGGGAATACATATGAATGGACTTGGATTAAGTAATGTGGATTGATGTGGAACAATGTGGAAAGACGAGAGTTCGTTATAGAAATTGTATTTATGACCTCTTTTTAAATGACTGTTTTATGTCAAGAATGCTCGGGAAGCATTTTGACCATCTTGTGAATGAGGTCGTGGGGAGACCTAAGTGATAAAGTTGCAACAGCTGACGGAGAGTCAACGGAGTATGTCTCGTGTAGCACAGTGGTGGGCCGAGTTCTTGACCATCCTCGGTTCGATTTAAATGGTGAGCTTTTGGTACGGTGCATGAGGGACCAAGGAAGCGGCCTATGAGTAAAGCGCTATAGGTGACCTGCGAAGGATCCTAGAGGGTGCTGACCATACGGTGCTCAGGCTCTGGGTCACCGAAGATACCCACGCGTGCATCGAGGAAGATATTGGAACAAGGAGTAAGAGTTGTTTTCTGAATTCGGGCATGGATCTGGTTGATTGACCTTGTTGGTCTTCAACGGATGAGTCCATGGCTTTTTTATATGGATCTGTTTTGGTTGATCTTGCTGATCTTCAACGGAGAGTCCATCTGGATTTTTATAAGTGAATATATTTCCGGGTACTATGAGCTAGGAACTATTGAAAAGGCCCTTGAGTGGACAGGTGGTGAGCGTTCTGGTTGCCAATGATGCCATAGGTACACCGATGAAAGAATGATTGGAAATATGAATTCAACCGGATATTTTGGAGGATTATGATCAGTGATACTATAGTTTCATTAAAAGATTGTTGTGAAGTCAGCTAAATCTGTAAAACAGGCAATTTCATATTGGGTATGTAAGTGGTGTGACTATCTTGAAGTTTGCATGAAGCGCCAGCTAGGGGACCTGGGAACTCTTTTCCCTAGTACCTGGGACAAAACATAAGCAAATTCCTAATTGGATCCCACTACAGTGGTTGGGTGGTTGGCTAACCCATGGGACTCGATGGGGTTAGGCTAGACTGACGGATCCCTAAAATGAGACTCAACTCTGTTATGGTACGATAGATGAAGTAAATCTTGGACAGTCTTTGTTCTATGGAAAAGAATCAACGGATATGCCTCTCGATGAGGAAAAAAGCGTTGGTCTCTATGATCCAAGTGCAAGTCTTTTCCTTGATCTGACTATGTGACTTACGGGTTCGATCGGATCAGTTTGGTTATTAAGGGACCTCGACTACGTTAGAATAAAAAGATCCTGGAGGAACCGCCCGTGCTTTCTGGGCGAGGGAAGTTTTTCCGGGTTCCGATTTTGAAAGAACCGAGGGATTAGTCTCTTGTCCGGATATCCGTGGGCGAGGCCCCGAGTGAGAGGTTCTACCCTGCGCAAGAAGTGCTACTTCCGCTGCTAGCAACCCTGAATTCGTTGCACGGATGGGCCAGGGATCTTTCAGCTGGTATCAGAGCGAATTGGCTAAAGTGGAACAACCGAGAAGCCAGAAATGTCAAAAATTTATGAAGTACCTGTAAAAGATTGTAATTGTGTGATGAAATTCATACAGATTGATATATAGAATGAAGATTCATAAATAGGTAATTGGGTCTTCAGATGGAAGTACCACAATTGTATGGAATCCTTGACTTGCTTGAGGCCTAGACATGATGGTATTTACCTTATAATTCCAAGGATCGTGACTACCCGTATATACCGAGGGTATAACTACGGCTCTTTACTGGCAATATATACGAGTAAATCTAAGACCTTGAAATAATAAGCAAAAATGCTATCTAGATGATGAATTTGAATGCTGGTTGATATGATTTTAAAATTCTGGTTGAAAAATAATGATTCCTGAATTCTAGTTAAAAGAAGATAAGTTTAACAAAGCCACAATGAGTTTATTTGGATTCTGATTGAAAAATAATGATTCCTGAATTCTAGTTGAAAGAAGATAAGTTTAACAAAGCCACAATGAGGATGAATGGGACGAATCCTAGTGATGATGATAATAACTGGAATGATGATTGTGACTTCATCAAATCCCTATGAGATTAGTGGATTGTGCTGACAGATTGCTACTGTTAACACTTGACCCAGTAAATCAAGTTAAGGGAGGACAAATTGAAAACCTGCATAACTGAAATTCCCGTGGAGGAATGTTCAGATGGAATTTTCGGTCTAATGGACCATTATTGTGTTAAGGATATGAATGATTTATTCTGAATGAATTGTTATCTGATAATGAGTTCTATACGAAGGGATCTTTATCCCAGGATTCTGTTGGGTTGACCAGACTATAAGGAACCCTAGAATCAGTTGAATCTTAAGGGAAAGAGTTGTCCTCCAGCTGCGAGATGAGGACATCTCGTGTTTTTTAAGTGGGGTAGGATGTAAGATTCCTCCCTCCAACTTTTGAGGTGTACAAGTGTAAGAACCTCTCCTTCTGATCTTGTATTTATTCCCCTCTCTAAAATAGAAGAAAGATCTTGTTTTACCCTGTTTTGGCCTGGAGAGAGAAAATGTCTAAAGAGAGGTAATCCAAAATTGAGATATTTTTTGATATAAAAATCCTCCTAGTGTCTAAAATGGTTTTCCCTGAAACAAAAATTCAAAAAGAACTTTCCAATGTGCTATTGGAATTAATTGAAAATGTGTATAAAGGACCTTAGCCTAAGGGTCTAGATTTTCAGAAATTTCTGGATTATGGTCCAATTAAGGTTTCTATGGGCCAATAGGATCAATCCAAGTGTGGGGAGGAGATAAATCCAATGAATAAAAGAAAATAACCAAAAATGAGTAAATACCCACATAAGATGAAGAGTTGATTGAGTACAAGGTTTATTAGTTAAAAACTATGAGATATTACTAAAAAAATGAGATATTTGGGTATAATGAATCATTTTTGACACCTTGGTAAGGAGGGGGGGAGACTTCAAGGTGGCGCCTATTTTACACATGTGGTAGAGTTTTTAACTCAAAAAATTTGTGATATTTTTATCTCTCCTCTCTCTTGGATCAAACCAAATCAAAAGGAAGCCAAACTAGGTCCAAATCTTGTCCAAATTTAGCCAAACTGAACTTGGAAAATTCTAGAACCTAGTTGGACTTGGTTAGAGGCCTCCCTCACCTATAAATAGATCCTTAGTCTTTTGTAAAAAAATCTCAGAACTATACTATGCCAGTATTACATTAAAATAATGATATTTTTTACTATCCCTTAAAAATCCTCTACTTTTGGAGAGAGTGGAGCCTCTCTCTCTCTCTCTCTCTCTCTCTCTCTCTTCAACCATCCTTGGAGCTTTCCTTTCAACACAATAACCAATTGATTGGTTGGGGACTTCTTCTAAGATAGAGAAGCAAGCAAAAACAAGAGGTGAAGTGTAATTTTAAGGTTTTTCTCTACTATTCTCAATGTTTTCACTTCTCAACCCCTCTCAAGCTTGAGAAGTTTCTAAATTAAGTGTTTATAATGCAAATCAAGCTTTTCTTAAGAGTTGTAATGAATAATGAAGAAAAGTTTACATTTATTCTTAATTAGGATGCTTTTTATGTTTATCTCTCTCTCTCTCCCAAAGAATGGTCATTCCTATGACCAATTGTGATGTGGATGTGGATGAGATGTGATGTAATGTAAAGAGATGTGGATGTGAATGTGATGTGGATGTGGATGAGATGTGATGTAATGTAAAGAGATGTGGATGTGGATGTGGATGTGGATGAGATCTGATGTGATGTAAGGAGATGTGGATGTGAATGTGATGTGGATGTGGATGAGATGTGATGTAATGTAAAGAGATGTGGATGTGAATGTGATGTGGATGTGAATGAGATGTGATGTAAAGAGAAGTGGATGTGAATGTGATGTGGATGCGGATGAGATGTGATGTGATGTAAAGAGATGTGGATGAGATGTGATGTAATGTAAAGAGATATGGATGTGGATGAGATGTGATGTGATGTAAAGAAATGTGGATGAAATGTGATGTGATGTGAATATATGTGGATGTGAAGTGATAAATGTGAATGTATGGATAGATGTGGATAGTCGTGTATGTGAATGATTGGATGGATGTGAATGAATGAGATGGGATGTGTCTGAATGAGATATAATGTGGATGTGATGTAAAGTGAATGGAATGAATGAGATATGATGTGGATAGATGTGGACGTGATGTAATGTGGATAGAATGTATGTGATGGAATGGGGATACAATGATATGTGATGTGATGTGAATCGAGATAGGTGAATGAATGAGATGTGATGTGAAATGGATGTGATGTGATATGATATAAATTGGGATAGATGTAAATGGATGATATGTGATGTGAATGGATGTGATGTGAATCGGGATAGATGTGAATAAATGAGATGTGATGTGAATGGATGAGATGTGATGGGATGTGAATCGGGATAGATGTGAATGAATGAGATGTGAGGTGAAATGGATGTGATGTGATGTGGATCGGGGTAGATATGAATGGATGAGATGTGAATGAATGTGATGTGATGAGATGTGGATATGGGTAGATGCGAGTGGATGAGATGTGATGAGTATAAATGTGAAAAGATGGAAAATGATGTGATTGGATGAGAATGGATGAAGGACGATGGGAATACATATGATTGGACTTGGATTAAGTAATGTGGATTGATGTGGAACAATGTGGAAAGACGAGAGTTCGTTATAGAAACTATATTTATGACCTGTTTTTAAATGGCTGTTTTATGTTAAGAATGCTGGGGAAGCATTTTGACCATCTTGTGAATGAGGTCGTGGAGACCTAAGTGATAAAGTTGCAACAACTGATGGAGAGTCAACGGAGGACATCTCGCGTAGCACGGTCGGTCGAGGTCTTGACCAGCCTCGGTTCGATTTAAATGGTGAGCTTCCGGTACGGTGGATGAGGGACCAAGGAAACGGCCTATGAGTGAAGCGCTAGGTGACCTACGAAGGATCCTAGAGAGTGCTATGCCCATACAATGCTTGGGCTCTGGGTCATCGAAGATACCCATGCGTGCGTCGAGAAAGATATTGGAACAAGGAGTAAGAGTTGTTTTCTGAATTCGGGCATAGATCTGGTTGATTAACCTTGCTGGGCCTTAAACGGATGAGTCCATGGCTCTTTTATATGGATCTTTTGGTTGATCTTGCTGATCTTCAACGGAGAGTCCATCTGGATTTTTATAAGTGAATATATTTTCGGGTACTATGAGCTAAGAACTATTGAAAAGGCCCCTGAGTGGACAGGTGGTGAGCGTTCTGGTTGCCAATGATGCCATAGGTACACCGAAGAATGATTGGAAATGAGAATTCAACCGGATATTTTGGAGGATTATGATCAGTGATACTATGGTTTCATTAAAAGATTGTTTTAAAGTCGGTTGAATCTGTCAAACAGGCAATTTCATATTGGGTGTGTAAGTGGTGTGACTATCTTGAAGTTTGCATGAAGTGCCGGCTAGGGGCCTAGGAACTCTTTTCCCTCTTGTACCCGGGACAAAACATAACCAAATTCCTAATTGGATCCCATCACTACAGTGGTTGGGAGGTTGGCAAACCCATGGGACTGGATGGAGTGATGGATCCCTAAAATGAGACTCAATTCTGTTATGGTACGATAGATGAAGTAAATCCCAGACAGTCCTTGTTGTATGTAAAAGAATCAATAGATGTGCCTCTCGAGATGAGGAAAAAAGCATTGGTCTCTATGATCCAAGTGCAAGTCTTTTCCTTGATCTGACCATGTGACTTACGGGTTCGGTCGGACCAGTTTGGTTAGTGATGACCTTGACTACGTTAGAATAAAAATATTCTAGAGGAATCGCCCGTGCTTTTAGGGCAAGGGAAGTTTTTTCGAGTTCGGTTTTGGAAGAACCGAGGGATTAGTCTCTTGTCCGGATATCCGTGGGCGAGGCCTCGAGTGAGAGGTTCTCCCGTGTGCAGCAAGAAGTGCTACTTCCACTGCTAGCACCCCCAAATTCGTTGCGTGGAGGGGGCAGGGATCTTTCAGCTGGTATCAAAGCGAATTGGCTAAAGTGGAACAACCGAGAAGCCAGAAATGTCAAAATTTATGAAGTATCTGTAAAAGATTGTAATTGTGTGATGAAATTCATACAAACTGATATTCAAAATGAAGATTCATAAATAGGTAATTGGGTCTTCAGATGGAAGTATCGCAATTGTCTGGAATCCTTGACTTGCTTGAGGCCTAGACATGATGGTATTTACTTTATAATTCTAAGGACCATGACTACCCGTATGTACTGAGGATATAACTACAGCTCTTTATTGGCAATATATACGAGTAAATCTAAGACCTTGAAATAATAAGCAAAAATGCTATCAAGATGATGAATTTGAATGCTGGTTGATATGATTTTAAAATTCTGGTTGAGAATTGATGAGTTGATTTGGAATCTGATTGAAAAATAATGATTCCTGAATTCTAGTTGAAAGAAGATAAGTTTAACAAAGCCACAATGAGGATGAATGGGACAAATCCCAGTGATGATGATAATAACTGGAATGATGATTGTGACTTCAACAAATCCCTATGAGATTAGTGGATTGTGCTAACAGATTGCTACTATTAACACTTGACCCAGTGGATCAAATTAAGGGAGGACAAATTGAAAACCTGCATAACTGAAATTCCCGTGTGGAGGAATGTTCAGATGGAATTTTTGGTCTAATGGACCATTATTATATTAAGGATATGAATGATATATTCTGAATGAATTGTTCTCTGATAATGAGTTCTATATGAAAGGATCTTTATCCCAGGATTCTGCTGGGTTGACAAGACTATAAGGAACCCCAGAATCAGTTGGATCTTAAGGGAAAGAGTTGTCCTCCAGCTACTACGAGATGAGGACATCTCGCATTTTTTAAGTGGGGTAGGATGTAACATTTCTCCCTCCAGCTTTTGAGGTGTACAGGTGTAAGAACCTCCCCTTCTAATCTTGTAATTATTCCCCTCTCTAAAATAGAAGAAAGATCCTGTTTTACCTTGTTTTGGCTTGGAGAGAGAAAATGTCTAGAGAGAGGTAATCCAAAATTGAGATATTTTTGAATATATGGTTTCCTCTAAAGCAGAAATTCAAAAAGAATTTTCCAATGTGCAATTGGAATTAATTGAAAATGTGTATAAAGGACCTTAGCCTAAGGGTCTAGATTTTTAGAAATTTTTGGATTATGGTCTAATTAAGGTTTCTATGGGCCAATAGAATCAATCCAAGTGTGGGGAGGAGATAAATACAATGAATAAAAGAAAATACCCAAAAATGAGTAAATGCCCACATAAGATGAAGAGTTGACTGAGTACAAGGTTTATTAGTTAAAAACTATGAGATATCACTAAAAAAATGAGATATTTTGGTATAATGATACATTTTTGACACCTTGGTAAGGAGGGGGGGAGACTTCAAGGTGGTGCCCATTTCACACATGTGGTGGAGTTTTTAACTCAAAAAAGTTGTGATATTTTTATCTCTCCTCTCTCGTGGATCAAACCAAATCAAAAGGGAGCCAAACTAGGTCCAAATCTTGTCCAATTTCAGCCAAACTGAACCTCGAAAATTCTAGAACCTAGTTGGACTTGGTTAGAGGCCTCCCTCACCTATAAATAGATCCTTAGTCTTTTGTAAAAAAATCTGGGAACTATACCATGCCAGTATTATATTAAAATAATGATATTTTTTATTATCCCTTAAAAATCCTCTACTTTTGGAGAGAGTGGAGCCTCTCTCTCTCTTCAACCATCCTTGGAGCTTTCCTTTCAACACACTAACCAATTGATTGGTTGTGGGCTTCTTCTAAGATAAAGAAGCAAGCAAAAACAAGAGGTAAAGTGTAATTTTATGGTTTTTCTCTACTATTCTCAATGTTTTCAATTTTCAACCCCTCTCAAGCTTGAGAAATTTCTAAATTAAGTGTTTAGAGAAGCAAGCAAAAACAAGAGGTAAAGTGTAATTTTATGGTTTTTCTCTACTATTCTCAATGTTTTCAATTTTCAATCCCTCTCAAGCTTAAGAAGTTTCTAAATTGAGTGTTTATAATTCAAATCAAGCTTTTCTTAAGAGTTGTAATGAATAATTAAGAAAAGTTTACATTTATGCTTAATTAGGATGCTTTTTATGTTTATCTCTCTCTCCTCCAAGGAATGGTCATTCCTATGACCAATTCTCTATTCAATTGATGCTTCTCATGGAGAGATTCTCAATTCACAAATCAAACTCTAGGCTTGTGAAGCTAGAGGTTAAGAAAATGATTTTTTATACTTATATGCTAGTAAATTATGGTAATCTTATGATTTAAAACATCACATCACATCACATCACATCCACATCCCCTTACATCACATCACATCACATCCACATCCACATCACATTCACATCTACATCCCCTTACATCACATCACATCTCATCCAAATCCACATCACATTCACATCTACATCCCCTTACATCACATCACATCTCATCCAAATCCACATCACATTCACATCCACATCTCTTTACATTACATCACATCTCATCAATATCCACATCACATCCACATCCCCTTACATCACATCAGATCTCATCCACATCCACATCTCTTTTCAGCACATCACATCTCATCCACATCCACTCACATCCTATCGCATCCCATTTACATCTTATCACATCCATTCACATCCTATCGCATCCCATTTACATCTTATCACATCTTTTCACATCCTATCGCATCCCATTCACATCTTATCGCATCCATTCACATTCTATCACATCCCATTTACATCTTATTCCCATTTAGTAGCTTTTCCTATATCGATACTGATACTGGGACTTTTTCTAAATTTCTGCCAATTGCTTGGCTTAGATAAAGGTTCTTTTTCTCGAATGAATTGTATTTAATATTCCTCTTTTGAATAAAAGAATTCGTGGGATTTACAAAAATCAATTCTACCCATATTTTCACTTTTGATAAATATTCATAAATTGAATTATACTAAAAATTTCCATTTAATTTCTTGGATCTCAAATATCATGGGAATTCCTCTTTTTACATTTAATTGCTTGAATTCTAAATGTCGTGGGAATTCCTCTTTTATCATCAAATAAATTTATCTAAAATTTCTATTTTCTTTAATAAAAATATCCATCAATTCAATATGCCAAGAATTTCACTTTTACTATTTAAATGATTGAATTCTAAATGTCATGGGAATTCCTCTTTTATCATTTAAATATTTCTCATCAAATAAATTTATCTAAAATAAAATATCAATTAATTCCAATATGCTAAGAATTTCACTTTTACTATTTAAATGATTGAATTCCAAATGTCATAAGAATTCCTCTTTTATCTTTTAAATATTTCTCATGCATAAAATAAATTTATCTAAAATTTCTCTTTGAATTTAAATTAAATATCCATTAATTCTAATATGCTAAGAATTTCACTTTTACTATTTAAATGATTGAATTCCAAATGTCATGGGAATTCCTCTTTTATCATTTAAATATTTCTCATGCATAAAATAAATTGATCTAAAATTTTTCTTTGAATTTAAATAAAATATCCATTAATTTCAATATGCTAAGAATTCCACTCTTCCTATTTAAATGATTGAATTCCAAATGTCATTGGAATTCCTCTTTTATCATAAAGAGAAAATTACCATAATTTTCTCTTTTCTTAATTATTTAATTATACATAAACCTTAAAAATGCGATGAAAATCATTCTTTTAGCCTTGGATATTCAATCCTAGAATATGGTAGGAAGTCTGCATAAGAATGAATTATGTATCAATTTCTTAAAAAATTTACCATAGCTCCGCTGTTATTACTAACAATTTTTAATATTTTTGAAAAGATTAAGACTTAGTAATGTAATTATGATAGTATAACTATCTTTTAACTTTAAATCCAATTTATGGATTTAACTCATAAGATTACCAGAATTTACTAGCATATAAGTATAAAAAACCATTTTCTTAACCTCTAGCTTCACAAGCCTAGAGTTTGATTTGTGAATTGAGAATTTCTCCATGAGAAGCATCAATTGAATAGAGAATTGGTCATAAGAATGACCATTCTTTGGGGGAGAGGGAGATAAACATAAAAATCATCCTAATTAAGCATAAATGTAAATTTTTCTTTATTATTCATTACAACTCTTAAGAAAAGCTTGATTTGCATTATAAAAACTTAATTTAGAAACTTCTCAAGCTTGAGAGGGGTTGAGAAGTGAAAACATTGAGAATAGTAGAGAAAAATCATAAAATTACACTTTACCTCTTGTTTTTGCTTGCTTCTCTATCTTAGAAGAAGCCCCCAACCAATCAATTGGTTAGTGTGTTGAAAGGAAAGCTCCAAGGATGGTTGAAGAGAGAGAGAGGCTCCACTCTCTCCAAAAGTAGAGGATTTTTAAGGGATAATAAAAAATATCATTATTTTAATGTAATACTGGCATGGTATAGTTCCCAGATTTTTTTACAAAAGACTAAGGATCTATTTATAGGTGAGGGAGGCCTCTAACCAAGTCCAACTAGATTCTAGAGTTTTCCAGGTTGAGTTTGGCTGAATTTGGACAAGATTTGGACCTAGTTTGGCTTCCTTCTTTTGATTTGGTTTGATCCACGAGAGAGGAGAGATAAAAATATCACAATTCTTTTGAGTTAAAAACTCCACCACATGTGTGAAATAGGCACCACCTTGAAGTCTCCCCCCCTCCTTACCAAGGTGTCAAAAATGTATCATTATACCGAAATATCTCATTTCTTTAGTAATATCTCATAGTTTTTAACTAATAAACCTTGTACTCAGTCAGTTCTTCATCTTATGTGGGCATTTACTCATTTTTCGGTATTTTCTTTTATTCATTGGATTTATCTCCTCCCCACACTTGGATTGATCCTATTGGCCCAGAGAAACCTTAATTGGACCATAATCCAAAAATTTCTGAAAATCTAGACCCTTAGGCTAAGGTCCTTTTATGCACATTTTCAATTAATTCCAATTGCACATTGGAAAGTTCTTTTTGAATTTTTGTTTCAGGGAAAACCATTTTAGACACTAGGAGGATTTTTATATCCAAAAATATCTTAATTTTGGATTACCTCTCTCTAGATATTTTCTCTCTCCAGGCCAAAACAGGATCTTTCTTCTATTTCAGAGAGGGGAATAATTACAAGATCAGAAGGGGAGGTTCTTACACCTGTACACCTCAAAAGCTGGAGGGAGGAATCTTGCATCCTACCCCACTTTAAAAACGCGAGATGTCCTCATCTCGCAATTGGAGGACAACTCTTTCCCTTAAGATCCAACTGATTCTAAGGTTCCTTATAGTCTGGTCAACCCAACAGAATCCTGGGATAAAGATCCCTTCATATAGAACTCATTATCAGATAATAATTCATTCAGAATATATCATTCATATCCTTAACACAATAATGGTCCATTAGATCGAAACATTCCTCCACGAGAATTTCAGTTATGCAGGTTTTCAATTTGTCCTCCCTTAACTTGATCCACTGGGTCAAGTGTTAACAGTAGCAATCTGTCAGCACAATCCACTAATCTCATAGGGATTTGCTGAAGTCACAATCATCATTCTAGTTATTATCATCATCACTGGGATTCGTCCCATTCATCCTCATTGTGGCTTTGTTAAACTTATCTTCTTTCAGCTAGAATTCAGGAATCATTATTTTTCATTCACAATCCAAATCAACTCATCAATTCTCAACCAAAATTTTAAAATCATATCAACCAGCATTCGAATTCATCATCTAGATAGCAATTTTGCTTATTATTTCAAGGTCTTAGATTTACTCGTATATATTGCTAGTAAAGAGCTGCAGGTATACCCTCGTCGGTATATACGGGTAGTCACGGTCCTTGGAATTATAAGGTAAGTACCATCATGTCTAGGCCTCAAGCAACTCAAGGATTCCATACAATTGCGGTACTTCTATCTGAAGACCCAATTACCTATTTATGAATCTTCATTCTGAATATCAATTTGTATGAATTTCATCACACAATTACAATCTTTTACAGGTACTTCATAAATTTTTGACATTTCTGGCTTCTTGGTTGTTCCACTTTAGCCAGTTCACTCTGATACAAGCTGAAAGATCCCTGCCCCCTCCGCGCAATGAATTCGGGGGTGCTAGTAGCGAAAGTAGCACTTCTTATTGCGCAGGGCAGAACCTCTCACTCGAGGCCTCGCCCCACGGATATCCGGATAAGAGACTAACCCCTCGGTTCTTCTCCAAACCGAACCCGGAAAAACTTCCCTCGCCTAGAAAGCACGGGTGATGCCTCCAGGATATTTTTATTCTAGCGTAGTCAAGGTCATCTCACTAACCAAACTGATCCGACCGAACCCGTAAGTCACATGGTCAGATCAAGGAAAAGACTTGCACTTGGATCATAGAGACCAACGCTTTTTTCCTCATCAAGAGGCACAGCCGTTGATTCTTTTCCATAGAACAAGGACTGTCCGAGATTTACTTCATCTATCGTACCATAACAGAATTGAGTCTCATTTTAGGGATCCATCAATCCAGCCTACCCATCTAGTCCCATGGGTTAGCGCCCAACCATTGTAGTGATGGGATCCAATTAGGAATTTGGTTATGTTTTGTTCTGGGTACCAGGGAAAAGAGTTCCGAGGCCCCCTAGCTGGCGCTTCATGCAAACTTCAAGATAGTCACACCACTTACACACCCAATATGAAATTGCCTGTTTCACAGATTCACCCGACTTTAAAACAATCTTTTAATGAAACTGTAGTATCACTGATCATAATCCTCCAAAATATCCGATTAAATTCTCATTTCCAATCATTCTTTCATCGGTGTACCTATGGCATCATTAGCAACCAGAACGCTCACCACCTGTCCACTCAGGGGCCTTTTCAATAGTTCCGAGCTCATAGTACCCGAAAATATATTCACTTATAAAAATCCAGATGGACTCTCCGTTTAAGATCAGCAAGATCAAGCAGCAGATCCATATAAAAGAGCCATGGACTCATCTGTTGATGAGGACCACCAAGGTCAATCAACCAGATCCATACCCGAATTCAGAAAACAACTCTTACTCCTTGTTCCAATATCTTCCTTGATGCATGCGTGGGTATCTTCGGCGACCCAGATCCCGAGCACCGTATGGTGAGTACCCTCTAGGATCCTTCGCATGTCACCTAGCGCTTCAATCATAGGCCGCTTCCTTGGTCCCTTTCCACCGCACCGGAAGCTCGCCATTTAAATCGAACCGAGGCTGGTCAAGACCTTCGACCGACCGTGCTACGCGAGACGTCCTCCGTTGACTCTCCATCAGCTGTTGCAACTTTATCACTTAGGTCTCCACGACCTCATTCACAAGATGGTCAAAATGCTTCCCCAGCATTATTGACATAAAGCAGTCATTTAAAAACAGGTCATAAATACAGTTTCTATAACGAACTCTCGTCTTTCCACATCAATCCACATTACTTAATCCAAGTCCAATCATATGTATTCCCATCGTCCTTCATCCATTCTCGTCCAATCACTTCATTTTCCATCTCATCACATCTTTCCACATTTATACTCATCACATCTCATCCACTCGCATCTACCCATATCCACATCTCATCACATCACATTCATTCACATCTCATCCATTCATATCTACCCCGATCCACATCACATCACATCCATTTCACCTCACATCTCATTCATTCACATCTATCCCGATTCACATCCCATCACATCTCATCCATTCACATCACATCTCATTCATTCACATCTATCCCGATTCACATCACATCCATTCACATCACATATCATCCATTCACATTTATCCCAATTTGCATCACATCTCATTCCTTCACATCTATCCTGATTCACATCACATCATATCACATCACATCACATCTATTCACATCACATATCATTGTATCCCCATTCCATCACATACATTCTATCCACATTACATCACATCCACATCTATCCACATCATATCTCATTCATTCCATTCACTTTACATCACATCCACGTCATATCTCATCCATACACATCCCATCTCATTTATCCACATCCATCCAATCATTCACATGCACGACTATCCCCATCTATCCATACATTCACATCTATCACTTCACATCCACATATATTCACATCACATCACATTTCATCCACATCACTTTACATCACATCACATCTCATCCACATCCACATCACATTCACATTCACATCTCATCCACATCCACATCACATTCACATCCACAACTCTTTACATTATATCACATCTCATCCACATCTCTTTACATCACATCACATCTCATCCACATCCGCATCACATTCACATCCACATCTCTTTACATTACATCATATCTCATCCACATCCACATCTCTTTACATTACATCACATCTCATCCACATCCACATCACATTCATATCCACATCTCTTTACATTACATCACATCTCATCCACATCCACATCACATTCACATCCACATCCCCTTACATCACATCACATCTCATCCATATCCACATCACATTCACATCCACATCTCTCTACATTACATCACATCTCATCCACATCCACACCACATTCACATCCACATCCCCTTACATCACATCACATCACATCTCATCCACATCCACGTCACATTCACATCCACATCTCTTTTCAGCACATCACATCTCATCCACATCCACATCACTTTCACATCCACATCCCTTTACATTACATTCTTTCACATACACATCCACATTCATTTACATCACATTTTTTCACATACACATCCACATCCATTTACATCACATTCTTTCACATACACATCCACATTCATTTACTTCCCATCTCACCCTTTCACATATGCTCTCATCTCATCATTCACACCCACATCCAGTTACTTCACATCTCATCCACATTCATTTTCATCACACCACATCCCATTCACATCCCATTCACATCTTATCACATCCCATTCACATCTTATCACATGCATTCACATCCTATCGCATCCCATTTACATCTTATCACATGCATTCACATCCTATCACATCCCATTTATATCTTATCACATCTATTCACATCCTATCGCATCCCATTTACATCCTATCGCATCCCATTTATATCTTATCACATCTATTCACATCCTATCGCATCCCATTCACATCGTATCGCATCCATTCACATCCCATTTACATCTTATTCCTGTTTAGTAGCTTTTCCTACTCATAATGGGACTTTTTCTAAACTTTTGTCAATTGCTTGGCTTGGATAAAGGTTCTATTTCTCGACGACTATTTCCATATTCTTTCTCAATTTCTCAAATGAATTATATTCAATATTGCTCTTTTGAATAAAAGAATTCATGGGATTTACAAAAATCAATTCTACCCATATTTTCACTTTTGATAAATATTCATAACTTGAATTATACTAAAAAAATTTATTTAATTTCTTGGATCTCAAATATCATGGGAAATCCTCTTTTTACATTTAATTGCTTGAATTCTAAATGTCATGGAAATTCCTCTTTTATCATCAAATAAATTTATCTAAAATTTCTCTTTTCTTTAATAAAAATATCCATTAATTCAATATGCCAAGAATTTCACTTTTACTATTTAAATGATTGAATTCCAAATGTCATGGAAATTTCTCTTTTATCATTTAAATATTTCTCATAAAATAAATTTATCTAAAATAAAATATCAATTAATTCCAATATGCTAAGAATTTTACTTTTACTATTTAAATGTTTGAATTCCAAATGTCATGGGAATTCCTCTTTTATCATTTAAATATTTCTCATGCATAAAATATTTTTTCTAAAATTTCTCTTTGAATTTAACTTAAATATCCATTAATTCCAATATGCTAAGAATTTCACTTTTACTATTTAAATGATTGAATTCCAAATGTCATGGGAATTCCTCTTTTATCATTTAAATATTTCTCATGCATAAAATAAATTTATCTAAAATTTCTCTTTGAATTTAAATAAAATATCCATTAATTTCAATATGCTAAGAATTCCACTCTTCCTATTTAAATGATTGAATTCCAAATGTCATGGGAATTCCTCTTTTATCATTTAAATAAAACTACCATAATTTTCTCTTTTTTTAATTATTTAATTATACATAAACCTTAAAAATTAGATTTCCATTAAATGTGATGAAAATCATTCTTTTAGCCTTGCATATTCAATCTTAGAATATGGTAGGAAGTCCTCTTTTCACATTATGCATAAGAATGAATTATGTATCAATTTCTTAAAAATTATGCCATAGCTCCGCCTGCTATTACTGACAATTTTTAATATTTTTAAAAAGAATAAGACTTAGTAATGTAATTATGATAGTATAGCTATCTTTTAACCTTAAATCCAATTTATGGATTTAACTCATAAGATTACCATAATTTACTAGCATATAAGTATAAAAAACCATTTTCTTAACCTCTAGCTTCACAAGCCTAGAGTTTGATTTGTGAATTGAGAATTTCTCCATGAGAAGCATCACATGAATAGAGAATTGGTCATAGGAATGACCATTCTTTGGGGGGGAGAGAGATAGACATAAAAAGCATCCTAATTGAGAATAAATGTAAACTTTTCTTAAGTATTCATTACAACTCTTAAGAAAAGCTTGATTTGCATTATAAAAACTTAATTTAGAAACTTCTCAAGCTTGAGAGGGGTTGAGAAGTGAAAACATGGAGAATAGTAGACAAAAACCATAAAATTACACTTTACCTCTTGTTTTTGCTTGCTTCTCTATCTTAGAAGAAGCCCCCAACCAATCAATTGGTTAGTGTGTTGAAAGGAAAGCTCCAAGGATGGTTGAAGAGAGAGAGAGGCTCCACTCTCTCCAAAAGTAGAGGATTTTTAAGGAATAATAAAAAATATCATTATTTTAATGTAAAACTGGCATGGTATAGTTCCCAGATTTTTTTACAAAAGACTAAGGATCTATTTATAGGTGAGGGAGGCCTCTAACCAAGTCTAACTAGGTTCTAGAATTTTCCAGGTTCAGTTTGGCTTAATTTGCACCTAGTTTGGCTCCCTTTTGATTTGGTTTGATCCAGGAGAGAGGAGAGATAAAAATATCACAATTCTTTTGAGTTAAAAACTCCACCACATGTGTGGAATAGGCGCCACCTTGAAATCTCCCCCCTCCTTACCAAGGTGTCAAAAAGGTATCATTATACCAAAATATCTCATTTTTTTTAATATCTCATCGTTTTTAACTAATAAACCTTGTGCTCAGTCAACTCTTCATCTTATGTGGGCATTTACTCATTTTTGGGTATTTTCTTTTATTCATTGGATTTATCTCCTCCCCACACTTGGATTGATCCTATTGGCCCATAGAAACCTTTATTGGACCATAATCCAAAAAATTCTGAAAATCTAGACTCTTAAGCTAAGGTCCTTTATACACATTTTCAATTAATTCCAATTGCACATTGGAAAGTTCTTTTTGAATTTCCGTTTCAGGGGAAACCATTTTAGACACTAGGAGGATTTTTATATCCAAAAATATCTCAATTTTGGATTACCTCTCTCTAGACATTTTCTCTCTCCAGGCCAAAACATGGTAAATCAGGATCTTTCTTCTATTTCAGAGAGGGGAATAATTACAAGATCAGAAGGGGAGGTTCTTACATTTGTACACCTCAAAAGCTAGAGGCAGGAATCTTACATCCTACCCCACTTAAAAAACGCGAGATGTCCTCATCTCGCAACTGGAGGACAACTCTTTCCCTTAAGATCCAACTGATTCTAAGGTTCCTTATAGTCTGGTCAACCCAACAGAATCCTGGGATAAAGATCCCTTCATATAGAACTCATTATCAGATAACAATTCATTCAGAATATATCATTCATATCCTTAACACAATAATGGTCCATTAGATCGAAACATTCCTCCACGAGAATTTCAGTTATGCAGGTTTTCAATTTGTCCTCCCTTAACTTGATCCACTGGGTCAAGTGTTAACAGTAGCAATCTGTCAGCACAATCCACTAATCTCATAGGGATTTGCTGAAGTCACAATCATCATTCCAGTTATTATCATCATCAATGGGATTCGTCCCATTCATCCTCATTGTGGCTTTGTTAAACTTATCTTCTTTCAACTAGAATTCAGGAATCATTAATTTTCAATCAGAATCCAAATCAACTCATCAATTCTTAAATAGAATTTAAAAATCATATATCAACTAGCATTCCAATTCATCATCTAGATAGCATTTTTGCTTATTATTTCAAGGTCTTAGATTTACTCGTATATATTGCCAGTAAAGAGCTGTAGTTATATCCTCGGTATATACGGGTAGTCACGGTCCTTGGAATTATAAGGTAAATACCATCATGTCTAAGCCTCAAGCAAGTCAAGGATTCCATACAATTGTGGTACTTCCATCTGAAGACCCAATTACCTATTTATGAATCTTCATTCTGAATATCAATTTGTATGAATTTCATCACACAATTAGAATCTTTTATAGGTACTTCATAAATTTTTGACATTTTTGGCTTCTTGGTTGTTCGACTTTAGCCAATTTGCTCTGATACCACCTGAAAGATCCCTGCCCCCTCCGCGCAACGAATTCGGGGGTGCTAGCAGCGGAAGTAACACTTCTTGCACAGGGCACAACCTCTCACTCAGGGTCTCGCCCACGGATATCCGGACAAGAGACTAATCCCTTGATTCTTCCAAAACCAAACCTGGAAAAAATTCCCTCGCCCAGAAAGCACGGGTGATTCCTCTACGATATTTTTATTCTAACGTAGTCAAGGTCATCACTAACCAAACTGATCCGACCGAACCCGTAAGTCACATGGTCAGATCAAGGAAAAGACTTGCACTTGAATCATAGAGACCAATGCTTTTTTCCTCATCGAGAGGCACAGCCGTTGATTCTTTTCCATAGAACAAGGACTGTCCGGGATTTACTTCATCTATAGTACTATAACAAAATTGAGTCTTATTTTAGGGATCCATCAATCCAGCCTAACCCCATCCAGTCCCATGGGTTAGCTAGCCACCCAACCACTGTAGTGATGGGATCCAATTAGGAATTTGGTTATGTTTTGTCCCGGGTACCAAGGAAAAGAGTTCCCAGGCCCCCTAGCCCCGGCGCTTCATGCAAACTTCAAGATAGTCACACCACTTACACACCCAATATGAAATTGCATGTTTCACAGATTCAGCTGACTTTAAAACAATCTTTTAATGAAACCGTAGTATCACTGATCATAATCCTCCAAAATATCCGGTTGAATTCTCATTTCCAATCATTCTTTCATCGGTGTACCTATGGCATCATTGGTAACCAGAATGCTCACCACCTGTCCACTGAGGCGCCTTTTCAATAGTTCCTAGCTCATAGTACCCGGTATTATATTCACTTATAAAATCTAGATGGACTCTCCATTGAAGATCAGCAAGATCAACCAACAGATCCATATAAAAGAGCCATGGACTCATCCGTTGAGGACCAGCAAGGTCAATCAACTAGATCCATGCTCGAATTCAGAAAACAACTCTTACTCCTTGTTTCAATATCTTCCTCGACGCACGCGTGGGTATCTTCGACGACCCAGAGCCCGAGCACCATATGGTCAAGGCCCTCTAGGATCATTTGTAGGTCACCTAGCGCTTCACTCATAGGCCGCTTCCTTGGTCCCTCATCCACCGTACCGGAAGCTCACCATTTAAATCGAACTGCGGCTGGTCAAGCCCTCGGTCGACCGTGCTACGCAAGACGTCCTCCGTTGACTCTCCGTCAGCTGTTTCAACTTTATCACACTTAGGTCTCCATGATCTCATTCACAAGATGGACAAAATGCTTCCCCAGCATTCTTGACATAAAATAATCATTTAAAAACAGGTCATAAATATAGTTTCTATAATGAACTCTCGTCTTTCCACATTGTTCCACATCAATCCACATTACTTAATCCAAGTCCAATCATATGTATTCCCATCGTCCTTCATCCATTCTCATCCAATCATATGTATTCCCATCGTCCTTCATCCATTCTCATCCAATCACTTCATTTTTCATCTCATCACATCTTTCCACATTTATACTCATCACATCTCATCCACTCGCATCTACCCCTATCCACATCTCATCACATTACATTCATTCACACTCGCATCTACCCATATCCACATCTCATCACATTACATTCATTCACATCTATCCATTCATATCTATCCCAATCCACATCACATCACATCCATTTCACCTCACATCTCATTCATTCATATCTATCCCGATTCACATCCCATCACATCTCATCCATTCACATCACATCTCATTCATTCACATCTATCCCGATTCACATCACATCCATTCACATCTATCCCAATTTACATCATATCACATCACATCCATTTCACATCACATCTACATCCATTCACATCACATATCATTGTATCCCCATTCCATCACATACATTCTATCCACATTACATCACGTCCATATTTATCCACATCATATCTCATTCATTCCATTCACTTTACATCACATCCACATTATATCTCATTCATACACATCCCATCTCATTCATCCATATCCATCAAATCATTCACATGCAAGACTATCCACATCTATCCATACATTCACATCCACATCACATTCACATCCAGATCTCTTTACATTACATCACATCTCATCCACATCCACATCACATTCACATCCACATCTCTTTACATTACCTCACATCTCATCCACATCCACATCACATTCACATTCACATCCCCTTACATCACATCACATCTCATCCACATCCACATCACATTCATATCCACATCTCTTTACATTACATCACATCTCATCCACATCCACATCACATTCACATCCACATCCCCTTACATCACATCACATCTCATCCACATCCACATCACATTCACATCCACATCTCTTTTTAGAACATCACATCTCATCCACATCCACATCACTTTCACATCCACATCCCTTTACATTACATTCTTTCATATACACATCCACATCCATTTACATCACATTCTTTCACATACACATCCACATCCATTTACATCACATTCTTTCACATACACATCCACATCCATTTACATCACATTCTTTCACATACACATCCACATTTATTTACTTCCCATCTCACCCTTTCACATATGCTCTCATCTCATCATTCACATACACATCCATTTACTTCACATCTCATTCACATCCACAACTCTTTACATTACATCACATCTCATTTACATCTCTTTACATCACATCACATCTCATCCACATCCATATCACATTCACATCCACATCTCTTTACATTACATCACATCTCATCCACATCCACATCACATTCACATCCACATCACTTTACATTACATCACATCTCATCCACATCCACATCCACATCACATTCACATCCATGTCTCTTTACATTACATCACATCTCATCCACATCCACATCACATTCACATCCACATCCCCTTACATCACATCACATCGCATCCACATCCACATCACATTCACATCCACATCTCTTTACATTACATCACATCTCCATCTCATCCACATCCACATCACATTCACAACCACATCCACTTACATCACATCACATCTCATCCACATCTCTTTTCAGCACATCACATCTCATCCACATCCACATCACTTTCACATCCACATCCCCTTACATCACATCACATCTCATCCACATCTCTTTTCAGCACATCACATCTCATCCACATCCACATCACTTTCACATCCGCATCCCTTTACATTACATTCTTTCACATACACATCCACATCCATTTACATCACATTCTTTCACATACACATCCACATCCATTTACATCACATTCTTTCACATACACATCCACATTCATTTACTTTCCATCTCACCCTTTCACATATGCTCTCATCTCATCATTCACATCCACATCCATTTACTTCACATCTCATCCACATTCATTGTCATCACACCACATCCTATCACATCCCATTCACATCCAACCGCATCCCATTTACATCTTATCACATCTATTCACATCCTATCGCATCCCATTTACATCTTATCGCATCCATTCAGATCCTATCACATCCCATTCTATTCACATCTTATCACATCCCATTTACATGTTATTCCCATTTAGTAGCTTTTCTTACTTCGATACTGATAATGGGACTTTTTCTAAATTTCTACCAATTGCTTGGCTTAGATAAAGGTTCTTTTTCTCGACGACTATTTCCATATTCTTTCTCAATTTCTCAAATGAATTATATTCAATATTCCTCTTTTGAATAAAAGAATTCATGGGATTTAAAAAAATCAATTCTACCTATATTTTCACGTTTGATAAATATTCATAAATTTAATTATACTAAAAATTTCCATTTAATTTCTTGGATCTAAAATATCATGAAAATTCCTCTTTTTACATTTAATTGCTTGAATTCTAAATGTCATGGGAATTCCTCTTTTATCATCAAATAAATTTATCTAAAATTTCTCTTTTCTTTAATAAAAATATCCATTAATTCAATATGCCAAGAATTTCACTTTTACTATTTAAATGATTGAATTCCAAATGTCATGGGAATTCCTCTTTTATCATTTAAATATTTCTCATAAAAAAATTATCTAAAATAAAATATCAATTAATTCCAATATGCTAAGAATTTACTTTTACTATTTAAATGTTTGAATTCCAAATGTCATGGGAATTCCTCTTTTATCTTTTAAATATTTCTCATGCATAAAATAAATTTATCTAAAATTTCTCTTTGAATTTAAATTAAATATCCATTAATTCCAATATGCTAAGAATTTCACTTTTACTATTTAAATGATTGAATTCCAAATGTCATGGGAATTCCTCTTTTATCATTTAAATATTTCTCATGCATAAAATAAATTTATCTAAAATTTCTCTTTGAATTTAAATAAAATATCCATTAATTCCAATATGCTAAGAATTCCACTCTTCCTATTTAAATGATTGAATTCCAAATGTCATGGGAATTCCTCTTTTATCATTTAAATAAAACTACCATAATTTTCTTTTTTCTTAATTGTTTAATTATACATAAACCTTAAAAATTAGATTTCCATTGAATGTGATGAAAATCATTCTTTTAGCCTAGGATATTCAATCTTAGAATATGGTAGGAAGTCCTCTTTTCACGTTATGCATAAGAATGAATTATGTATCAATTTCTTAAAAATTATGCCATAGCTCCGCTGCTATTACTGACAATTTTTAATATTTTTGAAAAGAATAAGACTTAGTAATGTAATTATAATAGTATAGCTATCTTTTAACCTTAAATCCACTAATCATAATCCTCCAAAATATCCGGTTGAATTCTCATTTCCAATCATTCTTTCATCGGTGTACTTATGGCATCATTGGCAACCAGAACGCACCACCTGTCCACTCAGGGGCCTTTTCAATAGTTCCTAGCTCATAGTACCTGGAATTATATTCACTTATAAAAATCCAAATGGACTCTTCGTTGAAGATCAGCAAGATCAACCAATAGATCCATATAAAAGAGCCATGGACTCATCCGTGTTGAGGACCAGCAAGGTCAATCAACCAGATCCATGCACGAATTCAGAAAACAACTCTTACTCCTTGTTCCAATATCTTCCTCGACACACGTGTGGGTATCTTCAGCGACCCAGAGCCCGAGCACCATATGGTCAGTACCCTCTAGGATCGTTCGCAGGTCACCTCTAGCGCTTCACTCATAGGCCGCTTCCTTGGTCCCTCATCCACCGTACCAGAAGCTCACCATTTAATTCGAGCTGAGGCTGGTCAAGACCTCGGTCGATTGTGCTACGCGAGACGTCCTCCGTTGACTCTCCTCTCCGTCAGCTGTTTCAACTTTATCACTCAGGTCTCCACGACCTCATTCACAAGATGGTCAAAATGCTTCCCCAACATTCTTGACATAAAACAGTCATTTAAAAACAGGTCATAAATACAATTTCTATAATGAACTCTCGTCTTCCCACATTGTTCCACATCAATCCACATTACTTGACATAAAACAGTCATTTAAAAATAGGTCATAAATACAGTTTCTATAATGAACTCTCGTCTTTCCACATTGTTCCACATCAATCCACATTACTTAATCCAAGTCCAATCATATGTATTCCCATCATCCTTCATCCATTCTCATCCAATCACATCATTTTCCATCTCATCACATCTTTCCACATTTATACTCATCACATCTCATCCACTCGCATCTACCCATATCCACATCTCATCATATTACATTCATTCACATCTCATCCATTCATATCTACCCCGATCCACATCACATCACATCCATTTCACCTCACATTTCATTCATTCACATCTATCCCGATTCACATCTCATTCATTCACATCTATCTCGATTCACATCACATCCATTCACATCACATATCATCCATTCGTATCTATCCCAATTTACATCATATCACATCACATCTCATTCGTTCACACCTATCTTGATTTACATCCATTCACATCACATATCATTGTATCCCCATTCCATCACATACATTCTATCCACATTACATCACGTCCACATTTATCCACATCATATCTCATTCATTCCATTCACTTTACATCACATCCACATCATATCTCAGTCATACACATCCCATCTCATTCATCCACATCCATCCAATCATTCACATGCACGACTATCCACATCTATCCATACATGCACCTCTATCACTTCACATCCACATATATTCACATCACATCACATTTCATCCACATCTCTTTACATCACATCACATCTCATCCACATCCACATCACATTCACAACTCTTTACATCACATCACATTCACATCCACAACTCTTTACATTACATCACATCTCATCCACATCTCTTTACATCACATCACATCTCATCCACATCCACATCACATTCACATCCACATCTCTTTACATTACATCACATCTCATCCACATCCACATCACATTCACATCCACAACTCTTTACATTACATCACATCTCATCCACATCCACCATGGGCATGACTGCTTTAGTATCGTAGGTTAAACTAAAAGGGGTAGCATTGGTTGTTGCCTTGTATGAAGTTCTATAAGCCCAAAGTGCACCCAGTAACTTTTTTTCCCAATAATTGTGGCTAGCCTCCACAGTTTTAGTTAGAATGGCACACAGGATTTTGTTCGTGCTTTTTGCTTGGCCATTAGCTTGGGGGTAATATGGGGAGGACTTTCTGTGGGTGACAACAGGAACTCTTGCAAGAGGAATTTGATTACCTCATTAATGAAGTGTGTCCCACTGTCACTAATAAGCTCGAGGGGGCAACCAAAGCGTGTGATCAACTGACTCATAAAAAAATTTAGTAGTTGATTGAGCATCAGAGCCTTGCGTGTTGCACAAGCTTCTACCCACTTGTTGGTACAATAATCCATAGCAGCAATTATATAATGTGCTTGAGTGTATTTGTTTGTGGGACTAATAGGTCCAATGAAATCTATGCCCCATTTCTCGAATGGTTGTAATAAGGACACTATAAGGTTCAAGGGCATGTGGTCTTTGAAATGTGGAATGGTGGTACGTTGGCACTCATCACATCATTTGATGTACTCAGCAGCATCAGCCATTAGAGTGGGCCACCATAACCCAGCCCATGAGGACCTTACGAGCAGTGATATCTACCACAAAGTACCCCCCAGCACTGGTGGAGTGAGCCTATTCAAGTAGGAAGACATACTTGTCTTCTCGGACACAGCATCGAAGGATTCTATCTTTCCCCTGTTTATACAGTTGACCTACAATGAGTTGGTAGGGGGTGGCTTTTTTGATTAAGCGACAGGCGAGGTCTTTGTTGAGGAGGGGATCAACGGGTAAGACATTGGCCAAAAAGTGAGCCACTTCCTTGCCCCATTCAGGAATCAAGCATAGTTGGAATAAGGCGACATCTGGTAAATCATCATCCTTGACATGTGGTCTGTAAGGACATGCTAAGAGCCTTTCCTCACCGTAATGTTGAAGTCAAACTCAAGACAAAAAAGCAGTCATCGAGTGATTTTGCCTCTCATATAGGGCTTATTTATTACTAGGTACATGAGGGCTTGATGGTCTATAAAGAATACAAACTTGGTCGCAAAAAGATAATGGCAAAACTTCTTGATAGTGTAAACCATGGCTACTCCCTCTCTCTCAATCATGGTGTAGTTCCTCTCAGCTTCATTGAGTTAGTGGATGGAAAAAATGATGGGGAAATCCATCTTGTGTTCTCTTGGTTGGGCTAGCATGCATCCAATAGCAAAGGCTGAGGCATTGATGTGGACGTGAAAGATAATATCCCAGTTTAGGGATCTAATAATTGAAGCACTTGCCAGGGCTTTTTTGAGCATAGTGTAAGCCCGTTGGCATTCTTCAGTCCACTCAAAGACAATGAGGAGTCCATAAAGAGGCTAAGTGATATCATCGTACATAAAAATGAATCACCAATAGTAGCCGACGTGTCCCTTAAAGCACTGGACTCCCTTGAAGTTTGCGGGTGGTGGGGTAGCTCTAAGATGAGCCGCACTTTGTTGTCATCGGTCGAGATTCCCTGCCTGGAGACGATGTGTCCCAGGATCACTCAATGTCGAACCCAAAATTGGCATTTGAGTGGGTTCAACGAGATACAATATAACTTGCACCTTTCTAGCACTTTGCGCAAGCATGCAAGGTGCTCCTTCCAGGAGGAATCGACACAAAGGTCATCCATGAAGATCTTACGAAATTTTTGAAGATACTCCTTATAAGTCGTGCACATAAGATGTTGGAAGGTTCTGGGGGCATTGGTTAGCCCGAAGTGCATGACTCGGTATATGCATAGGTTCCCCACTCTCGGTGGGTGGCAAAGGCTGTTTTGTGCTGGTCCTTTTTGGATCGATTTTAGCACCTGATTATAACCAGAGAATCTATCAAGGAAGCTATAGTCTTCATTTCCCACTACTCGCTCTAGCACATGTTCTGTGAACAGTAGGGGATAGTGGTCCCTGATGGTGGTGGCATTGACCTTTTTTAGGACGACACACTCTTTGACTTTACCATTATTTTTGGGCACTATCACATTAGGTGATACCCACTCCGTATGCTCAATTTCATAGATGAATCTGGCATCAATGACTCTTTTGATCTCTTTGCAAACCATCTTGGAGTACTTAGGGTTCATTGGGTAAGCTCGTTGTTTGACTCCTGGATCCATCAACCATGGGAATGATGTGTTGGACTACTTCTGGGGGTACACCTTTCATGTCTGTGTACTTCCAGGTGAAGCAATCTTAAAACTCAGTCAATAGGGTGATGAGCTCGGCCTCTTCTTCTTTTGAAAGGTCTTCTCTAATAAATACCGGCCTTGGGTCTTCACCCGGGCCTACCAGGTTTATTTCCTTGACCTTGGCTAGGACCATCATATGAGGTCCTAGGTTACCCACTGTCATACCTTTAAGTCGAATCATATTGGACAAATCGATTGGCCATCTGGAAGGTCTTAAAATGCTTAGGCACTTGTCTAGTTTCTTCGGCTTTAGCACTTTCTTCGTCAACTAGCCTTTTGGCTTCCTTTTCCACAAGTGCTAGCTTCTTGTTACGTGCTTTGCGCATGGAGTGGCAAAGCTTTTCGAGGACTAATTTGGGTTCAATGGGTTCTGTTGGTTGTGGGACGGTGGAGTGGACCAAAAGAGAGCTATTGGAAAACTCCTTTTGCCACATTTCATTAAAATGATCATGTGCTTCCTCCACAACTCCCACATATTTTAGACAATGGGTATCCGAGTTATCTGGGAAGACATACCATTCTAGTCTAGGGAATCCCTCAAGCCTATGCATTTTATGGGAGCGTGTAACTCCTTATGGTTTTTTTCTAATAGCCCGTTCAAGCTCTTGGGTGGCTAGATTGGGCAGGTATGCTGAACTGAGCATGTATAGAGATGTGATCTCTTGCCCGTCTACCGTGGGGCAAACCTTGTACCAGTTCTTCTAGGTAGAATGTCTAGGGTAGCAAGGATATGCATACATTTCTCAGAGTCCTCAGGCTCTAGAAGAGGTGCACAACCCTCACTCTCCTTCTCATCCTCAAGTGTCTTGTGGCACATTTGACACAGATGGGCTGTTGTGGATCACGTAGTTGTGACTGAGTCCTATGCGAATGGTCTACCGCTCATGGGGTGTACCTTCCATGTGCGTAGATTAATCTTGAATGTAAGATCTTTTCTCCGAATGTATATGTGGTCACTATCCCAATCATGAATCATTTTAGATTCTCTCATAAATGGTCTGCCAAGTATGCAATCGTATGAGATTGGCTGATGTCCAAAATTCATCACCATGAAGGTGGTGTGGCGGTAAGTGGTTCCTAGGATCTTAATCTTAAGATCCCTTATTAGTAGACCAATAGGTCTAGCTGTGGCTATGTGGCTCCGTCAGTGAGTTTAACCAACAAAGTAGTATCATCCAAGGCAAGTGCTCCCCATTTTTCCCAGCATTGCTTTGTAACAATGCTTACACGTGCTCCACCATCCAAGATTGTTATAACTTGGTGGCCATCGACGAAGGTTATTGGCAAGGCTGCATTGAGTTCATCACCTTCAAATTATTGTCCGAGCTTGTTCACTTAAATCGTAGGGGTTCCAGTTACCTTAACAGGTATGTGAAATTCTTCTTCCTCAGATTCATTAGAGCTGTGAGGCTCCATGGTTTCATGCATGCCTGCCCTGAGGCATCCTTCCCTGCTGGAGAATTCACAGCAATTTCTTCATTCATATTTCACACGGTGGGCAGCGAGGCAGCAAGGTTTGCAGCAAGTAGAAGATGATTGGAATCAAGAACAAGGTGACGAAATTGGAGTCAAAGGGTCGACAAATCTGATTTGCAGACAGAAGTCAGAATTTGTAGTCAGTTCTACAGTCAAAATTCAAAAACAGTATCTGAATCACAGGTGACATTTGATTTGCAGACTGAATCTGCTTTGCAGCCAGAAGGTAACTTTTTATTGTAATTTTTTCAAGGAGAAATCATAATATTATCAATTTAAAATATTTCAATCAATTTTAAGCAGCCAATTAACTGAACTTTGCAGATCTCGATACAGCATCCGTGGCTCTCCGTTTAGCAAATTTAATGGGTCTTGGATTGGTGTGGTGCATCTTTCTTGAGGGCTGAATATGATTGTTGTATTTTAATTATGTGAGTGTGTCATGGGGGGTAAGAGGAAGAAGAAAAAATGTGAGGTTTGCATGAGTCAGAAGCATGAGGTAGAGGATTGTCCGTGTGCAATTGATGAGTGCTCAAAGGGAGATGCATGTAGGAAATGGTGTATGGTTGACCTATGCACAAAGTTTCATAAAATTATCCATAAAGTGCATACAACATCAGCTTGGGAGGAAATGAAGAATACATTGGGAAGGTTAGATGACTTTGAGGATGTCTTGGAGAGTGCATATGAATGGTTAGCTGATCACAAAGGAGACAGGCGAAAGTCATGTTCCAGTAGGAAAAGCATTGGGAAGTTACAAAAAGCATGTGAGAAGTTGAGAGATGCATATGCGGATGAGTTTGGAGGGGAGTGGAGTTTGAAAGTCATCAAGTGGGAGTACCAAAGATAGTGGAGAAGGAGGTGCAAAAGGAGCTTGGCCAAGAGAGCCTCAAAGAGCCCTTAGATACCCCTAATCTACCACTAGAGTATGCTCATGCAGTGACTGTGAAATTTCTGTCAAACATATCTACACAAGAGAATTTGCAGCAGTTGGAAGATGTTGTGGGATCGATACATGAATCCCATAAACAGATTTTGAACTTAGAAACCCAATGTGCTGAACAAACCTTACAGGAGTTTACACATGCTAATTGTGATGGTTTGCGAATTCAAGCAAAAAGTCAGACCATTGTGTCTGATGTTGTCGATGATCATGGAAATCAAACTTTTGATTTTGAATGTTTTGTGAAGGACATATTTTGATGTCACAGGTTGATATTCAACAAGGAGATGTTTCAATTGTAGAGAATTTGAACAAGCAGATTGCTTTTTGTTTTAGACTGAATTGGGCTGAATCAGATAAAGGTCTTATCGATCATATTGAGCAGGGGGATTGTCAAGAGCAAGTCATTGAAGAGTATAAAGCAGGTTTGACAAGTTTGGAGGATCAGCATATGATGTTTGACATGCAGGATGATGCAATTTCAAGCTTTAGCTCGATGGATGTGCATTTTGAACGAGATTTGGGACAAGTTGTTGTCAACCCAAACATACTTTTGTCAGAGGATGTGTGTTTTAAAGCTGATGAGCCAATAGAAGTGGATTCTTATAGAATGGGTTGTCAAATGTGGATGACGGGTTGTCAGAATTCAGATTTCCATATGTTTCCAATTTTGTGGTTGCAAGTTGGGTTTAAAAGAATGCATTACAAGGTGCAATGTGATCAGAATTCACTGTTTTCAAATCAAATTTCATTGTTTCAGAGTCAAATTTCAAAGGATGTTAAGGAGGAAATTCCGTCAGGTTCAGAAAAATTGCACAAAGGTGTGAAATGTGTAGATGACACTTTGTATAGTTCAGAACTAATGTTAGATCATTTTAGATAGAAAAAACAGATCTTGGAGGATTTTTTGATTGTCAAGGCAGACTTGTACCTAGTTTTGCAGAGGACAAAACAGCTGAAATATGCTATTTCAAAGGTGGAGGATAGTCTAAGGATTGCTAATCCAATCTTAGAGCATGCAAAAGTGTTAAATCATATTCAAGAGGATTTTCAGAAAAAGATTTTACCGAATGATTCGACAAAAATTCTACCAGGTGTTCAGGTGTTCAGAAAATTCCACCCCATGTTTTGGAAGTATTTGGAAACTTCTTCTTTTCAAGGAGATTCAGATCAGAGAATGAGAAGTGCAGGGAGGAGGATTCAGAATTCAGATTTTCATGTGTTGCAGACTTTGAAGTTGCTGATTGGGCAACGAAGAATGCATTATAGGATGCATAGTGATCAGTTTTTATGGTTTATGGATTAGTTTTTTATGGTTTGTGGATCAGATCACATCTAAACAGGTTTAGAGGATTTCAGAGGATTATATGCAGATTATTTTCCTGATTTTTATGGAATTTTCAGATTTCAGAGCAAACTTGGTTTGTATACATCTCAGTAGGTTTCTTGCATATTGGTGTCACATTTTCATAGAAGCAGATGGCCAAATAAACCTACAGGAGGAGATGATTGAGGCTGATTTTGATGGTTGGAGGATTCAAGCGGAATGCCAAATTCATCAATGGGAAGTTGCAAAAGTTGTTGAGGGTCAAAGTTTTGGTTTTGAAGTGTCTCAATCTCTAATTTTGCTATCAAAGGTTCAATCTAATCTTAAATATGTTTTCATTGCGAAGAAAGTTGGTGATCAAATTGACTATTTGGCAGATTTGGGTTCAAATTTATTTGACAAAGGTTGTTTTGATAGCATTCAACTTGGAGGATGTCAAGTGCAGATATTTGATGAATGTGAAGCAAGTTTTACAAATCTGACTATGTCACAACAGGTGTGGAAGATTAGATCGGATTCAAGGTAGAATTATGTGGAAGATTAGATCAGATTCAAGGCAGGTGTGGAAGATTAGATCGGATTCAAGGTAGAATTATGTGGTGAAATTTTCAAGTGTTCCAGAAGTGTTGTCTAATTTGCCAATCAAGTTTCTTTCATTCAGCTTGACAAGGGAGTATGGTCCGATTTTCAAAATGCGGAGGAAGCAATATTTCAATGAACGGATAGGAAGTCAGATCAACAAAAAGTCAGTAGTGCAGCAGATTAGTCAGAAATCAGCATTATGTTTCAAATGGAAAGTCAGCGGATATGCAAAATTTCAAAGAGGAGGATGTTCTGATGGCATTTATGCTGATTTTGTTTTATCTTTGCAAGATTCTTTGCTTGTCTAGTTTACGGATCAAGGGATTGTGGGTCTGATGTCAGCCTTTGGCTCAAGCCACCGAGCTGTGCCAGGTGTTTGGGGTAGACCTTTTGGCGGATTACCTTAAGTCATATGTATGGATTTTTGGTATTTTTGGAAGTTGGTTAGCTTTGGGATCTTGGAAGGTAGAGAGTCATGGGAAGTCTATATAGTTGGAGCCGTTTTGTTCAATGGTACATGAATATGGTTCTTGGCGGATTTTATGTGTAGCTATGGCGGATTCTGTAATGACAATACAGTTTTGTGCTTCATCTCTTCTAGTCATTTCATTTTGTATTCTGTGTTTTGAGAGTGGTGCAAGTGCAGTAGTGTTGTGTGAGACATGTGTGTAGTGTTGTAGTGAGACATGTGTGTAGAGTTGTAGTGAAATTCGGAGTAAGATGAAACTGTGTTGGTTTGTCAGAGTGAGTGTCATTGTGATATGTCAGACCTAGGGAATGGAGAAAAAACTGCTTTGCTCATGCAACAATAAACAAGGAGTCTCTCCTTTTCCTCAATGGGGTTAGGATACTTTGTGAGCTTTTTAGGCGATTGGCAGGTGTTAATGGGTTCTTTGGCTTGGGATACAACACATAGCAAATCTTCTTCTTCAGATGAAGAGGTCAAAGGGTGAGTTGTTGTGCCGTCTTCCGAAGCACTTTTGATAACTACGCAGCTTTCACCCTTGCCAATCTTTGTGGCTTTCTTTCATGAATGCCGAGTCACTCGTGCTTATTCAAGGGCTCTTGCTTGGCCTTGGGCTTGTGATGTCGATGCCTCTGCACAGCAGCATGTGATGTGGCCCTCTATCGATTTTGCAATCTTGTGACAGAGCGTTGAGCGGGACTTCTTGGATGAAGCCATCTTTAACACTCAACAGGTTAAGGATGGTGCTAGGATTAGATTTGTGAACCTTTCCCAGTCATTCCTGGTCTTAGCGAACAATCCTTATACATATGATCAATACCACACCCAACACACAATGGGATCATGGCAAGATCACCTGCACATGTACTCGCCATCCCCTTCCTGATAGGACACTCAGCCACTCAGTGAGGTCCTGCACAATCATAGCGTTGTATGGGTGGTCGTTTCATCATCTAATTCATGTTTCTGGCCCATGGTACTGGGGCTGCTAAGTACACAGGTAGGGTACATTTGATCTCCCTCCATAATGTAATGACTGAAGGTTTGTGAGGGTGGGCTTATAGGCTCTTGGGTTTCATAGATAGGAACTTCTGAGATTTCCCCCTCATTCCCATCTTCAAGATTTCCATCAAGGTTAGCTGACGAGCTGGTGCGACTCTTGGAAATGGGGGTTGAGGTGGAAGAACTGGAGGTGGTAAGGACATTTCAGGTACCCTTAAGATTCCTCTTTAGGCCACTTCTTAGCCAGGTTGAGGTGCATTATGATGCGCAAGTGCTGGCAAGGCGAACGGTTGCCTAGGGTTGGCGGGCAATGCCTGAGGTAGGGCTCATTCTAAGGCAGCTTTCTGATGGTAGCAGTTGGAGACCTCATGATTGCCCCATTTGACACAATATGTACATTAAAGGCTTGGATAGGGTCTCAGTTGTGGACATTCAGTTCCCGTATGGTTAGCTCAACATGTAGGGCACCATACAAGTTCCCTCCTATGATAAAGATGAGGTTGGCCTCCCTAGTTTTGACCTTGGTCAGTTCTCCATTGTTGGGTCATTTGCTGCATTAAAGCAGCGGGCCAATTGCTCAACATTCTGTCCCGATGTGGACTCCTTGCCTTTTCCATTAGGCTTTGTACTAGTGGTCTTGAAAGAAGATTTTGATGTGCCTTCGTGGAGTTCTCAGGAACGAGTCCCCTTGAAATTATCCTCAAAATCCATAGCACTCCTACAGTATTGCTCAAAGGAGGTATGGCCCAAGGCATACAATGAGTTGTGTAAGGGCATGTCATCAAGACCCTCTAGAGATCTCCCTATTAACCTTTCGTCGGAGAACTTGTCTCTGGCACTACAGCAAGAGTGGAGATATCTAACTCTGTTGATATAGTCTCTGATGGTCTCACCTTCCTTTTGCCTTACATTATGTAGCTGCTCAACTAGGCTCCACCTGGTACCTTGACGAGAATATCCTACCTTGAAAGCCTCTTTCAAAGCTTCAACAAAGGTGGTCTTATCCTCAGTCTTCAAGGACCAGAACCATTAGCCTGCTTTGCCATCAAGGGTGAGGCCAAAGGCACTCACCTTGACTTGATCTTTTACATGGCCGAAGGCATCGCAAATTTGATTAAACGTCTCTAAATGTGGGATCGGATCTCCGGTCCCATCAAATTTTGTAATAAGTTTTAAGATGTTTACGGGTTTATTCCACTCTAACCTTGGTGTGCAGGTGCAGGTTGTACTAGTACTGGAGGTGTGATACTAGTAGCTACCCCCTCCCTATTTCCATGGCCAATCTCAGCATTTCTTATGTCAGCCCTACCATGGTTGGCACAGGTGTGGTTTGAGGAAGGGTTGGTGGAGGAGCGGGGTAGGGAGGATAATATGCCATAGGATACCCCTGTCTGATTGGTGGGTTTATATGTACCCCTTGAGGTCCCATGTGGTACCCAGGGTAGACTCCTTGCTGGTTACTGCTGATATACAGGCAAATTAAGCTGATGTGAATGGCTTGGGTAGACCCTTTTCGCCTTGATGCGACGTTCCTGGTCCCTGAGATGATGGACCCAACCTTGGACTTTGTGACGATCCTTGGACCCTAAACTGATTAGCTATACCCGAAACAGGTACGGCTCTCCAAACGGGTGGTTCTATCTGGGTTTGTTGGCTTTCGCTTTGTCCTACTTCTGCTCTAGGGTCTAGAGATGGAGTAGGCTCGCTCTCTTGGGGTTGGTCCATGCCTCTCACCCTAGTGGTTGAGGTTCTTTTGACTGTGCATTTCCCAAGATAAAATCACATATAGCCTCGAAGCAAGGCTTCTCTACGAATGTGTGGGAGAGGCAGGAGCTTGCTCTTGGACAGATGGTCTGTCCATTAATTGAAGTTTTGGCTCTCCGGTTTTGACGTCTAGTGTCCCTCGTCCTGTGCTTGGGTGGTCTTCGCTTTTACTAGTACTGTCAAGACAAGCATTGTTTGACTCCACTCGGTATTGACCGATGGGTTTGAAGGAGCTTCTTGAGAGTTCACTTCGTCAAAGAGAGGGTTATTTCACACTAGTCTCCCGACCGTAGGTGCATGGAAATATGGAATTGTAGTACCGAACCCTTATGAGAAAAATGATTATTATTATTATTTGAAATGGAACAGTCGTATGCTTAGGAGCAAACGGACGTACGCTTTCAGAATGTGAAGGGAATGGGTGTTCGGTTCTCAAGGGAGAAGGAACGGGCATTTGCTTCGGAAGGGAAGGAAACCGGCATTCAAAATTTAGTTTAGAATGGAATGGGCATGGTACAAGGAAGCCACGGACGTTCTCTTTAAAAAACTAAGTGGAACGGAGGTTCTCTTTCGGTGATAAGAAAAGGGTGTTTGCTTGCAAATTCAAGGGTCAAAGAAAAAGACGCGGGCGTAGCAGTTGCAATTGAGAGCAGGAACGGGTGTTCGCTTCAGATGAGATAGAAACGAACGTGGCACTTCCGAAACGGGTGTTTGCTTCACATGAGAAGGAAACAGACGTAGCACTTCCGGAATGGCCGTGGCACTGCCAGAACTCAGAATTTCAAAATTTGACTAGGGCTTTATGGCTGCACAGGTGACAGCCTCCCTGGATATTCTCTACTGATAGTACAGTCCACCCTCTAAATTGAATGCACTTCAATGCAATTTATGCTCAATTAAATGTAGATATCCTATTTTTATGCTCAATTAAATGTAGATATCCTCAATTTATGCTCAATTAAATGTAGATATCCTATTTTTAATGTCTCTGCCACATTTAGACTTGAGATCTTACTAGATATGGATTATAGAGGAAAGGAACGGACATGGTGGCAGAAGTGCCATGGCTATGGCCTAATAAGAAAACGGGTGTTCCCTTCTCAAAGAAGCCAAACAGAGAATAGTTTTGCCTAGAAATTTCCTCAAACACATACTGATTTAGGTGCCTAACCACTGTTTTTTGGTGTTTTTATTTCAATAGGGAGCTAGAGCTAATCTCTAGCTACCTATTGGCATAAGCTCAAATGAGAGAGAGAGGGATAAGGCAAATTCAAGTGAGACAACTGGGATTGTCCCTTTTCATATTTCATAAAATATCTTATATACATGAGCTCATATTTACAATGTTTGGTCGCTCATTTACAAGTGGGGGCCCAAAACTAGTCTTCCTAGTTTCACTAGCTCTATTGTTAAAACCCTAAGATCTCTCTAGATAATTGTTATGCATAAACATGCATAAATCATACCTTTACCTTGATGTCCCATACCATCAAGAGATATAACTCTAATCCAGTAGCATGTAGCTATAATGTGAAATGGTAGGTAAGTAGATATAATCCTCTATAATACAAGAGAACATCATATCATAACATAGCCTCAAGATAACATAGCCTTAGCCTCTTTTGAGTGTGTCCCATGTCCCTATTATATAGGAGGGCCCTCAAGTGACTCTTGACTCTCCATTTCCCATGTGTAACCCTTGGATGCCTGCTGACCCTAACCTTAACCATTAAGGTTAGTCCTAACCCATGCTCCACTAGAGCTTATTCCCATGCTCCCATGCTCCCATGCTCTCTAATTTTATAGGGCCTTAAAATATGATAATTTTGAATTCCACCAAACCTATCTTATGGCATTCCAAACCTATATTTTTCTAAATTTTTTTTAGCAAATTAGATTTACCAAAATACCATTGATATTTTAAAAAATACCAATTTCTAGGATTTCTAAAAATAATTTCTAGAATATTCTTAATTTTTCTTGAGAATCCCATCGTTTACAAAATTTCCAATTTCGCTTGACAATTCTCAAATCCAATAAAAATTTATAATTTTAATGGATTTTTCAAATTTTTGGGTCAAAAAATATATTTTTAATGGAATTTGAATGGTCACAGGTGCCCGAATGGACACACCACATGTCAAACACCAACCCCACATTTTCTAGAAATTTAAAATAACCTTTGTCTAATTTTTAGAAAATTTTTGAAATTTTTAATTTATCCCAAACGTATTTAGAATATGAACAATCAAAAAATTTCAGAATCCCAACAGTCTTCCCGAAATACGGAAAGCCAACAATTTTGGGAAAATGAAAAGACAAAAAAAATCAGAATGTGAAAGGTCAAAAGTTTCCGGAATCCGAAAGGTCAAAAAATTTTCCGGAATTCGAAAAGCCAAAAGGTTTCTTGGGAATGCGGAAAGCCAAAGGGTTTAAGAAAATAAACTCAAAAAATTTCAAAGAATTTTTTATCTCTAATTTCATATTTTCTTTTTTTTTGGGCTTTTTTCCAATCTTTTTTGAAAAACTTTCAAAAGCTTTTTTTTAACCTCTTTAAAAAAAATTAAAATAAAGCTTTATTAAGCCTTATTAAAAAGCCTTCAAAAAAAAATTCTAAGGAGGGGTGATTTTCGCCCAGTGGGGCTGCTGTGCAGCCCCCCCCGGCGGGTGCGTGAATTACAGAGTGTGAGAGAGAGAACAGGATCTCTCTCTCCACTCTCCTCTCTCCTTCTCCTCCAATAAACTCATCTCTCTCCACCACATCTCTTCTCTGCTAATCAGAGAGGATTAATACTTGATTAAAGAATTTAATTAAACCAAGCTTAATCATAATTAAAAATTAATTATGATTAGTATTTAATAAAATTAATTATGATTAGTATTTAATAAAATTGTGCCTATTAAGAGGCGTTCACACGCGGGAGAGGAAAATAAAGGAGAAAATCGTATTTGAGAGGCGAAGAGATTTCCACACACACGGGAGAGCACTCTATGCATCGATTGGCTGCCCCACTCTGCATTTTAGCAGAAAATTGGTAGAAAATGGATAGAATATCCACAAAAAACCTGTAAAAATGTATTAAAATATATATTTTTAACCATAAAAATGCTCAAAAATTTCTAAAAATTTAGAAAAAACTCCTAAAAATTGTAGAAATTTAGGGAATCCATTCTACCAAAAATATCCACAATAAAATATGTGGTATTTTGGTAAAAATTTCTATTAATGCTTATTTTAAACCACAAAAAATAGGAAGAATAGCATTTAAACTCACGAAATTCCCTCGCAATGTCAATTCGTCCATTGAATAGAAGAAACACGCGTTCCAATCGCCATATCAATGATCCACATGATAATCATCAACACAAATCAACAAAATAATATTTTTATTTAGTAAAGATTAAAATTTACTTTAAAAAATGCTAAAAATTACAATAATAAAGAAAAAATAACAACAATTAACTAGAGATTGCTCTGGTACCATTGTTAAAACCCTAAGATCTCTCTAGATAATTGTTATGCATAAACATGCATAAATTAAGCATAAACTCATCCACTCGACCACCCCCGAGCCCAAGGGATGCACACATGAATTATAATGAAGTACATCATACCTTTACCTTGATGTCCCATACCATCAAGAGGTATAACTCCAATCCAGTAGCATGTAGCTATAGTGTGAAATGGTAGGTGAGTAGATATAATCCTCTATACAAGAGAACATCATACCATAACATAGCCTCAAGATAACATAACCTTAGCCTCTCTTGAGTGTGCCCCATGTCCCTATTATATAGGAGGGCCCTCAAGTGACTCTTGACTCTCCATTTTCCATGTGTGACCCTTGGATGCCTAACCCTAACCTTAACCCTTAAGGTTAGTCCTAACCCATGCTCCACTAGAGCTTGTTCCCATGCTCCCATGCTCACAAGCCTAATGTGGGTTAGCCTCCTAGTATGTGCACACATAATGTGCATATAACATCTATGTACATCTATTTCTCATGACCGACATTACACAAGCCGTAAGCTTAGTCATCCCATGTCTCATATACAATCAACGCATTGCGTGGTTACAAAAAGATAGGTTACAAAAGGGGCATAGTAGCCGCGCGAAAGGTAATGTTAACCGGAGTGCTTAACAATGGCGCTCATGCAACATTGCTCAAAGGAAGTGTGGGCTAGAGTATACAAGTAATTATGCAAGGGTATATCATTGAGGCCTTCAAGGAATCTTCCGATCAGCCTTTCATCATCAGAGAACTTGTCTATGTCACTATAGCGGGAGTGGAGATACCTCACCTGGCTGATGTAGTCCTGGATGGTTTCCCCATCCTTTTGTTTTACGTTATGCAATTGTTGAACTGGACTCCATCGGGTTCCTTGTGGCAGGAGTATCCAACTTTGATTGAAGGCCTCTTTCAAGGCTTCAAAGGTGGGCTTATCCTCTACCTTTTCAGGGATCTAAACCACTGGCCAACTTTTCCATCCAACTTTGAAGGCCTCTTTCAATGCTTCAAAGGTGTCCTTATCCTCTACCTTCAGGGATCTAAACCACTAGCTAGCTTTGCCATTTAGGGTGAGGCTAAAGGCACTCACCTTGACTTGATCGTCCATGTGGCCAAACACCTCACAAATTTGATTAAACATTTCTAAGTGTGGTATGTGTTAGGTTAGGGTTGCACAGAAATGAGGCACATAGAGAAGTACAACAGTAAACACTCTCAAGAGAGAGAGATGGTGATTCATGCTCACACAAAGAAGATGGGATACAATGTGTGGAGCAAGAGAGTTGAATCCATAATATCAAAATACAAATGTGGTGTCCTTTCACACCTAATATCCAAGGGGGAAAACCTTAAGGGGCACTACTCATAGCATATGTGGCATAACTCATAGCATATATGCCAATAAATCTCCCCTGTAGTGGCAATGTGAACCTATACAAGGTCGACAGCAGATCACTCTCTGTAGGAGAGTAAGCCTAAAGCTTTGCAGAAAGCTTCAAACTTCTCTCGTGGCAATGCCTTCGTAAACAGATCCGCAACACTGTTCTGTGTGTAGAGCAGTAAGATAATGAGATCTCCCCTGCATGAATCCTCTCCTTGACATAGTGATAATGAATCTCTGTGCTTAGTACAGCATGGAACTCTAAGTTTTGTGCCACGGCTATAGCACTCTGATTGTCAGTGAGTATGGTGGTGGGTGTCTCTGCTGACAGTACGAAGATCAGTCATCAATCTCCTCAGCCATACACAATCTAATGTGGCTATAAAGCCTGCCCTATACTCAGCCTCACAAGTAGATGTGGCAACAATGGGATTCTTTTTGCTTAGCCATGATATGCGTGAATACCCCAAAAAGAAACAATTCCCATTGGTGGATTGTCGTGTATCATAGTCACTAGCCCAGTTAAAATCACTACAAGCATGTAACTGTAAGCTACCTCCCTGGGATATACCAATGCAAGATCCAGGTAATGGAACATCCGCTTCACTACTTGCCAATGCTTTGTACATGGGCTGTGCATAAGTTTGCTATATTGGGAAACCCCAAACTGAATATCTAGGTGTGTGTTGCATAAGTATATAAGGTAGCCCACTACTTGGCTATAAAAGGTCATATCAAAAGGCTCTCCAACATCATACATGCTCAATTTCAGCCTTGACTCCATTGGAGTAGAGATGGGCTTACAATCTTGAAACCCAAATTTGTGCAACAGCTTTTGAATGTACTTTGATTGGTGTACATAAATCCCAACATCTGTCTACACAAATTGTATGCCCAAATAATAATGCAACAATCCCAAATCTGTCATCTCAAATGATGTTTGCAATTCAGCTTTGAATACTGAAATTTTATCCATGTCATTCCCAATTAGCAACATTTCATCCACATAAAGAATGAGCATAATCAACGTGCCATGATCCTCTTTCACATAGAAGGTGCTCTCCGTTGGACTATTGCGAAATCCCTGTATGGTCAAATAAGTATGTATCTTCTCATACTAAGGTCGAGGAGATTTTTTGAGACCATAAAGTGCTTTTCGAAGCTTGCATACTTTGTTTTCATGACCATGCATCACAAAACCAATGGGTTGATTTACATACACTTCTTCTTGTAAATCCCGATTGAGAAAAGTTGATTTTATGTCCCAACTGATACACTTTCCATCCATGATGGGTAGCCAATGCAACAACACATCTAGCTGTGGCCATTCTAACTGTGGCCATACGAGAAGTAGGTGTGAAAGTCTCATCATAATCAATGCCCTTTTGTTGGGCATATCCTTCGGCCACTAGCTTGGCCTTGTACCTGTCAATGGTACCATCAGAATTTCTTTTCAACTTGTAAACCCACTTTGTGCCAATGGGCTTCTTGCCAGCAGGCAAGTCTACCAATTCCCATGTGCTATTTTTATGGATAGAATCCATCTCATTTTGCATGGCTTGCATCCTCACGAGCCTCTTCAAATGAATCTGGCTCATTTGCATCACAAAGAGTACCCATGCAAGCAACATCTTCATGTTTGTTCTCTTGCATTACGTGAACCAACCCGTGTCCTACTACCAAGTGGAGCTAAAAGTTTTCTCTCATGTAAAGTACAAAGCAACCAACGAGGCACAACTCTAGCCTCTTCCGTTGATGTCCGCTCTTGCTCCACTGCCTCCTCCACATTTTGAGCTCATTCATGGGCTAATTTTGAGCACTCAAATGCTATCCATTAGGCAAAGTTGATGGTTGATATGTTGTGCCATCAATTCCCAACGGGAGAAGTCCTTCAAACATGTTAAGTGGGCCTGAAGGTGGCAAAAATTTAGCCAATGGCTGGTCTGAATTTTTAGCAAATACAACATCTCCACTGTCCAAAATCTTTCGTGTGGAAGGATTAAAGAGACGGTAGCCTTTACTGCCAGTGCTATAACCTATAAATATGCACTTAGCTACTTTGTCATCAAGATTACCTCTCAACTGCCCAAGGTACATGTGCATAAACTATACATCCAAAAAATCTAAAGTGATTAACTTTAGGTTTCCTTTCATGCCAGGTCTCATATGGCGTTATGGTTTTCAATGCTTTGGTAGGTCATCTATTCAACACGTGTAGCACACATTATTGCCTCCATCCAGAATTTGTGAGGTAATCCTTTGTCTCTTTAACCATGCATCTAGGCATTTCCATCAAAGACATGTTCTTTCTCTCAACAACACTAGTTTGCTGAGGAGAATATGGCATCGTGCATTGATGCTTTATGCCTTTTTCTACCATAAATGCTTTGAAAGCAATGGACATCTATTCCTTCCCTCTATCTATATGGAGGGTCTGCACTTTGCAACCTCTTTGAGTTTCAGCTTGTGCCACAAAATGCTAAAAAGATGCAAATACATCAGATTTTACCTTCAAGGGATACACCCAAGTAAATCTGGAGTAGATTGATAAAGGTTACAAAGTATAGATGCTTTCTAATAGATGGTGTCCGCATAGGATTTTATTGTGGATATTTTTGGTAGAATGGATTCCCTAAATTTCTAGAATTTTTAGGAATTTTTTCCTAATAAACCTCACATTTGTACTATAAGGAGATTTGTAGATATTTGGTAGTACTACTTGTGAGGTCATACACTTATGCCGCACTTATGCCATGGGCACTTTTGTCCCACTGGGTTTTTTCCCATGGCCATTCAAGTGTGAACATGCACCTTAGGGTTAGCTAGTATATAAGCAACCTCAACCTCAATTTAACGTTTCTTTTTATTTTGTGCTTCATTGTACCTTGAGCTCTTACTCCTAGTGAACTAGCCATCTACACACTCTCTCTCCCTTGCGTTCTCTTACATCTGTAAACATTGAGTGAGTGAGTGTTTGCATTTTTTCTTACATTCAAAGCTATCATGAACAAGCCAATGTCTATTTTGGGGGCTCTATGCAAGAAAGTCTACTTGATTTCTTAGTATACAGTCTTTGTTTACACATTAAGAGTTAAATCTTAGCATTACTCTTTGTTCCCTAGATTAATCTTTGCATTAATAGGTTTAATAAGTAGCTAGGGTAAAGTGATTAGGGTGATTAGATTTGTAATGACTATGGGATTAGGGAATGCAAAAATAGTTAAACCTATAAGCAATTAACTCTTTTGTGTTGCACATCTTTTAAGTTTTGAGCTCTTACCTTCTTTCCTTCCTCTTGATTATAAAATGTCTCACATCATAATAATTCATTGCTTTTGCCTAAAGCTTGCATAATATCAAACTCTTCAAGCACATCATATGCTATGAAAGTGGCTATGATGAGATGGACTAGAGAAGCCTCTCTTCATTCATTATGTTTTTGCTAGTGCATTTTATGCAGCAAAGGCTATGCTGTTCTCTAGCTAGGACAGAGACCAATGATGTGTCAATCATATGTATAAGGTGGCACAATTGAAAACTGGCAAAATTTTGGCAAGGTATTGAATGTGTGTCTCACTGGAGGTCATGAATATGAGAAAAAAAATGGAGGAGGTAGGCAAGAAGGAAAAAAGAGAGCACACAAAGTAGCATACATTTTTTAAATATATGGGCTAGTTATGAAGTTGACAAGGGAAGGGAAAGTAAAAATTTAAGGGGCAACATGAGTTGGTCATGAAGGAGATGATGCTCAAGTTCCTTTTATCAAAATTAAATACTTTTTTATTTAAATGTGTGGTCATAGAAGTTAAAAGTGATAAAAAATTTGAGGGCCTCCTCATCATGCACTGGCTAGTGTACAATGACCAACAATAGCCTTGATGACCAACAATAGCCTTGTCGTCCTCATAATTCCTAATAAAGAGACACAAAAAAGTGTGAGGGCATGAATGGTGCATTGATCTTGTTGTCGAGGTGGCAGTGTCCTATGAGACTAGTCCATTTAGGGTGGGTATTGAATGTGTACCATGCAGAGGGAGCAAGACAAGGAGAGAGAGCAAAGAAGGACATACATCAATAAAGTGTGGTCCTAGAATGAAAAGGAGGAAGGCACAAGGAAAGGGTAAAAGCTTTAAAGCCACATACAACTTGGATACAACCATGCCACTATGAACTGTACATTAAATGCCAAAATTAAGAAATAAAAATTAAAGTTGGAGTCAATTGAATAGCAAGAATACGAAATGTTTTTTCAAACCAAGAGTTTACAACATGGGTATTGTGATGTTCAGTTCTGATAATGTATACAACTTGGATACAGCCAAATGGTTATGAAGTGTACATTCAATCCCAAAATTAGGAAGAAAAATGTCCAAATACGACATCTTTTCTCACTAGAATCATTTAGAGCAAGAAAAGATATACACTCTCTTTTCGGGAACTTACCTATCACAAGCGGGTGTAAATTCGAACCTTAGCACCTCTCTCTCTCTCTCTCTCTCACACACACACTCTCTTTACGGGAACTTACCTATCACAAGCGGGTGTAAATTCGAACCTTAGCACCTCTCTCTCTCTCTCTCTCTCTCTCACACACACACACACACACACACACAAATAGATTTCTGCCGTGCATCGAAAGGAAGAAAAGATCTATACACTCTCTATGGGCCCTTACCTAATCACAAGCGAAATTCAAACCTCAGCACCTCTCTCTCTCTCTCTCTCTCTCTCTCACTCTCTCTCACACACACACACACACACAAATAGATTGTGCACCATGCATTGAAAGGATATCAAGCCAAAACAGGACGTGGTTGTGTGACACCTCGACCCATCTATTCACTGTACTATACTTAATATGTTTATCATATGAATTATCTTACTCCATCACAACCCCTTTTGGGTTCCATTTCAAATGATGGTAGCAAGAAATGATTAGTGAAGGTACGATTAGTGGAGTTAATAAACACAACATAATAATAAAATATTTACTAATTACCATCGCTCAATAAAATAAACTTGCCCTTTCCAACTTTAATTTCTGAAAATTTTGCCCACATTTAATGAACTGGTTTTCATCTTTTCGTATAGACGAGGAGTCAAGGTTATGTACGATAAAATCATATTCATTTTTTTGGGGTATTTCCCACTTTGTAATATTTTTTTGTTTTTCCTTTTACCTTGTGAGCTTGCAAGCTGTGGCTATGGCAGCTACAGCTCATGCTTTTTCTGTGCTCGACTGGTTCCTAAGGTATGGCCATCCAGATGTTCTCTTATTGCAGTGGGGAAATTGCTCCATCGAAGTTCTCTGTCTTACTTTTTTAGGGTTTTGAAAGCTCCGAGTGTTTTTAGGCAGAGCCCTGCTTGCTTTAGGATTTGGGAGAGTTCCTCTGCCTTTTCAAGGTCTGGGAGGGATCTTATTGTTTAGGTTTTTGGGAAGGTCCTGCTGAAATCTATGCTTTTCTTTTGCTTGTAGGGTTTATGAGGCTCCTGCTTTATGCTTCTAGGATTTGAAGTTTTCGCAGACATGGCGGTTTTGCGAAAGCAGAAGGTGATTTGAACTGGCGGCGGCACCTCCCTTAGGTTTCTGTGTCTTTTTTTATCCGCAAACTCTGAAGACAATTTTCATTCAAATTTTGAAGAGATTCTGATATACCCCCACCCACCCATTCTCTTCCCGATCTCAAATCCCAGGAAGAATCCCTAGCTATGGCGAATGTCCTACGGCCCTCCCCCCTCCCTCCTTGATGTTGTGCAATATTTATCCTTAAGCTTTCTTAGGGTTTTATTCCTCTGCTTTTTGCCCTTTGCGTAGGCATTCTGCATTTGCCCAGGGTGTCTGCATACCTTTCTAGGGTTTCTGCGTACCTTTCTAGAAGGGTTTCAGAAACCTTATTTCTACATCTTTCTGCATTCAATCTATCTGAGTATTGTCTAGGGTTTCTGTAAGTCTCTGGATTTCGCCTACTCTTTATGCCTTGTCTAGGGTTTCTGCCATTTTCCTGTGGTTTCACCATCGGTGTGTCTAGGATATGTCCCATATCTTGATATCATCTTCTGTCATCTCTCTAGGGTTTCTGCCATCTTTCTCTGTATCTCTATAGCTTTTATCCATCTCATTCCTTCTCTCTAGGATATTGGAGATCTGTGTGCTGCTCCACATGGCCTCCATCCCTCCCTATCATGACCCTGAGAGCTACGAGTCTAGTGGATCCGCTTGCTTGAACGATGAATGCTCACCCCCTGCGCTTGCCTCTCCACGCTTTTTAGCAGACTCCGCTGCCCCTGTCTTCCCTCTTAATGGAGACGACCTCACAGAGCACGCGCTAGAACTTGGACGAGCAGGAACCTTCACCAGCAGCTCTGCTTCTCGCCTCAGCAGCACCCCCCTCGATGAGCGCCACTTGTTCTTGTGCTTCAAGGAGCCGCAGAGCTGGCCAGCTCTGGTGGAGGCAGCAGATTTCGACCGGCTTCCCCGATTCTTGGCAGCAACAATCAAGTTGAGGAAAAATGACATGACAAAGAAGGTGAGGTAAACGAGAAGCATTCTGCTTCTGACTATGAGGAAATTTTAGTTGCATGTACCTGTTGGTGTCCATCTTTCTGTGTTGTCTATGCTTATGTCTTTGAGCACACTCTACATCATGAATGCTCGTGATTGGGAGATATTATCAGTGTCTTACAGTTGCCTTTTCTGACAGACTCGATTGACAGTATGTGAAGGGCGAGATGGCACTGAGTCCTCTAATGGTGATGTGATGATATTTCCTGACATGGTCAGATATAAGTAAGTCCCATAGTCACAGAATGTATCATTGTGAATGTGGATCTATTTCTCAAATGATGCCTACATTTAATGATTTTGTTTAGCTTAGTATGTAAGGTAAGCTAGACTTCCCTATTCAAGTGCCTCAAACCTTAGATGATGTCTGTAATTGTGTGCACGGTGCAGGGGATTGACCCATTTTGATGTGGATACCTTTGTCGATGAGGTACTAGTTCAAAATCAAGAATGGCTATCAGGAAGGCCAGAGAAGCTGTCGGGATATCATATTTTTGTTTGTGCGCATGCAAGCCATGATGCACGATGTGGAGTTTCTGGGCCTATCATCATTGGTAGACTAAGACGGGAGATATCTGTTCGAGGTCTTGACAGACATGTGTTTGTTAGGCCTTGTACACATGTAGGGGGCCACAAGTACAAAGGCAATGTGATTGTTTACAGTGTGGATGCTACTGGGGAAGTCTTGGGACGCTGGTGAGACAAGGCTCATGCATTTTTTGTTCAACATTATATTTCTTTGTTGTCTCCTCTCTTGCTAATGGGAGAGACTTTAACTGGCGATCTTTGTATGCATGCTTTTTTGCAGCTATGTGTCTGCCACCTCAGATGATGTGTGTAGCCTTTTGGATGAACTCTTTGGTACAGAGAATCCAGTAGATGGGCACCGGAGGTCAGTTAGTTGGGTGTTGCATTTGAAGATTTCTCGTGTTTCTTTGTATAGTCAAAACTGATTGCATATGTTGAAATGCTAAATATGGCTAAGGGATTCTTTGTGATGCAGAAGCTTTCATGGGATGACAGACACTGAACCTGTGCAAACTCTAACAAATCCTGTCCAGGACTTTGATGATGGTTATTTTAGGAATGACTCGTGGCAAGCACAAGAGCAGTTCAACGGCCATGCCGAGGGGAAAGCTAGTGTCAGCTTGAATCATCCGCGATCAAGAGAGAGGTTAAGCTTTTCAAAGAAAGGGGGTGACAGCAGTCGTTGCACTAGACGGCTCTACTCCAATTACAGATGGTGGCAAGCCTCTTGGTGGTTTGTGTCATGGGAGAGAGAGGACACACTTGCAGCCTTGGCCGTTGTAGGTGCAGCCGCATCTGTTGCTGTAGCATACCACCTGTATAGAATTCATGCTAGACATTGAACTCTCATTGTGGCTTGTGGAAGGGGCCAATTGAAAGCATGGGTGTCTGATAACATGCACATATTTCTACGAGATAACCCTTGAGATAGAATGAGAGGTGAAGTTAAGTCTTCTTGAAAGAAATGAGTCATTTGGATGTTGCCGACACTCAAGACAGCATAATGTATGTAAATGAAAGCCATTTGGATGTTGCTGACACTCAAGGCAGCATAATGTGTATGTAAGGACTTAACTTGAATTGATGTTTTTTGTGTGTACGTTTCACCACCTTGGATTCTCTAGATCTGTGATTGGGTTCATTTGAAGTTGCTACATCATGTTTACGTGGCACAGAAGACTATTAAAGTTAAGTTGGCTGGAGATCCGTCACTAAATATGATGTGGAGAGAGGAGTTGATTAGGAAAAAATGTCCTCCCCTATGTCTTTCGCTATCATAGATGTAGGAGAGAGACGTCGATAGGATAGAGGACTACTCTGGTCAATGTGGCTTTTGGTATGCAATCAACCTTTTCATTTGGTCAAAGCTCAAAATGTTGATTAGTATGGTGTTTGTTGCATGAAGTCTAAAATGTTTGTGATGGAGCAATTTGATAGTCATTTGGTAGATGTGATGCTTCTTCCCCATTTGTCTACTTGGTATACGGGAGATAATTTAAAATTGTCGCTTTTGGATCTCATCTTTCAAAATCTAGAGAAACTTCAAAAGGTGATTTTTGAAGATCTTGTCTAGCTCTTTAGACTTGTTGAAATGACTAGTAAAATTCCATCCTTGGTAGGCAAGAAAACTCGACAAAAGAGTATTTAAAGAAATCTATTTGCACCCTTTTAGTTCCTACTCCTGCATGAAAATGGATGATTCATAGAAATTCAAAATGATAAGAGGTTAATTGTTGTCATGACATCTACATACAACTTTCATATTCGTTGAAATTATAACTCGTGTCATCCATTTATATAAGAACAATCCATAGTAGCCAAGATGGACTTGCTACTACTGGCAAAATTATAACCTCTTGTATTCACAACTCTCGCCCACAATCTATATTTCAACAGCCCAAAAGCATAAATCTTCCTAACTTATTGTAAATAATGGAGTTCAATATACAAAGAAAAAAAGGAAATATCATGAGATACTTGTACAGGTGTCATGCTATTGATCAACTTGACTTTGGGCTTTTGTACATTTATCATTTATGCACATAATTGGTCTAGGACAATTGTAAGCTCTTGAGCATATTATTATCTCTTCCTTCATCATCTTTGACGGGGATTGTGGCTGCTATGTGAATGCAAGACCTTCAAATACTCTTAACATCATTTTAGGTACCATATGGTCTTTCATAGACGTTTTTATATATGTGTGTGTGTGTATGTGTCTACTTTCATGTTTGACTTCATGGTAGTTTAGGTTTAGTGTACACTAGAGTACAATCCATTGGACACACAAATCAGCTAATAAAATCTTTTTACATGGTTCAACATGATAGCTTATGGAGTAGTATGGCAGATTTCGGAGTCCCATATGTTAATGCTTACCAATGCCATGAGTCGCATCTCAATTGCAAATGGCATGTGGGATCTTGAATATGCTTAGTGGCCACATTGGTGTAAAACAAGAGTGCGCTCTCTCTTGCTTTGTTTTGCTTAGGGAATGTCAAGCCTCTGTGATGGGAGCATGTCATATCGACGGACAATCTCGTGGATCTATCTCTGTTGGATGGAGGGTCGTCTGGATCGAGAGCGTCTGTGGCTTGTAGGATAGATGGGGCTTGTTCACTGGGGAGCGAAGCAGACGCAAGAAATCCGTGATGGCTCTCTCAGAAGGTGTCCTATTGCGCGTCTCTTAGCGTGCTGCCTCAATACTACATCCCTATGTCGTCTGAGCTCCATCAAGTACATGCTCAAGCATTTGACTCTCATACCATATAATCCGTGCGAGTGGACTGAATCCCTCCCAGAAAAGGCAGCAGAATCTCCCTCGTATTTCATAGTAATCCGAGCAACTAAACATATTGTGTGCCTCATCCTCTACCTCTCCCGTGGTACATACTCTACATATCCTCTCCTCTCATGAGATATACTCGCCTCGGCCAATCTCTCCCTAAGGTGGTGGGAGGATACCTTGGACTGGCCAATCACGATACACATAGCTTGTGACATGTGTCTACATACTCTACATATCCTCTCCTCTCATGAGATATACTCGCCTCGGCCAATCTCTCCCTAAGGTGGTGGGAGGATACCTTGGACTGGCCAATCACGATACACATAGCTTGTGACATGTGTCTACATGTATCTCAAGATCTCAAAGAATCCATCCTCAAAGGGTCTCAAGAAGTGACCTTTGTAGAACTTACATTTCTTACCAATCTCTGATGGGGACACCCACTTCTGATGTATGTGCAGTCTGAATAGATCTAAGTTGATCACCTGCTGTGAGAGGTCGAGGTAGGGGGAATCCAAGTTGTATTGAAATGGGGGGTGTAAGGTCTCCCACAACCTTGCCCAAGAAATCATTTGATGTGGAACCACATAGGTGCGAGGCTTAAGGCTCACCTCCTAGCCATAGAATCACTCTGGACTAACCCCCAAGCTGGAGGCCATAGCTGTCTCAAGTGGAGACCCCTCCTAGTACGACCTGACGTTCCATACCACCAGACCACACCCTATAGGTGTCGTCACAGTGGGCATCCCTGATGGGCCATGTGCTATGAGTCAAACTCGACGATCTTTATAACAACTCCGAGTTTGGGTTATACTCATATGTGCCATTGGGCTCTATAATTGGCCCCAGTGCTATAATTAGCTAAAAAACCCTATAATCTTTAATAACTATGCCTCCACTTATAAGCCTCCTCCCATGTGGGTTGGATTATCATACAACAGCCCTCCATAGGCTTCCCAGAGGCTAGGGTTTGTTACAGGTGTGGGGGTTCTTTTTATCTTATAGATGTCGAAAATCAAGCAGAAATACCCCCTAATTATCAGCGTTGCATCTGAAATAACCTCACGCGCTGAAATCAGCCCGTGTTCCTTGTCACGTAAGACGCAGAGCCTAGTGGTTTTGCACTCTGTCATCATCATAACACCCATTTTGGGGCTAAGAACCCACTAACAAACTTGCTGAGAGAAAGAGTGTCTCCACACGTGGGTGGCTCTTTTTTGTTCAAAGGATCACTTTCATTTTTCCTTGTCTCTCATTGGTCTTCCCACCTTTCCAAAGGTTTCTAGCACCTTAATTGCCTCTTCGTCTTCTGCCCATCATGACCTTGTGTGTAACCATGCATGTGTATCAATCCACCACACTTCCATGTATAATGTATGACCTTTTTGAGCCCGCACACATCTTTGGAGGCCCAATTTGCAGTGTAACATCTGGTGACCATGAGGGATAGGTCATTCTGAACATCAATCCCCACGAGGGAAGAAGTCCTTGTGCACTTATCCTTTGTGCTACACAGTCAACAGCGTCTTTGCTTCTCCTCTTGCAGCACCTTCTTTTCTCCTTTGTTACAATCCCCTTGTCTGCCGATCTCGCTCGAACTTTCTGTGACAGCTTTTATCGGTCATCCTGCTGCAGCTTTGCCAAAAATGAGCTTCCTATGTTGGTTGTGATCATCTATCAATATTAATTCTTTGTTCTCCTCTTTTTCTGATCTTCACAATCTTTAACATTTCTGGTTGTCCTTGGCAACCTTTCTGCTTTTTGCCTTGCAGCACATTCCTGTCATGTGCATGCACGTGGACATGTGATTTGCAGCAGATAAAACATCAGGATTTGAGCAGTAGCAACTGTTAGAAGCATGAGGAGGCATGATGTGTGGACCAGGACTCTGTTGGCCAGCTGTTTAGCATTTATCTGATGTGGTCGGCAGAATATATATTTATTCATGTCCCATGGAACTGGCCGACAGCAGATCGGCCAGTTGATTTATTCCTCCCAAGGCCTATAAAGGCATCACACTTCTCATCATTAGATCTCTCTCTCCCATATGGAGATTGGTCATTAGATAGGACTTTTTGGGGTTGCTAAAGGCAACCAGAATACAGGTACCTTTTTGTACTAAATGAATACACTGAATACACAGCCATCTCTCTCTCTCTCTCTCTCTCTCTCTCTATTCTCTGTCTCTCTAAATTTTGCATCTCGATGTTCCTATCTCAGTGTTTAGGGCTGAAAGAAGACACAGAAGTCCCGCGCATGTAACAATTCCATTGGCAGGTTGTGCTCTATGAATTTGCATTTTCTAATCCAGTTCTGCGACACATTCCTCAGTCTACACTTTGATCCATGTGAACAGCTGCTTTCAAACACATCTTAGAAACCACATCAGCTGGTCCGTTCCTTTGTCCTCTTTGGATTGATCCTCAGCCTCCGCTTTCATAGCTTCTTTAAGCTCACTGGTTTTTGGCTGCACAAGTGCATCCTCTACCAAGCTAGCAGCCTTGGTGTCACCATTCTTGCTGTTCCCACTAGCTTCAGCTTACATGCTATGGCTGTCATCAAAATAACAGATTGTCGCATAGTGATTAATCATCACCGTTACCATTTTCCCATACTGGGTCATGCATGGCAAGATCTTCCAGTCCCTGCTGATCTCGACCTCCATTGTCTAACTGGTGGCATTGTTGTTAGAGTTTGTAGGGCTGAGAAGACCTTGCTGCAGGTAGCTACCACCTACACACAGATAGAGCAAAACTTGAGGAGTACATGGCAGTGGCAAGATCTTCCAGTCCCTGCTGATCTCCACCTCCATCATCTAACTGGTGGATTGTTGTTAGGGTTTGTAGGGCTGAGAAGACCTTGCTGCAGGTAGATACCACCCACGCACACAGAGCAAAACTGGAGTACACGGAGACGGAGAGTTGGCAGTGGAAACCTCACAAAGTGAAAGTGACTCTTAAGTTTAAAAACCACTAAAACTAAATGCTATAAGACCTAGTGTATAATTACTTCGTAACTCCTACATACAATTCCACTACAAATGTGCATATCTCCTACCAATCCCCCCTGTAGTGGAAATTCCCCACTTCATACCAATCACGTTTTTGCTTGGAGGCAAGTCAACTAGTTCCCATGTATTGTTTCTCTCAATGGAACTATACTCTTCTTGCATGGCTGTCTCCCAATGCTCATTGCCATGAACCTACTCATAAGAGGACGGTTCCTCAGAATCAAACATGTATTGTTTCTCTCAATGGAACTATACTCTTCTTGCATGGCTGTCTCCCAATGCTCATTGCCATGAACCTACTCATAAGAGGACGGTTCCTCAGAATCAAACATGCTACCCATGCAAGCATAATCCACTTCATGCTTGCTAGATTCACCTCTTCTTGCTGCTAAGGGTACGGATCAGCCATCTAGGGACTATTCTAGCCTCTTGTATGGCTGTCCGTTCATCGCTTACAACTTCATCAACACTTGTAATCATCCCTTACAGCTTCATCAACACTTGTATGTCCATAGGGCTCATTTATGGGCTGATTTCCAAGCTCATCTGAAACTCTTTACTGTCCCAAAGCCTGCTGTCCGGAAATTTCAGAATGTATGTCACATGATGATGAAACAAGCCATAAGGCTCGCTTGGTCGCCAAAGGGTATGCCCAACGTGAGGGCATTGACTATGAGGAGACCTTTTCTCCCACTTTACGTATGACTACCATACGTACTGTTATTGCATTGGCTGCACACAAGCAATGGCATGTACATCAGTTGGATGTCAAAACTGCCTTTTTGAATGGCGATTTGCAGAAGGAAGTATGTATCTTAGCCTCCTGGCTTTGTTCAAAAAGGTGCAGAAAGTAAAGTATGCCGTTTACATAAAGCACTGTATGGTCTTAAACAGGCTCCTCATGCTTGGTACCACAAAATTCATGCATACTTGATTGCCAAAGGGTTTCAAAATAGTTCAGCTAAGAGTACACTTTGTGTGCCACATTGGGAACAATGTTCTCATCTTTATTCTTTATGTGGATGACTGGCCCTGAAGAGGGTGATATTTCAGCTTTTAAAGCTGATTTGCAGCACACATTTGATGTCACAGACATGGGGCATTTACATTACTATTTGGGCATACAGTTTATACCTTTTGAGGGGGGTATCATGTTATCTCAGTGCAGATATGTTGAGCAGCTCCTTGAGTGTTTTCACATGACAGATTGTAAACCTCTTTCTACTCCTATGGAACCAGGTTTAAAACTGTCACTTGAGCATGCTAGTGAGCCTTTTGATGTTGCCACCTATCAACAGGCTGTGGGATGCCTTATCTATTTATGCTCTACTTGTTTGGACATATAGTATGTTGTTTCTCAATTGAGCAGATTCATGCATTGTCCGAGCACTATGCATTGGCAAGCGTGTAAGCACGTCTTTCGCTATCTTAAAGGTACTGCAAACTTTGCTTTGTTTTATGGCAGTTCTTCTACACTATGCTTGCTTGCATTTACAAACAGTGATTGGGCAGGTTGCTATGACACGCGAGTGTCAACCAGTGGTAACTGTTTTCTTCTTGGTGACTCATGCATCTCATGGCTCAGTAAGAAGCAGCCTATAGTTGCCACTTCTAGCTCTGAAGCTGAATACAGGGCATGTGCTTGTGCCATCACTACTCAACAATGCAAATAGCCCTCTACTTTTCTGCAAACATAAGTGCTAGAGCAAGAATCTCCAACACGGATCTGTGTGCCTACAAGAGTACTGAACTGAAGCTCAAATGCACTGAATCAAAAATATACCTGATGACCTACATGGTCATGTCATGGCCACCCCCCGCATATACAAGCCTATAAAGATACACAGCCAGTTCCTTCTCCACACAGTTCATCAGTCATCGCTATGTGAGTTTACTCCCTAACTTCTACTAGCATACAACCTTCGTCTTAGCAGTTCCAGATTAGCCATCAAAGCTCCCTTCACACAAGCACACGGGTGTGGGGCTTTGCCATGTATTGTCTCACTTTAGTAATACATTATTCTTCTCTATCTCTGTTATTGTGCAATTTGAGTATTAAAAGTTTTGTGCTGTAAAAGATCCTACCTCTTGTGAGTGTTCTCTTGTATACACCACATGTTGTATCCTCTTACAAGTTCATCCGCACAGCCTTATGGGACGTAGTTCCGGGCATCCCCGGCCTCGTAGGGCTATCACAAACACAGTAGGCAAGCATATAAAACATTACACTCAAAAACCATTGTTCCACGCAACCATGAATGCAACGCACGTGCACAAAGTGTATTTGGACAACGACATCATCCTTGGCCAATCCACGCCACTTGGGTTAATCCAAACTCATGTGCTTTTGTTACCATTTGGTCACCCAAGAAGTCCTCCCCAGTCTCCTGTTGCTTTACGGGAGGCCAAGCCATCCTTGGGAGGATCTCTCTACTTCATGCTGCTTGTTGATGATTGTACCAGATTCACGTGGGTCTACTTTCTTTCCCAGAAGGACCAGGCTTTTGCTCGGTTCAAGGATTGGCACGTGATGGTGGAGAAAGAGTCTGGATTTCAGGTCAAGACTCTCAGGGCTGACAAAGGAGGGGAATTCTCCTCGACTGTATTCTTTCGGTTTTGTGCAGATCATGGCATCAAGAGGGAATTGGCCAATACCGGATCGCCTTCGGAGAATGGAGTTGTTGAACGTAAGAACAGGACTGTGGTGGAGATGGCGAGGACCATGCTGGAGCATCGAGATCTTCCTCGTCCACTTTGGGGTGAGGCTGTGGCGACAGCTGTCCATACCATAAACCGCTCTCCGACGACTTCTGTACCCCATATGACTCCATTTGAGGCATATTTTGGCAGGAAACCCGATGTCTCGCACTTCCGTGTCTTTGGGAGTGACGCGTATGTACATATTCCGAAGAAGCAGAGGGGGAAGCTTGACTCCAAGTCCCGCAAGCTGGTATTTGTGGGGTATAACTCTCTTTCCAAGGGATACAGGTTGTATGATCCAGAGAGGAACGAGATTGTTGTCAGCCGGGATGTGGTCTTTGACGAGCATGTTCCAGCATCCACTGTCGAGGAGCCGCCACTTCTTGGAGATCCAGAGTCTGATGATGATTCCCAGTCTACCACTCCAGTTGATCCACCTCAGTCATCACAGGAGGTTGAGCCCGCAGCTGGAGTTGAGCCCCCGCGACCACAGGAGGCTCCACGATCTGTTCGAGTACCTAGGTGGTTGATGGACACCCTTCGGGAGTCGGGTGTCACGGAGCTACCCTCCGAGTGGACCACAGAGGACGGCCCTCGAAGATCACATCGAGTTCGAGATAAAAGCAACACGGCGGAGCTTCTTCAGGTGAACTATGCTCTTATGTCTCGTATCATGCGGGATAAAGAGCCCACTTCCGTAAAGGAAGCCCTTTCACAGGATACTTGGAGGGAAGCCATGCAGGTGGAACTTGACGCCATCGAGAAGAACAACACTTGGGAGTTGGTCTCCTGTCTATTTGTATACACCAGGGCCTCTGTTGTGGGTGTGCCCGCCCGTATATCATTTTTCCACACTCCCCGTATTTTTTCCCTATTTTTCCCATTTTTTTCTAGTGGCTGGAGGGCTGCCAGTTGATGCCAGGAGCACTCTGAAGCTGGCCGACTGCATCTGTATCAGTCGTGGGCTGTCTGAGTGCTGGCCGACTTGTTCTGTCCAGGTGTGGGGCATCAGATGCTGGCCGACTGCTATATTCAGCAGTCGTGGGAGTTTTGTTCAGTCGTGGGCCCTTTCCAGTGCTGGCCGACTGCCCTCATGGGCTTGTATATATTGCCCCCCATCCTCCTCCACTTTCTCATTCAGTATCTTCGGGATCTTGTGTATAGAGAAGAGTTTACACACATCTCTCTGTGTTTCTTGTGCTGATTATTTTCTGCAGTCTACTTGCTCTTGTCTACCCAAGTTTGGATATCATTTCCGCTGCATATTCTGACAAAACCTCCCTTGGGAACCTATCTGGGTCACAGGACTGCCATCCCCTTTGGCACTGTGGAACACCACCAACCAACCTCCTGGGAGTTCTTCCCGATCTGTGTTCCTTGCCTTGGGCTTTGAATCCGTGTACTTTCCTGTACCTTGGACCTGTACACCATCATCTGGGACTGAATCAGTGTTTAGCTTTGCTGAGCTTGATGCTCTGATACCAATGTAACACGGAAGCTCTGGGAGTCTTCTTTCAGCCCTAAACACTCTTGGAAACCATCTGATGCAAAACACAGATATAGAGAGAGAGTAGAGAGAGAGAGAGAGAAGTGCTGGAAATTCAATATATTGATATGGTACAAAAAGGTACTTCTACTACAGCCATAGGCTGCCTTACATAAAAGGTGGTGAACACCCAAAATCCTGTCCTAGAACTTGATCCACTCCCTAGTGGAATGAATGACTCAATCTATGAGCACCCTTGCCTTTTTATATGGGTCTTGGACACCCTTTATGCTGGCCGACTGCTGGTCGGCCAGTCATAAGTGCATTAAATGCTTTAACGCAGCCCCGACTGGATCTCCTCCTTGAGCATGATGCGCCTGCTGCTCCCCCTGTTTTCTGGTTCAGCCGACCACTTCTGTGAGCAGCCGACAGCCTTGTGTGCAGTCACAGCAACACCTGTCTTGTAGCCGACAGCCATCGGATCTTCAGCTTGCTCTCCACGTCTTTCTCCAGTCTACACTGCAAAAAGTGCTCTGTGCTCTATCATCCTGGTTCTACCTGGTTCATACTATTTATCTGGCTGCCTCTTCTGGATTTAGCCCTAAAAATGTCCATGGCATCTATGATGCACATGACAATAGTTGGAGCCATACAACTTGGCAGACTCTAAGAACATATGAAGAGTAGTCGAGGCAGCCATCACTAAAACTCGGGCTCAATCTCAGAAGAAAAAACGCACACCTCAGAAGAAAGGAGTGTCCACCACAGGTACCAAGCTGCCACCAAAGCCAGAATCCACACAAGACCCCCTCTGCAAGAGATAGTGTCTATTGGAGAAGAAAACGAGAAGATACCTGCAGGCTGAAAGGGATGAAGCCCAGGTGAAGGTAGAGCAACCAATAGCAACAGTCCAGAAAACGCAGCAACCAAAGGGCTGTGAATCTGAAAAACGCAGAGGTGAAGGGGCTGTAGACAAGGCTGAATATGGGGCTGCAAAAACGTTAAACCTAGAGCGATGATACCATGAAAGAGTGCACAGAGCGGAAGCAAGATGCGCACTAGAGTGTGCTGATCAAAGAAGTGCAAGAAAGAGATATATGAAGCTAATAAGCTGAATATACTACAATGAAAGCAATCCCGAGCAACAGACAAACTAGTCTCATAAGTGAAGGATACAAAAGGTGAGAGTGTGTCAACACATGAACCACACACCAAGTGATCAATGAATAAAAAGGGGAGAGGCCAGCCCACCTATTTATAGGTAAGATGGGGCTGGCTGACTAGACCATAGGAGCTGGCCGACTAGAGCAGGCTCACCCGACCTAGAAAAAATCCAAGAAAAAAGAGAAAAAATGGGAGAAAAATACGATGGCCAACCCACAACCAAGGGCCATAAAAGGGATCAAAGATGGGCAAATACATGGGCAGAATATGGGGATGAATATGCTAATAGTATCTTCCGTTTGTTGTGCTCCATCCGAGGCATCTTCTGAGCCATCACCTCCTTAAAAGATTACTTGTCTCCACCTCGAACATTAGGCAGGTTCAGAACAAGAGCCATCTTCCTCTTTCTAGAAGAATATCTGGAAGCTTTCTCAGCAACTAATAACTAATGAGGTTCAGCTAACCCTAGATCCAGTTTTACTTGATACTTTCTCCGTGCATCAAGGGCAATATCCCTTCTTGAAGAAGATAGTGAAAAGCTAACTTCCTAGGATTCATTTCCAACATTGATGCCAACTCTAGGAAAACATCTGTAGCACTGGATTCCAAGATCCTTTTGCTGTCCATAAATGTTCTCACATGAGGGTCTTCGTAGTACATCTTCAAATTTGCATCCTTTTCTTGAAGCTCTTCACGAAGCTGCCTTATCAAAGAGTTATGATGGTCAAATTGTGCATCGATGATCTTGATGGACTGCTCCACCATGTGCTCTAGAGTTTTGATCCTCTCCTTGTGTTCCTCGCACTTTGTGAAACCAATCCCGTCAAGTGGGAATAGACTCCGTTGGACACCCACACGCGTAATAGCACAACTTAATATCACAAATTGAAATGGACAACTTAATAACAACTGAAATGAATTGAAATAGATGGACACCAGCACTGGGGCCGGAACGGGCCGACCCCCCCCTCAATATATGATATATTATTGGGAGTATTTAACAAATACAATGCTCCATGGGTTCCAAGAACCAGATGATGTCCATGTACAAATGAATACAGTACCAAACAAAAGGCTCGAAGTCGACGTTCGAAGTAGAGTGACCACTTGAGTGGTCCAGTCTCTACGGTCCTGTGCCTTTACTGGACTCCGCGGAGAGCGCCCCACTGGTGTTCCAGGACCACGCACAAACAGGCGCTCCCGTACTAACGCCTGGCTCTCCTGATCTCAGCACCTTTGGACCGTGGTTCTCCAAGAGCTTGGACTGCCCGGCACCGAACGGGTGTTGCTGTAGAGAGAATCCTTTATCAGATTTACTTAAATCTGAAATTCACGGTGTCTGTGTGCAGCTGCTTGAGAGAGAGACCGAGACACAGCAGCCTGTCGAGGAGGTTGAGGAGAGCAGCTTGCTGTGAGAGGCGTAACCACCTGAAGAAGGTGCAAAGCCACCGATAGCCGTCTATGGATAGGAGGTGTAACAACCTGGCTGCTGAGTAAGTGCAGCCACCTTGTAGACGGTACAGCCACCTGTATGGAGAAGAGCAGCCGCTGGAGATGGATATACAGTGGGCTGTATGAGAGGCAGCGCAGCCACCAGCTGTAGGTACAGCAAACTGTACGGGAGGAAGTAGAGTAGGCGCAGCCGCCAACTGTAGGTGGAGCCACCTGCTGCTGGAGATGACACACAGTCGCCTGCTGTGCAGCCGTTGGCTGTAGAGGTGGATGAGGCGCAGCCTGAAGAGGAGTAACCGCCTGGCTGCTGCCGCCTGGCGATGCAGCCACCTTAGAAGAGCAGAAGCAGCCGCCTGGTTGTAGGAGTCGCCTGGCTGCAGCCTGCGCTGCTTGCAGTGCAGAGAGCAGCTTGCTGGAGAATAAGCACAGCCACGTACTTAGGCCACAGCCGCCTGCTATGTGCAACCGTCAGCTAAAAAGGTAAAGCATATGCGCAGCCTGAGAGGATCAGAAGCGCAGCAGCTGATGTGCAGCCGTCTGCTGGAGGAGGAGTATGCGCAGCCTGACAGACAACCGCCTGTGAGAATAGATACAGCCGTCTGCAAGAGGTGGAGCGCAGCAAACCTGATGGGGATGGAGGCGCACAATCATGTGTCCGGAAGGATGGTCGTGGTGCTTCTTTTGTAGATGTTGGAGAGGGAGTTGCACGACTAGAGTTGGCTGGCTCCCCATGTTTGCATGTGGGCGGCCAGTTCCATGGTGGTGTGGGTAGGTGACCATGCACCCACCCCCACACACACACAAGTTAAGTGTGGCTCCCCACCTTGGCCCCTGTGTGGGTGCCCACTTTTTTAAGTGGATGTGAGCATTCAACCTTATAAAACAAAGGGTTAGAAATAAAATTATTAAACCAACATGTGCAATACACTTACCACCTGTTCATATGCAACAAAACTCATCAAAAGACAGAGCAAACTTCACGACTCACTGGCAGGCGTCCCCGCTCAGTAAGTAACACGTCAAGCAAGCAAACACAAAAATACAAGTCATGCGAAAACAGATTCAAACATGCAAAACATGAGTGCATGTGCAAACAGTATCATGGACATATCTCCCGTTCATGGAACAAGACAAAATATCTGTCAGGCACAAAAATGGCACGACGTAAAACATAAATCCTGGTCTTCCTATGGAGTGACAGTCCCAAAGGTAAGACAGTTCCAGGCACGAGCCTCCCTATGGAGTGACAGTCCCATAGGTAAGACACGGCACAAATATTGGCTCTTCCATGGCGTGACAATCCCATGGATAGAACACAGTCCAGGTCATACACTGGTGGCACTAGTCTGGCTCCCGTCCATGTCAAGCAAAAATACTGGCCTCTTCACATGAGACACCGGCCTGGCCTCAAGTGAACGAGATACAAAAACTGGAGATGGACCAAATGGTCGGTAGAACACAGTCCAGGTCATACACGGATGGCACCAGTCTGGCTCCCGTCCATACGACACCTTCCTGCTAACACACGGGTGGCACAAGTCTGGCTCCCGTCCATGTCAAGCAAAAATACTGGCCTCTTCACATGAGACATCGGCCTGGCCTCAAGCGAATGAGACACACAAACTGGAGATGGACCAAATGGTCGGCCAATTAGTGACATCCCCCCAGGCTTCTAAAGAGTTGTCCTCAACTGAAAAGCCTCAAGATATGCCTGAACAACTATGGGTAGTCAACAAAATAGTCCTCATTTACCCATTTTGCATCAATAGGCAAATAATTTTTAAACTTCACAAGGTATCTCCTGGAAAGCTTTCCTGCATGTAGCTTTCGCTCCTTGTGAAAAACAATCTGTTCTGGCTAGAGGATCTCCTCAAGCTCATCAATCTCTGGCGGATCTTCTGTGACAAGCTCGTCAGGATCTGGCCCCACATATTTCCGAAATAGACTCACATGAAATGCATTGTGAATCTTCCAGTGACTAGGTAAAGCAAGCCTGTATGACACTTCATTGATCTTTTGAATCACCTTGAAGGGTCCATAATAGCGAGGAGAAAGTTTAGGATATGATCCTTCTCATCCTGGCCTCTTTCGAAGCCTAGCCTTCTCAAATTTCAGCAAAACCCAATCACCTTCTTTGACTTGCATGTCCCTTCTATGCTTGTCAGCAGCCATTTTATGCTTATCTTGTGACCTTGCAATGGCTGTCCGTACCTGACCAAAGGCTACATCCAAGTCACGAACATATTCATCAGCTGCAAAAATCTCATCCTTTGTACGAAGGATGAAGTTTTTGCCTGTCAAATTTCACCTTTTGGCAAATAATACATGCACGCACATAAGCCTCAATGTCTTTACGCATGCTTGGCCAAAAGAAATATCTCTGAATCATGCGTGTAGTGGGCATAATACCTCTATGACCAGCATAAGGTGGAGCGTGACATTCGTCCATAACCTTTAGACGCAAATCCTTCACCACACACAGGCAATTATCCTTCATAAGATAACCCTCGTTGAGAAGATAAGAGGCATGTGAATGACCAGCCAAATCAGTCCATATATGGCAAAAATCAGCATCCAAATGATACAAATCTCGCATAGCAGATAAGTCCCCATGAGAGGCCACTGAGACTGCAGCTACATAAGGCCTCCTGGATAATGCATCGGCCACCACATTTTTCTTTCCTGGAGCATGCACAATCTGAAAATGAAACATGGAAAGAAAGTTTGCCATTCTCATTTGCTTCTCTGAAAGCTTTGTTTGAGATAGAAAGTATCTCAAGCTTTGATGATCTGTCTTGACTACAAATTCAGCCCCAAGAAGATAATGTTTCCATATCTTTAAAGCATGAATTACAGCCAAAAGCTCTTTCTCATAGATATCCATATGAAGCTCAGCATCATGCAAACGACGGCTCTCGTATGCAGCTGCATGCCCTTCTTGATTTAGGACAGCTCCTATACAATCACCACAAGCATCACATTCAACTACGAATGACTTGTGCAAGTGGACCACATATGATAGCATGCTTGAGCTGCAAGAAAGCATCCTGTTCTTTTGAAGTCCATTTGAAAGTGGTTTTCTTCTTTGTGAGATCATGTAGAGGAGTGGCTATCATAGCAAAATGCCTTATGAAACGCCTGTAATACGAACATAATCCCAGAAAACTACGTACTTGATGTACGTTTTGCAATTCTGGCCAATTCCGAATGGTCTCTATCTTTGCAGGATCCATTGTAACTCCATCCTTGGATACAATGTGTCCCAAATAATGAATCTCTGAAAGGAAAAACTCACTTTTCTTGGCATTAATGAAAAGTTTATGCTTCCGCAATTCTTCGAACACTATGACCAAATGAGTTCTGTGTTCCTGCTCATTCTTGGAGAAAACCAAGATATCATCAAAGAATACTCCTGTAAATTTGCGATGGGGTCGGAATATCCTATCCATCATACGATTAAATGTGGCAGGAGCATTGGTGAGACCAAAAGGCATTACCAAAAATTCATATAGTCCAAAGGCTGTCCTGAATGCAGTTTTATGGACATCTTGTGGCACCACTCGTATTTGGTGATAACCACTTTTCAAATCAAGTCTGCTAAAACAAGCTGAACCATCAAGCTTATCCAAAATGTCATCAATACGCGGAATTGGGAATCTGTTCTTGATGGTAAGCTTGTTTAAAGCTCTATAGTCCACACACATGCGGAATGATCCGTCTTTCTTTTGAACAAGAAGCACAGGAGAGCAATAAGGTGAGGAACTGGGCTGAACCAAACCTTTCTCTAATAACTCATTTACCTGCTTCATGATCTCTTCTTGTTGTGCAGCACTCACTCAGTATGCGGGTTTGTTGGGTGGAGAACTACCTGGCACAAGATCTATGCGATGATCTTCGGGCCTTTGGGGAGGTAATTCACCTGGCAGTGTATCAGCAAAACAATCGTTGAATGCATGAAGAAAATTCAACCTATCATTAGTCATAGCATCCACATTTTGATGATTTGGCACAAGGCTATCACGAACAAAAACCAAGTACGCAGAAAGACTCTTTTTCATTGCTTTATTAATTTGGATGTGTGATATAAGTGGGATGGAATCTCCCTCTTTGCCAGCATCAATAAAATGCATGCGGCCTTTATGCATAAAAGAAATCATATTGGTCTTGTACTCTTTGTGGGGCTCAAGCCTATGATGCCACGGCTTGCCCAACAATACATCACATCCATTTAGCGGAGCAACCAGGAAATGTTCATTATCAAGGTAGCCCTGGATATGTATGCGCAACTTCCCTATCAAAGAGGTAACCTGCACCTCTTTACCAACAAATGCAGCTTCGGCTTCAATCTGAGGTCCCATGTTCTCAACCTCAATACCCAAGGCAGCTGTCGTTTGCATAGAGATGAAGTTATCGGTTGCACAGTCATCAAACATGAATAAGGCGGGCTGATCCTTGATTTGCCCCCAAGCCTTGCATACCATTCGCTCTTTTGCATAATGTTCAGTGTGTCCCTGCACATTGGGAAATGCATGTACATTAGCCTTGGTCTGCTTGTCCTCGTGCTTTGGTTTGCGGTCAGGGCATTGTCGAAACATGTGGTCTTTGCTACCACGAGAAAAACATTTTCCCTCTTTGGCATATTGCTCTCTTTGCTCCGGGGTCAAGCCGAATTTGGTCTTCTTTGGGCCCTGATCTTTAGATGTGGTATTTTCAGCTTTACCACCCTTGTGGGTCTCCCGGAAGTTCTTTTCAGGTGGCTGTCCACCTTTTTGCAGATTTGGGACAGCCTTGTCTTTCCCCTTTGAACCGCCTTGATCCTGCTTAATTTTGAGCACCAATTGCTCCGTAGCAAGAGCAGAAGCTGTGAGCTGTTGCAAAGTATGTTTCGGGTGCAATTCAATGCCCGAACGATATGCTGGTTGCAGTCCAGAGCGAAACTTCCTCTTTCTTTCATCCTCAGTGATTTGCATAAAAGGAGTTACCTCCAGCAACACTTTCCAGAACTTGTTGACATACTATTGCACGCTTTCATTATCTCTTTGCTGGAGTTACCTCCAGCAACACTTTCCAGAACTTGTTGACATACTGTTGCACGCTTTCATTATCTCTTTGCTCAAGTCTGTCCCACTTTTGGGTGAGAGTTTGCTCCGCATTTGGTGGTAAGAACTGAGCATAGAATCTATCCTTAAATTCCTTCCAGGTGCAAATGGGGTCCTTGGTGATCTTTTCAATGATCCACCAATGAGCAGCGGTCCCTTTCAAAAACATGCTAGCATGGCGTACTTTAGACTTCTCAGTAAAGTCCTCATCGCTAAAAGCAATGTCAAATTGTGCCACAAATGCTAACACTTTGGAAGCATCATGCTCTCCATGAAAAACATCAAACTTAACCGATTTGTCACCTGCTTTAAATTCCTAGAGCTTTCTGGCATGAGGCTCATGGTCTTCTCTTTTTCTTTTCCCCTTATCCAACGGGGCAGCCCTATCTGCATGGGCTCCATGGGCCATCATAGAAGTTTCATGAAGCACGGTGGCATGTGCTCCACGAACTTGAAAATCAGATGCATGTGACTTTCCTGCATAAGGCAATGTCTCTCCATGAGACAATTCAGTGGGCAAAGCTCTTCTAGTGGGAGACCTGTCACCCCTACCATGGGATACATATCTTGAATGCATGTGACTTTCATGCCCTATCTGCATGGGCTCCATGGGCCATCATAGAAGTTTCATGAAGCACGGTGGCATGTGCTCCACGAACTTGAAAATCAGATGCATGTGACTTTCCTGCATAAGGCAATGTCTCTCCATGAGACAATTCAGTGGACAATGCTCTTCTAGTGGGAGACCTGTCACCCCTACCATGGGATACATATCTTGAATGCATGTGACTTTCATGCCCTCCATGAGCACTAGCATACATATATCTGTCAGGCTTTGTGCCTTGTGGAGAAGACGCATGACGAGAGGTGACTGTCACCTCTTCCTTTTGCATAAAAGACCTCAACCTTTGAGATGCGGGATCTCCATGCTTCAAGCGAGGTGGATTTCTGAATTTCAGCTCTCCGTCGTCCCCCTCTTTGATGTCACCTTTGCGGAGGAGGTAGGCAAGTGCCAAGTCCCTTGGCTTCTTGCCCACTTCCCGTGCCATGGACTCAAAAGTCACATCTACCATTGCATCGGCTTTCCTTGCTTCAATGGCACTTTGCACATGGGGATCTTCATGCAAAAATTTTAACTCTTGCTCTTGTGCCTGCAAAAGCTTTCTCATATGTTCCAATTCAGCCCTCATTGCATCAGGCTCTCTAGCATGACTGTCTTTCCTCGAGACAGTTGTCCCTTGGAATCACTATCATTTACCCTTTCACGAGGCTTGTGCCTTCCTCGTAGAGCATCAGAACCACGAGAGGCACTAGATGGACCCCTCGAATTAGGCACTTCCAAAGGGTTGCCTTGGCTGTCCATTGTGTTAAGTGTGCTAGAAGCGGGGTGTCCAATACACAGGTTCGTTTCCCCACTAGGAAGAGGGAAACAACTGTGCTCTGATACCAATGAAACCGATCCCGTCAAGTGGGAATAGACTCCGTTGGACACCCACAGGCGTAATAGCACAACTTAATATCACAAATTGAAATGGACAACTTAATAACAAATTGAAATGAATTGAAATAGATGGACACCAGCATGAACGGGCCGACCCCCCCTCAATATATGATATATTATTGGGAGTATTTAACAAATACAATGCTCCACGGGTTCCAAGAACCAGATGATGTCCATGTACAAATGAATACAGTACCAAACAAAAGGCTCGAAGTCGACGTTCGAAGTAGAGTGACCACTTGAGTGGTCCAGTCTCTACGGTCCTGTGCCTTCACTGGACTCCGCGGAAAGCGCCCCACTGGTGTCCAGGACCACGCACAAACAGGCGCTCCCGTACTAACGCCTGGCTCTCCCGATCTCAGCACCTTTGGACCGTGGTTCTCCAAGAGCTTGGACTACCCGGCACCGAACAGGTGTTGCCGTAGAGAGAATCCTTTATCAGATTTACCACAAAGTTCTTTACTTAAATCTGAAATTCACTTACTTGTAGATGGCAGATGGAAGACCAATACCCGAGGTGTCTGTGTGCAGCTACTTGAGAGAGACACCGAGACACAGCAGCCTGTCGAGGAGGTTGAGGAGAGCAGCTTGCTGTGAGAGGCGTAACCACCTGAAGAAGGTGCAAAGCCACCGGTAGCCGTCTATAAAGAGGTGTAACAACCTGGCTGCTGAGTAAGTGCAGCCACCTTGTAGACGGTACAGCCACCTGTATGGAGAAGAGGAGCAGCCGCCGGAGATGGATATACAGTGGGCTGTATGAGACGCAGCGCAGCCACCAGCTGTAGGTACAGCCAACTGTACGGGAGGAAGTAGAGTAGGCGCAGCCGCCAACTGTAGGTGGAGCCACCTGCTGGAGATAACACACAGCCGCCTGCTGTGCAGCCGTTGGCGGTAGAGGTGGATGAGGCGCAGCCTGATGAGGGAGTAACCGCCTGGCTGCTGCCGCCTGCTGCTGGCGATGCAGCCACCTTAGAAGAGCAGAAGCAGCCGCCTGGTTGTAGGAGTCGCCTGGCTGCAGCCTGCGCTGCTTGTAGTGCAGAGAGCAGCTTGCTGGAGAATAAGCACAGCCACGTACATAGGCCACAGCCGCCTGCTGTGTGCAGCCGTCAGCTGAAAAGGTAAAGCATGCGCAGCCTGAGAGGAGCAGAAGCGCAGCTGATGTGCAGCCGCCTGCTCGAGGAGGAGTATGCGCAGCCTGACAGACAACCGCCTGTGAGAATAGATACAGCCGTCTGCAAGAGGTGGAGCGCAGCAAACTTGATGGGGACGGAGGCGCACAATCATGTGTCCGGAAGGATGGTCGTGGTGCTTCTTTTGTAGATGTTGGAGAGGGAGTTGCACAACTAGAGTTGGCTGGCTCCCCATGTTTGCATGTGGGCGGCCAGTTCCATGGTGGTGTGGGTAGGTGACCATGCACCCACCCCCACACACACACACAAGTTAAGTGTGGCTCCCCACCTTGGCCCCTATGTGGGTGCCCACTTTTAAGTGGATGTGAGCATTCAACCTTATAAAACAAAGGGTTAGAAATAAAATTATTAAACCAACATGTGCAATACACTTACCACCTGTTCACATGCAACAAAACTCGTCAAAAGACAGAGCAAACTTCACAACTCACTGGCAGGCGTCCCCGCTCAGTAAGTAACACGTCAAGCAGGCAAACACAAAAATACAAGTCATGCGAAAACAGATTCAAACATGCAAAACATGAGTGCATGTGCAAACAGTATCATGGACATATCTCCCGTTCATGGAACAAGTACAAAATATCTGTCTGGCACAAAAATGGCACAACGTAAAACATAAATCCTGGTCTTCCTATGGAGTGACAGTCCCAAAGGTAAGACAGTTCTAGGCACGAGCCTCCCTATGGAGTGACAGTCCCATAGGCAAGACACGGCACGAATACTGGCTCTTCCATGGCGTGAGAATCCCATGGATAGAACACAGTCCAGGTCATACACGGGTGGCACCAGTCTGGCTCCCGTCCATACGACACCTTCCTGCTAACACACAGGTGGCACCAGTCTGGCTCCCGCCGTCCATGTCAAGCAAAAATACTGGCCTCTTCACATGAGACACCGGCCTGGCCTCAAGTGAACGAGACACAAAAACTGGAGATGGACCAAGTGGTCGGCCAATTGGTGACACTTTGAGTCCTATCATAGGATCGTCTGCCTAGATAGAATAGGCAAGAGGTTGTGCTCTAATACAAATGAAACCAATCCAGTCCAATGAAAACAAATCCCGAAACACTCGAGCAACATACAGACAACACAATACCGAAACAATCTTTAGGATGCAGCAGAAGAACCATAAACAGCACCAAACACAGCACTGAGCCGAAATGGCCGGCCCCCGTAGAGAAACTTCTTTATTCAAAGAATAATCTGTTACAACATACCAAGGTGCGGATGCAATCTTGCACCGGATTTTCCACCAAGCTCAGTAAACACTCGCTCAAAGATCTAGGTACCAATCAGCACCATAAACCAGTACAAATCAGCCTCGAAACAACAGCCCGGTACGGTGTCAAATACAACCCCGAACTCCGTGCCAAAACAGCCCCAAAAACGAAGCCTCAAATCAGCCCCAGAAGAGCTCTCAAAACTGTCCCCGATTCCTCCAAAACAGCCCCAAAAGAGTGGCCAAAAGGGGGTGATGAAGAGGGAGAAGGTGTTGTCGTGGTGTACGGAGAAAGTGCTGCCCTGCTGTACGACCAGCACTCGAGTGAGGAAGAACTACTGTACGACGAGTCCTCATAGAAAAAAAAGCATGCGCTGCTGCCCTATTGTATGGCCAGCGTTTAGTAAAAGAGAAGAACACACTGCTGCTGTACTGTACGGTCAATCAGCGCACCGAGAGAGAGAGAGAGAGAGAGCACCAAAAAGCTACTGCTGTACTGTACGGACAGCGCATAAAAAGGGAGAAAACAAGCTGTTGCTACTATATGGCCAGTAGGGCTCAGAGAAGAGAAAAGGACTGCGGCCCTACTGTTCTGTACGACCAGCGCTCAGGAAAACAATAGGGAACAGAAACAGGTCGGCCTGCTGCTGCTGTACCGAAAGCGTTCATAGAGACAAGTGCCGGCTGCTGCTGCTGTACGACCAGCGTGCAAGACCAGCGTGAACTGCTGCTGTACGACCAGCGTGCAAAGGAGAGAGAACATATATCTGCTGCCTGCCACCCTCTCTTTTTCCTATGCGCATCCTTCCTCCTGCTTTTAAAGGAGTCAACCAGCCCCAAAATAGCTGTGTTTTTTCCCTTTTTGGCCAAAAGTGACGACCAGCCCCAAATAGCTATGCATTTCCTTTTTTTGGCCAAAAGTGACTGAATAGTCAAAAATATCTACTTATGTGCTTTTCCAGCTTGTCGGCCAAGTTTATGCTAGGCGCCTCCCTCTGTCCAGGGATCCAGGCCTAAAATATTAATAAGTCTGGCCACACTTTAATGATGTGTGAATCAGTTGACTTATAAACCTTATAAACCGCCTTAATGAATAAAATTCCATTCTGCTCATGTTCTGTAGCCATCTTTCAGGCCAAACTTTGCCAGTGAATGCTTCAGCTTCCTTATGTGGAAAATCCCCGTTCACACCTTGGCTCCAATCAATGTGTGAAACACTGGTCAAGACTGGTGAAGGGACCAAATTGGTGACAGTGGACATAAAAGTGGGCATAGGCACTCCTATAGGCACCAACTTCAAACCATAATCATGGACTACCTGTGTGCCCACCATCCACATAGTGGACTGAAGCTGTCAAGTACACACTTCATGAATTTTTTATTCAAAATTTGAAATATAGGTTTTCAAGTACTGAGTACAGGGTACTCATGAAGTAACAAAACACATGTTCCTAGACTGAAGAATTCTAAGTACCAATGGAAGGTTAGTTCTCCACTTTTCAAATTACAAATTTTGATTATGAAACCAACATACAGTGTACTTCAATAGACACGTAAGTCAAATATTCCACTGCTTTTACTCTAGTACCTATGATACTAAATCTAAGGCTTTACACCTTTATTTCCAAGGCAACAATTCGTAGTTTTTTCACACACTAGAAAAGACAAGTTACAAGTAACATCCATAAAGCAATTTTCCATCTTTTTCAAAATTTAGACCTATTACTTTTACCATATGAAAAATTGAACCATCAAGGTTTCAAAACCTTGTTACACTCTCTTTCAAAGGTTTCATTAAGCTTTATCTTTCTCACTTCTCCTTCCTAACCTTTAAGCTAAGGACACTCTCTAGGTTTAACTTCTCTCTCAAAACTAATCGTTGACACAAGGAATTTTATGTGAACCAAACACACTAATCCTTTAAAGTTAAAATTTCCAACAATCACTCCTCAGAAATACAACAAACCTCTTAGTCATTACTAAAAAGTTTAAATTTTCTCAAGCTCGAAACACCCCAAAGAAAGAATCACACTAGCCTGGATGCGTCTGCACAAGATCCACACACACAAAAACATATCCATGAAGCTACCCAAGTACCTGTAATTCATGATTCACCAACACATCAACATATCCATGAGGACTATAGGTGGATTCGTAGCACTCGCCAACCAACCATGAGCTTCAAACTGAATAGGATGGAAAGCCACCCCTGATCTAGAGACCACACAACCTTAGCTTGGGCCGCACCCTCAAGATATGCACGTCCTGTACCATGCACTCCAGTCATGCACTCCAGTCCTGCGATGCAACTAGCCACTGGACTACCCAATAGCTGAGCCCTTGGGAGGTTCCTCTCTCGAGGTTTCAGTCCCACAAAGGCACTCACAATATTAAGCAACAACCCAAGCTATATAGCCCATAATCTAGTTCGCACTAAGTAAACTGTTCCCCCTCATGCTAGCCCTGTTATGTCCGGACACAGACATAGCATTCCATCCTTGGTTATTGATGAGATCTTTGATTGCATACCTGCCCATTACCCTTGCAATTGCAAACTACATATCCGCATAGTAGACTAAAGAAGAGTCCAGAAAAAAATGCAGATAACTTCTTCTGCGATATGAGCTTGCTCATCTTCAAGCAGTCCGCTGCCATCTATGGTCATTGTTTTGAACTCTTTGCCTTGCACTGTACACCTGACCAACCATTTATACATCCCCAATAGCACAGAGATAAGATGCCTTGTAGCTTGGGAACTTCAAGCCAAGCCCTGTCTTAGGGAAAGGCAACTGGGTTTCCTGGACGTTGATAACATTGCATGAAGCCTCGAGTCCATTGATTTGGTGACTTTAATGCTATATGCCCATTATATTCCCATTCACAAATCTTTTCTTGCCGATCATCAACTGCTCAATGTTCTGTACTTTCATATGTTCCCCATGACTCTCCTTTCATACACATCTACCCATTGTACGTTTCCGTATGGCTGGAATTCATGCCCATTGCATACATATTATTCACATAACAGCATACATATTAAGCAAGGTGCTGCCAACAAGCCCTTTTCTTGCAATCTCAGCATGTCTTTCGTGACCCTTACGCCCTGTACGCGTAAAATGGTAGTTAGTCCGCATGTACAGGGATTTCCTCAATTTGTTCTCCTAGGCAACCACAAGCTCCTAATCTACCAAAAGTTATAAGTTGATGCTGGTGATCTTCTTGATGCATCATTTGCTTCTGGTGACATCTCTTAATTTACCTGCAGCAGAGCATGCTTTCACTCCTAGCCCTACAAACCTGATGCCCCCAACTGTGGCTATTGTAGTTCAATTGCACCTCTTGTATCGCCCAATCCTTCGTATGTGACCCTTTGTCCTTCAATTTTCTCTTTCACAACACAGCCCTGCCCTCATACCAAGGGGAACCCTGTGACATCCTCGGATTTTTGATCAGCATCGAAGGCATGATACTCTAGAAGACCGTTAGTATAGCTTGAGAGCAAAGGAGGAAAACAAGACAGAGGCCTGAAGAACAGGTCTCTTGAGAGAAGCTCTCCAATCCAATATTTCCATCTCTGTGCCCTCTGCATGCTGCTAGCAGCTTACTCCCTTCACACCGCTAGCCCGTTATGCAGCGATACGAATATGTTTGCTTTAGTGTGCTCTCCTCTTCCATGACTTCACCAATTGATCAATACCATGCTAGTAGTGAGGGGGGGCGTGATTCCGTGTTATCTTCTGAGCTAAGTCTGTACTTTTCTTAAACCCTTCCACTACCCAAAGGGAGAAAAGGGAGAGATTCACCATAAAATTTGAATTTTTATCTCAATTCGGCAAAAGAAGAGCTATGTCTTCTTTCCTTAGTGAAAAAATAGGGAGCCCTTCTTTCCTTAGTGAAAAAATAGGGGGCTCCCTGTTAAAAGGTGAGCTTCATGATGATGTAGGTGTCTCTCTCTTTCTCTCTCATTGATGCATTGTGTGTGTGTGAGAGAAAGAGTGTGTGTATGTGTGTGCATGTGTATATGTGCATGTGTATGCGTGTGTGTAAAAGAGAGAGATTTTTTATGTGTGAGAAGAGAGAGAGAGAGAGAGAGTGTGTGTGTGTGTGTGTGTGTGTGAGAGAGAGAGAGAGAGAGAGAGAGACATAGAATGTATATGTGTGTGAGAGTGTGCATTTTTATTAGTGCATGTGTTGGTGTGTACATGTCTGTGTGAGAGAGAGAGAGAGAGTGTACATGCATTTGTATTAGTCCATGTGTCAGTGTGTACGTGTGTGTGTGTGTGTGTGTGAGAGAGAGAGAGAGAGAGAAAGAGAGAGTTTCAACATTTGAGAAAGTGTATGTGTGTGTGTGTGTGTTTGTATGTGTGTGTGTGTGAGAGAGAGAGAGGGTGCATGTGCATATGTGTGTATTTTCAGTCTTCTACAATAGCAATTAGAAAAACTCTAAGAACCTTATCCAACTTGACCAGTAAAAACGTTAAGCATGATTATATAACAATAGATTTGTGTACAATAATCATGTTACAAGTATGTGGAGCATTAAGTGAAAAAGATTTTTTTGTTGTAGAGCATAAACCACGAAAATATTTTGAGAGAATAGATCCTGTTACCTGCATCCATCCAAACAGACAAACAAAGAGTTAGCTCGTGTGTGTCTTGCAGGTGTCAAAGGACCTATCACGTGTTATAGATGTCACCCAAAATAGCCTATGGTTTATACAGTGATGGGATCATTCCCCTTGATATGTCTAGAATATAGTATCATCCCAAAGTAAAGGGATAATTCAAAAATTGGAAGATAATTGACTACCTAGTGATCTCTATAAAGAGATCCAATATTGTTTCCTATTGTTAAGGCTCACCCTAACCCTCCTTGAAACACATCCAAAAAGAGATTACCTGGTGAATCGCAACTGTCGTGAAGATCTTTCCAATGGCCGAGCTCGTAACCCTCGAGGTCTCCAAGCTCTATAACTCCTTAAGAAGCAATTCCACCGCGTCTCCCACGAGCGTCGTCACACCGCCGCGTTGCACTACGGGTCCTCGTCCCTCCTCTCACCTCACTTCACTCACACACACTCACCAGCATGCATTAGGGAGAGAGATTAGCAAGAGGATTAGCAAGAGCAAGACTCAATTGCACAATGGGAGAGTGTTGTATTATGAGAGAAATTCACTTATATACATAGCCATAAGTGTTCACACTCACTTAAACTGTGGCCGGTTGGGCACTTTAGGCTCATAAGAGGCTTAATGCTATTACAATGACTACTCTCATAATATATCTATGAAGTACATCACTTAGGACTTTATCCTATCTTGCTACCACACACTCTTGAAGCGGGAATTGCCATAAATACTCCGTCACACCATTACGGGTGCCCATCCAAGTTGTAGCTTTGGACACTATTGCTTGATATCTTGAATGTATGACCCTTCAGTGTATCTACCGTGACTCCTTGATGTAAGATAATGGCAGTAGCTCTTGTTAATCCTAGAATTGGATTAACATTCCCCCCTTCCTGAGGTGACGATCGTGTTCTCGTGATTGCATTGAAGACCTTTGTGTGGGGAGAATGAACAAGCTTTGTCAATGGCTTTGATGTTGAATGACGTTCAATGGTCTTTGTTCTTCCAGAAGGAATAAGAAAAGCTAGTTAATGAATGAAGAGGTTAGTGTGTATTGTGAATTCCTAAACGAGGTGGGGGGTTTTTGCGAATGATTGCATTTTCATATTTGTGTGAGTTTTTTTTGTCTCACTTTATTTTTTGCAATCATCGACAAGGTTACATGTGATTTTTGTTAGTGGGACACTAAGAGATATTAATAATGGGAGAGAAGAGAGAGAAGGATCCAGAGCAACGTAGACTTAATCAGAATGAGATGGTAATTCTCAGTTCCTCATTTGATTCATTGAAGAGACATTCATCATTTGAAGTTAATGGCTTGTGATGATGTCTCTTTGTGTGGCAGGCTTCTTGTCAAATATTGTTGAGTAGGACCTGATCATGTCTTCTTCTGCCAATGTTCTTTTTATGTTTTTATGTATATTTAAGTGCTCTTAGAAGCATATTTACATCATGAAGTACAAGAATTGAGTCATATAGACTCTTATTGAACTGCTCTTTATTAAAGTAGCAACTTGTTGGTGAGGATTGAAAGAATTACGTCGACTTGCAAGGCTAATATAGATATCTTCACTAGGGATTGAAAATCATTGAGTTGTAAAGATTGTGGCATCGTTTGGAGATGTTTGTAATTTGAAGGAAAATTCCAGGCGATGGGTTGTACCATTGACCAGGCTTTCACCCACCATGGCCCCCCCATCCAGAGATGTACCTGGAAGTTGTCGATGGTGAGGCTTTGGTGCAAATGTTCTCCAGTGCATGAGTATGGATATGTACTCATGGAGCAGCTGCTACATTAATTTAGCCAAAAGAATAGTAAGCAATAAGCTTAACAAATATATAGTGGCTATTGTGTGATATGGCTTAATCCATGATGAGACTTAAATCGTGAAAGTGCAGGTTCTTAAGCCGTGAGATGGAACTCCTTGATTTTGTAAATTTTGACCTCATTTTTTTTTCACGTGAACTGCTAAGACGTGAAACACTGAGGCATGAAAGACTAGACGTGAAAGTCATGACGTGAAGATCTAAGACATGAAAGTACAGACATGAAAGTCATGACGTGAAGATCCAAGACGTGAAGATCCAAGACGTGAAACTACAGATCCAAGACGTGAAACTACAGACGTGAATCTACAGACATGAAAGTCATGACGTGAAGATCTAAGACATGAAAGTGCAAACGTGAAAGTCATGACCTGAATTTGCAGACGTGAAACTACAGGGACTGACATGGGCCGTGACTTTACAATTGTGTTTGCACATGTTTAGAATGGATCATTTATCATTTTCAGAGGGGTGACAAGAGCATTGTTATTTTGTTCTCGATGTGCTCTTAAGTCACCGTATTTGATCTTGAATTTGTTGCTGAAATGATGTCAAGGTAGTAGGGAAGACTGCTGAGATTGTAGACTTGAACAGACAAGCTCTTGTGTTGGTGCTGGATGCACGAGAGTGGTCGTCGAGGGATTTGCTTACTGTTTCTTGGGCCTCCATTCTTGTCGAACTATAGGTGAAGTTGTTGGGTTTGAAGTCGGTGGTGAGGTTTTCTTCACATTGTTCGATTTTGGCAACCCTATGATGGAATTACCATCATAGTATCCTTGTTGTTGAAGGACATGCACAGGTACCCATCTTTGACGACACTATAATTTGTTTGCCAATGTGCTTGGTGTTGAGGCTTTCTTTGTGCAAGCTTAGGGGACTTTGTGATGCGCTTGGGGACCCAAGCTTTGGTATTTCTTTGGTAGTACCCTTGTGCTTGCAATAGTGTTTTTGGTACCCCCCCACACTTGTTGTATTGGTGGAGTTCTTTGAGGAACTCGCATAGGGTTTTATGGACGCTGTTGTGGATTACTTTTCTTCTTCCTTGGCTTTCGAGGGCTACATTGAGGAAGAGGTTTTGACTGTCGAGGCACCCAAATTTGATTGGCATCTTCATAGTAGCCTTGAGCTACAAGTAGCTGCTTTTCCACCCACATTTTGATATTATTAAGATATCTTGATTGTGGTTGTCGTGGTGGAGTTTTCTTTTGGGGTGATGTGGAAGGTTTGGGGCCTCCTTGACTTTGGTTGATGCTGAGGCTACAGGTTTGAGACTCATGGGCATTGTTGATGATGATGAGGTTAGAGTCTTGTTGAGTGGTTGTCAATGATGAGACCTTTGAGCATGTGATTGTCTCCTTTAATGAGGTTTGTCGATGAAGATGCATAGGATCCGGGGCCTTTCCTTTGAGTTCCCTCTGTTAGAGTTAGATGGTTGGGCTCTGGGAACTTCTTTAAGAATAGCTGCTGACTGCGAGGTTTTGGCATCGAACTTCATAAGTGAGGACGGGGTTGAAGGAGTAGAGGCTTTTGTTGACGTAGATGGTAGGTCCTTGTGTAGAGGGACTTTTGTGGGAGAGGCTTGTATCCTTTTTTGTTCAACATCATAAGTATCTATTAAAGCTGGATCCTCTTCCTGGTAGTATGGTATTGTCAATTTTTTATCGTTGACCATCATGATGACTCTATCGCTTGGGCAGCAACAATCCATTTATGCCCCAAGATCAAATCTGCTTCCAACACATACTCAACCACAAAAAACTTGCAAGTGAGGGGGTTAGTTTCAATATACATTGTATGTTTAAAGTATCCTAGACATGGCATGTTCAAGTCTTGTGTAAAGGTAATCCTTTCAGGATGTGCTGTGAGTGTTGGTTGACCTAACAAATCCCATAGCTCAAGGGTCATGAGATTGTGTTCTCGTTTTGGATAAAGCTGTGCTTGAGCTATGGTGATTTCATTTGAAATTTCCAATCCAACCAAAATCCTAGAGATCTTTTCAGTAAGATATGTTGGAAATTCCGGCTCTTGCAAGGTTTCTTCCTTCCATAATAGCAATTGTACATTGCATGCAGGGGTGTTCAAGGTGACTGTTTGCATGAATTCATAAAGTGAATACAACGATTCACTTATCCAAGGTCCGCCAATGATGACATCATACTCAAGGGAATCTAAGGTGACATGAAATGTAAATTCCATATCGCCACATCGATTGTTCAAGTAGTGTATCTAAAGTAACATAGAACTTCAATGTTTTGTTCATTGGTTCCTTTTGCAAGACTTGCTTATCGGGGTGAGTTTATGTTGTCCCACTGACACCCACCCAAGTGTCTATTGTCATGATGTTATGACTTGCTCGAGGGCTAATCAATGCGCGTTTGCGCTGAGCATCATTTCCTGTAGGGAAATCCAACCATACTATGATAGAGTCTTCCAAAGGAACCATGGGTGTTTCAGTTAGTGTTTCAGCTTCAGATCATGTGTCTGTTTCAAATTCCCATTCACTTTCATCCTCTGTTTGGGTCTCAACTTTTTCAAGAGTACCCAATGCATACAATGGCACACTTGGCCCTCTGACAATCCTTAATGAGGGCTGTTTGAAAACTTGCAAATCCTCACAGTCCTGGTTTATGTAGTTTGTTATGTCCTTGTATAACTCAGGTTGAGCCATTAAAGGTGCAAGTGTTGATATGATTCTAGATTTATCATGAGAGGAGCATTCCTCCGTATGAGGTTTTGAGAGATTGTTTTAATCTTGTAAGGGAATTATCGAATTCTGTACGTGCTTTCTCAAGCCTATAGTTCGTACAATCTATCTCAAATGACTCTTCTGTAGAGAGTATGTCTTCCTCTTGAAAGGGAAAGCGGTACTCCGCTAGGTTTTGTATCTTGGTTACTGTTTTACTTTTGGCATTATGAGGCTCAATCACAATCGGTGACCTTGTAAGACATTCAACCATGCTAAGCATGCACTCCTGAGCTCGTTTTTTGCGTTCTACATATGTCATGTGATCATTATTATCCATTTGGGGTGGTTGGGTGGGTTCTAGTTTCTTGATTGGTCTATGTGGTGCACTGAGTGAAGAGTAAGAACTTGTCTCATCCTCGCTTAGTGATGTACTAGAACTTGTTTCATTCTTTGACTTTCTTTGGTTTGTCAGTTTTTCATTATGTTTACCCATGCGATGAGATCGAATTTTCTTTAGGGTTTTTGTATCCTGTGTCGTACATATGGGTGTTGAGGTTTGTGTGGTGGTCTTTGATGTGGATGCTTCTGCATCTTGTATAGCTTTTGGCTCTTTCGTGTTTATGTCCCCTTTTGGGTTTATGTCCTGTATAGACTCCTTTTCCCTGTCTTTTAACTCGACCTTGGTTTCGACAGTTTGTTGTCTTTTGTTTTTCTTGAATTTAGAAGGTTTTGTTTTCTCTTTTGGGTTTTGTTTTAAAGCATGTTCTTCTATCCATGTTGAGGTATTATCTTTTACACTCTTCTTGACTGTTTTGTCGTGCCTTGGCTTGTAAGCATGTAATCACATTCAAGGGCACCATGGCCAATTGCCCATTTTGTACACTTAAGACGACAATAGAAACACTGAAGTGTTCGATTAAATGTCTCCTGAGCAGTTTCTACCCTTTGGACTGCGTGTACGAGAGGTTTTGAGTCCATCGTGGATGAAGCAGGACACTTTTTAGTATCATGGTCTAAGGTTTTACAATAGATGCAATATAGAAAAACAGGTGCCTTGTATGCACAATGAGGATTGGGATGGTTATAGTGATTGCATTCAACACAAGGCATTTCGCTTGTCCCTTTTATAGGCATTAAGGATGTCTGGTTTTGAAGGTTTTCATCCTCTCTTCGAGATGTTGGCTATAAGGTTTTAAGCAAGGCTACATAAAATTCTGGAAATGTCAATTCTGAGATCGATCTTTCTTTTGCCATTGCTTCATTTGGTTTAGATGAGTAACATCTCATAGCATGATCATCTTCTAGCATGTTGTCATCTAAACGTATTGCTTCTTTGCAACATTAATCGAATGTTTCCAGATTGGATACAATGATCAAGTTATGTAAGCTGTTATTCTTTAAGCCCATCATGAAACATCTCCTCAATTGAACATCGTTTAATTTTTCCCATGACTCACAACGTGAGTCTGAGTTTTATCAAAAGGATAAAATCTCTAATGGATTCATTTGGTTGACGTTCAATTGAATAGAGTTGTGTTGTTGCACTCCACCGATCACCTTGTCTGGAAAAGCCATGTATAAAGGTTGATTTTAAAGTTTTGAAGTTGGTCTTGATCGCCGGCATCAATGCAATGAACTATCGACTAGCTTTTCCTTCTAAGCATAAGTTCAACGCATGTACCTTAGTGGGGCAATTGGGATTTCCAAAGGCTTCACATCTCTATTCAAACTTTTGAATGAATTGAACAGGGTTTGTTGTTCCATCATATTTGCCCATTATTTTGGAAATTTGTACGGCCATATTTCTGTATGAGCCATTGAGATAGTAATGTGAGTGCTCTTGTTGGAAGAGACTCACTGAGTCCTTGGGCCACCCCCCTTCCTAGACTAGTCAGTATGTCCAAGGTGTGGGCATCCAGGAAAGGGTTGGTATGAGTCATTGAGATAGTAATGTGAGTGCTCTTGTTGGAAGAGACTCACTGAGTCCTTGGGCCACCCCCCTTCCTAGACTAGTCAGTATGTCCAAGGTGTGGGCATCCAGAAAAGGGTTGGTACTTATAAAATTTGTAGGAATGTTAGGCAAGGGGCCAAAGCCTGGTGGAATCGAAGTGACAGGGGGTGTAAAACCAGATGACACGTTTGTTATAGGCATGGTCAATGGCATGGGGAGGTGAATTGGTGGCATGGATCTCAATGGCTCTCGAAGATGTCAGCCATTGGGTTCGGTCCTTGTGTAATTGCAGGCAATCCCTCTATTGTGGCCATGTCAGAGTGTCTAAATGCTTCTTATTAAATGAGCAATCACAGTTTTTTTTTTGGCTTTTTATACTTTTCCACAGCCTGTTTTACAGCCTCAAGAGGCTTGGCGTACTTCTTCGTTGGATCAAATGGGTGTCCGTTTGCCCTAATTAGCTTGGGCGCTATACGCACGTGAATGCTCTTAGAGATATTTTTTCGAAAAAAGCGTATGCTAGGAACTTCCCAGATGGAAGAGAAGGTCTTAAAACCTGTTTTCCATCACTGTCTCTCAAGACGAAATTTTTTTTTGAGAATTGTTTCCCTGTTTCGCAACACGTTTTTTAGGGTGATCCAAAAGGGATTTTGAAAAACTCTGTATGAGGGAGTTGTAGTATTTTTGGAGTTCTGCAACTTTGTTTCCCTGATTCGTCTTTGATTTTGTTGTTTAGACCCTAAAAAAGTATCCCGAATATGGCTCGTCGTCGTTTTTGCACTGTTTTTTGCGATCTTTCGTGGTTTTTGGGCTGTTTTTTGCCTCGATTTTTGGGTCGAATTTTGAGACTGTTGGTCGGAGGCTAAAATGATCGATTTTGACTTCGGACGATCGAGTCCAAAGTCGAAGAGCTCGTTGTCAGCTTTCCGATGAGCCTACAGCGCCTTCATCAGATATATGGTTTAGGAGATACGAGCCTCCAAACAGGCGTGGTTTCGTCTTTTTTTAAAAAAAGCTGCGAAACTGCTGTTCCATGCTGTGAAACACTCTTCACGCATAAACCGGACTTCACATGGGATTAAATTTTGATTTTTTTTGGGGCCGCGTGAACTGTTGTTTCACGTCGTGAAACACTCTTTACGCATGAACTGGAACTTCATGTGGGATTAAATTTTAATTTTTTTTATTTTTTATTTTTGGCCGCGTGAACTGTTGTTTCACGCCGTGAAACACTCTTCACGCGTGAACTAGACTTCACGTGGGATTAACTTTTAAAGTTTTTTTTGGGGCCGTGTAAACTGCTGTTTCGCACCGTGAAACACTTTTCATGCGTGAACCGGACTTCACGTGGGATTAAATTTTGATTTTTTTTTGGGCCGAGGAATTGCTGTTTCACGCTGTGAAACACTCTTCACACGTGAACCGGACTTCACGTGGGATTAAATTTTAACTAATTAATTAATTAATTAATTTATTACCGCGTGAACTGCTATTTCACGCCATGAACCACTCTTCACGCGTGAATCGGACTTCATGTGGGATTAAATTTTGATTTTTTTGGGCCGCGTGAACTGCTGTTTCATGCCGTGAAACACTCTTCACGCGTAAACCGGACTTCACGTGGGATTAAATTTTATTATTTATTTATTTTTGGCCGCGTGAACGGCTGTTTCACGCCGTGAAACACTCTTCATGCGTGAATCGAACTTCACGTGGGATTAAATATTGATTTTTTAATAATTTTTTATTTACCACGTTGAACTGCTCTTTCACGCCGTGAAACACTCTTCACATGTGAATCGGACTTCACGTGGGATTAAATTTTGATTTTGATTTTGATTTTTTATTATTTTTTATTTTTTGCTTCGGATTTCTGTTCACGTGATTTTTTCGTTCACGTGGGTTTTTTTTTTTGAGTCTAGTGGGAAATACGAATTTTCCTTTTTGGGGGGAATATTTTTTGAATTTAGAATGAAAGGGATATGGGCATTTTTCCAAAAAAGGTAAGTGGAATCAAAAAAGTCAACCCTTTAATGACACATCTTACACCCTTCATAAATGACCCCCAAAATGGATAAATTGATAACTCATGAGCATCTTCTCATTGAATGCTCATTAGTCTTAATGAGTTATGTAAAAAGATGATTAAGAATTAATCCACGATTAATCCTTTCACTAATCTTTTCCTCTTTTACACTAATCAAGGACTCTAATTAACCACTAATCCTTAATTAATTCACACAATCGAGCACACCATTGGATAGAGCAAGGAAAAACTAATCTTTGTGCATCAACAATTGTGTAAATTAATCTAAATCAAGGGATTAATTAGACTTCTCCTCTTTAAGGTAAAATTAAGCAAAGAGAGTTAAATTTCTCCAATTGATCAAACAATTGATGTGATTAAGTGTTTTGATGCATCTAGATTGTCTCAAAACACTCAAAAATCTCAATTTTGACTATTTATATGATCAATTTAGACCCCAATTAACATATTTTCTAATTTTTAAGCCTCATTGAATAAGATTAATCACTCTTAATGACAAAAACCAATCCATTAAGAGAAATAAGTCAAATTCAAGGGTTTCTTGACGGTTTTAAGAAATTTTTTGAAAGATTAAGCTACTCCTAATGCTTGCTAACACTCTAATCCAAACAATTTCAACAAAAAACACAATTAAACTAAAATTAATGATCTTAGATCTATGTTTAAACTAAAGAGAGCTAACATTCACTAAAAAATGCATTCTCTTGCATTGTTTGATGCAATGGATGCAAACTAAGCCTAATACAAACTATGTGTAAGCCCTAAGAACATGAAAAACCACAAAAATAATAAATTAATCTAAAAATTAAGCAAAAAGCATTCTTTTCCAAAAATAAAAAAAGAGAGCTATTCTACACCAAGTCTCACACAAATAACCATCAAATCCACATCTTTTTCATGGAAAACCACTAATCAAGATAATGGGCAATAGGTTATGCATAGATTAGAGATAAAACGATACAAAAAGAGATTATCTGGTGAAACGCAACTGTCGTGAGGATCTTTCCAATGGCCGAGCTTGTAACCCTCGAGGTCTCCAAGCTCTACAACTCGTTGAGAAGCAATTCCACCGCGTCTCCCACGAGCCTCGTCACACTGCTGCGTTGCACTACGGGTCCTCGTCCCTCCTCTCACCTCACTTTACTCACACACACTAGCAAGAGGATTAGCAAGAGCAAGACTCAATTGCACAATGGGAGAGTATGTTGTATTATGAGAGAAATTCACTTATATACATGGCCATAAGTGTTCACACTCACTTAAATAATGGGCTGGTCAGGCACTTTAGGCGCTCATAAGAGGCTTAATGCTATTACAATGACTACTCTCATAATATATCCATGAAGTACATCACTTAGGACTTCATCCTATCTTGCTACCACACGCTCTTGAAGTGGGAATTGCCATAAATACTCCGTCACACCATTACGGGCGCCCGTCCAAGTTGTAGCTTTGGACACTATTGCTTGATATCTTGAATGTATGACCCTTTGGTGTATCTACCGTGACTCCTTGATGTAAGATAATGGCAGTAGCTCTTGTTAATCCTAGAAATGGATTAACACCTATTATATGAAAAAACAACTAGCTTCTCAGTAATCCCAAAAGAACGAGTAGATATCTCCAATCATATCAACAAAACAAATAAAATTTATCTGTTACAGCCTATCAAGGTATAAGCACTCGCGTATCTCTAAATATAATCCCTAGAAATATCACAACAATCCACATATTGTTAAGAGGATTGGTAGTCATGTTAAGCTTGTCATAGGAGATCTTTTTTCATGAATTCAGAAAGCCACCTATATGTAAAAAAACATCATTGTTACTACATATTAGTAGTATTATGAAATACGTTCTAATGGCAGCTTCCAGGCGATCTTGTTTTGACAAGAGAATCTATATGCATTCTCATGTGCACAACATGACCTCCCCTTATCTAACTAAACCACCAAGGGTTAAGTTCTCAAATTATGAGTTACATTGACAAATTCTTTGGCCTTTATTGAGCCCTAATAAAAATTTCAGAGTCCGCATAGTGCTAATGTATCAGTTTATCGAATCAACATTGAGTACCATTAGCCATGCATGACCGGACATAAGCCTATTATCAATATGTTGGGCACCGTAGATTAAGGAAAAAGTAGTGCGCATCCATATTGGGTGTTCTATCAATCCATGTGAATGAGATTTGGGGCTGAATTAGCTTAAGGATATATCTCCATATGCCTAGATCAACCTGCATCTACTACTTAAACAGTTGGTATTAATCATAAAAGATTTATAGGATCATCACACAAAAAAAAACTAAAAATATATCATAAATGATATTGAATCCGTATTATGAGCTATGCTTATCCCTAGTTAAAATTTCAAAAAAAAGCCAGAATGCTTAACAAGACCAACATAGCATCGTGACCTAATATTCATAGGAAAAGATATGCACATCCTTGTATCCTCAATTAAATTCAAATATTTATACTTGATTCTAGCATAAAGACTGAGAAACTTTTCCAAAAAATAACTCAGACTCAACTCTGGCATAAAAACTAAGAAACCATTTCCAAAAAACTAACATCATGTGTATTATCCAAAATTGGATGTTCATAACATGTAGGATTCCCCAAAGGTCATCATCCAATCACACAATACAAGTCTGAAATTTCTAACACAATCTGCATTGATAGTTATCAAGGGATTCAATAATCATAACTAGGATATGCGAGGTAAATCCTTCAGAGTTACTTGAGAGGAGGAACTCTCTGCTGATGCTAGCACAAGAGACATGGCAAACAACCACAAGACACGGGCTAAGTGAGTGTATAAGCACTCACCTTGCTCCGTTTATATAGGCAAAGCCGAAGGAAGCTTCCAAATCGCCATCACAGCTCCTCGCCCGCGTATTTGTAAAACCCTAACTCGCCTTCGTCGGCTCCCCACCAAATTATGTGCAGGGTCATAAACCATAGCCAGCTAAAGCCGGCTCATCATAAATGAAAGCCATGTCAGGTGGCCAAAGTCAGCTCAGCAGAAATGAGAGCCATGTCAGGCGAGTTAACCTCGCATGCATGAGATTAGGTATAGTTTATTATTAGAAAGGCGCCATATGTGAATGGTGGCTAGTTACAAGGTAGTTATGTGAATCAACCTTCCAAGGATTAACACCACTAACAAGGGATGCACCCAAATTAAAATGTGTAAGTGAGAGTGTTTGTGTGTGTGTGTGTGTGTGTGTGTGTGTGTGTGTGTGTGTGGGAGAGAGAGATAGAGATGAGAAGTATCCATTTTTTAGTGAGTTTATAAAAGATGAGAAGCAGTGTGTGTGTGTGTGTGCCCACCCCTACCTAGGCACCATACTCATAATGGTTTGAGGCAATAGGCCCCATGAGTATGGGCCTACTACCTCAAGAGATTATCAGTGAGTTTGTAAAACTCATCTCCAAATAATTGCCTTCTACCTACCATCAATGTAGACAAGTTTTTTACAAATGATGAATACATTGTTAGGTGCTTTATCCAACCCAATCACAAGGTAACGTTTTTACTGAGTGTAAAAAGTCAAGATTAATCCAAGAGCCATCTTTTGACAACCATTTCTTGGGGATCCATTTAACTTTTTCCATAAATAAGTGAGGCACAACATCTGGAATTGCATTAAGTTCTAAATACTCCAGTTGGAGTTTACTGGCAATGTTTGCCAGACAATTTAGTATGGCACTGAGCCACTTCATCCTTTATGCATGCAAAGACATGCTGGCAAGCTTTTGACGGGGTATGCTCCATCGGAATCTCGATACCCCTTAGAAGTGGTAGGATCTAAAATCAAAAGAAACTTATTAGAGTTTGAGATGAGTATGAGATAATTATGAGATAAGGACTACCTTCAACCAGCATGCAAAGCAAAATTGCTATGAGCTCTGATCTCGCCCCAAAAGTAAAGCCACCTACTCGAAACCTATCAACTCAACAAGCATAATGATAGTGAGGAGAGCTAGACTTCTAAGGTCAAGAATATCAAGCTAGAGGTTCCATATATCTCCCATTTTAAAGAGATATATACTGTAGTTACAGTGTGTGTTTTCAGTCTTCTACAATAGCAGTCAGAAAAACTCCAAGAACCTTATCCAACTTGACCAGTTAAAACGTTAAACTTGATTATATAACAATAGATTTGTGTACAATAATCATGTTACAAGTACGTGGAGACAGTAACTTCATTAAGTGAAAAATAAATTTTTGTTGTAGAGCATAAACCACGAAAATATTTTGAGAGAATAGATCCTGTTACTTGCATCCATCCAAACAGACAAACAAAGAGTTAGTCGTGTGTGTCTTAAAAGTGTCAAAGGACCTATCACGTGTTATGGATGTCACGCAAAATAGCCTATGGTTTATGCAGATGCAACAATTTGTTGCTGCCAAAATATATATACTACAATATCTTTGAGTTGGAGGTTGTCATTGTTGCTCAATCAGACTTGACACTTCAGTGGTTCTCCCGACCACCTTAGCTCCTAGTAGTAGCAGCAACTACACCTTACTATTGTGCCTAATGTGATAAGTAGACATTAAGTGTGCAGTAATAGACTACACGAGGGTGCACATACAAGCTAGTGGAGGTCCCAATCTTTGAGTTAATGAGCTGTGTAGACTCTGTCCATGCTTTCTTGAGTTTGGCTTTTAACTTGGCAATCTTCTCATTTATGACGTCCGTGAATCAGTTGTGGGAGTGGTTGAGCTTCCAACACTCCTCCTATGAATAAACTCATTTTGACTCTTGAGTTGATGTCTCACAGAGCCACATGGCCCCAATAAGCTCGACCCATTGGTGGGTGTGGATTTTCAAAGTGCATGGGTCATTGGTGCCCACATCCTATGGGATAAGATGGTCCAATTGATGGCATCCTTGAGAGTTTGTCGAAGGTGGGCATGGGATGGGGTTTTAATGGTGGGAGGTTGATTTACACATGGACAACATTTAGTTATTTACAGGTGTGTGTAGAAAAAGGCGCAAAGGAGATTCGGAGACTGCAAAATGCCCTAAAAGAAAAGGATGTGGGTTATGCCCAATGTAACATAGCTCTACTACAAGAGGCTAGGAAACAATAGAAGAATTGTGGGTGAACGTGAACTGTTTGAAGTTGCACAATTCCCAAATTCTAGATGTAGTATAGTGGAATGTAAGAAGCTCAGAAGGCTATGGAAAAAGAAATCCAAGCTGAAGATAGTTGTGGCCAAGAAAAAGCAAGAAGGCCGAAAACTGAAAGAAAAAGAACTAGAGGAAGCCAACCTTAGAGAGCTACAGTAAAAACTAGGTGAGAGGACCTAGTAGTTTAAAATTCATTAAGATATAATCCATAGTGTGTAGGAGATAAAGAAAAAGCTGAGCTAGTGAAAACCAATGCAAGGCTTGTTGTGTATGAGATGGATGGAATTCTAGAAATCTATGAGCCCACATGCTTGAGAATGAGCTGAAGAAGCAAAAAGAGAATCCACCATAGGCTTAAGAATGAGCTCGAGCATACATCATGCCTTACTTGGAGTATTATAGGCCTATCACACGGCCTCAAATGGCTAGAGAAGAGGCCATGATAGTAAAGTCAAAATGGGCATTAGACCTATCACACGGCCTCAAAATGGCTAGAGAAGAGGCCATGATTTGAGAACACTAGTAAAGTCAAAATGGGCAACTAGTAAAGTCAAAATGGGCATTAGAAATGGGCTCTTTGGGCTCTTTGGGAGCTATAACCAAGGAAATTTTCAAGGCTAGCTTGAATTTTGTCACTAGGTAGGTATGGTGGAAGGGGATAAAGGTATGTATGGTGGAAGGGCAACCAAAGACCTAGGGGAACACATCCCCATACTTGAGAGATAAACTAATTGTGTTAGTAGAAGGGTAACCAAAGTCCTTAGGGAGCACGTCCCCACCCCTTAAGAGTGTGGAGACCAAAGTATGTGTAATAGGGAGGAGCTAGGAAGGGAATGGATGGGGAAGGGGAAGGACCTTTTTTCCAAATAGGGGGTTAAGTTATTTTTGAAAGATGTGAATGCATCAAAAAAAGGAGTAGGGGGAACCTTGGAACGAGGAAAGAAGTAGGGTGAACCTTGGAAAGAGGAAAGAACCCCATAGTAATGCCCTTCATTTGCTTGAAGTAGCAAGTTCCAAGCTAGATAATATTGTTATTAAGTAGCCATTGTAAAGTATTTTGAAGATCAAAGTAATCAAGAGTCAGTGGAGAGGTACAAGTAGATTTTTTCAACCATGTAGGATCCATCTTCTGAAGTGATTTTTTGTTAAAGCCATATCATGATCTTTTCTTAAAAACCATATTACAGATATTCTCTAAGATATTAATCAAGCCATATTGGCCGACCAGGGGGATATTCTCATAACACTGAGTAATATTCATAGTATTAATATTGTTATTAAGTAGCCATTGTAAAGTATTTTGAAGATCAAAGTAATCAAGAGTCAGGGGAGAGCTACAAGTAGATTTTTTCAACCATGTAGGATCCATCTTCTGAAGTGATTTTTTGTTAAAGCCATATCGTGATCTTTTCTTAAAAACCATATTACAGATATTCTCTAAGATATTAATCAAGCCATATTGGCCCACCAGGGGGATATTCTCATAACACTGAGTAATATTCATAGTATATATGTTAGAGATTTGATTCGGTACATTCAAACGTACCTTTGTAGCATTTTTCATGACCCAAAAAGGGTTAGTGTTTATGCCAAGGAATTCTCTAATCTGCCTTTGTTTATCAGCACAAATTTCATGAAAGTCAACAAGGACCAAATTGAGGGATTTAGTTATTAGGTTTGTTATATCATTGAATAAACATGAGGAGGCATTTGAGATCCATCTAAATTTATCTTTGTGGTTTTTAAAGATAGGAAACTGAATAGGTAATCTTGTATTAGGTATTGGGATTCTTATCCCTTCTAGCCCTTCAGCAAGATGTTGTGCAGCATTAAATGGTGTGCCCAATAGTTGGTAAAACACTTCACCTTTTAGTCTTTCTAAACCTGCCCTATATGCCAGTTATTTACATATAAGTAACACATTGTTGGGTGCTTTGTCGAGCCCAACAATTATAAATTTATCCGTAATCTTGGATAATTCTATTAGGATGTAATGTGTCATCCAATTGGATTCCTTATCCAGCCAGCTGCGTGGAATGCCCTTCAATCTTTTCATAAATATAGATGGAAGAATTTGGGCTGTCTTGATGTACATTATACTCCAATTGGAGTCTTTTGGCAATGTTAGATAAGTAATCAATTAGTGTTGCAATGGCCGTATCTAGGTTAAGTGTATCTGTGATTATCCCAAGGTTAGGTGTGCATACATGCATACCAAGTTCATCAAAGTCCTTACAGAAGTTATTGAATTCTTTGCAAAATCATTGTGGTATCTTAGCATCCCGTTGGAAATCATTCTTAGTGAGGAATTTCTTGAGTGAGTTAGTATATTTCCAACCAAAGCGTAAATCTTTAATCATATCAAAACTATGTAACACTGAATTAAAAGCATCAATTATCACATCTTTGGGATGAATAAAATAAAAAAGTATATTGATAAAGAGGAAATGAACAAAAGACTCATGTGATGGTTCATCATTAGTACATAAGGTTCTTTCCCCGTCAATCTAGTTATCACCTGAAACCATGGTTATAGATTAGAATTCTTGAAGGTTTTTGACAGGTAGACCTCTACCTCTCCCTCTACCACAATAGAGGATTTAAATTTACCCTTGTTGTAACATTATAAGTGGAGGTAGGCGGGGTGAGAAAAGAGGTCAAAGAGTTAGGAGTTCCAAGAGGCAGAGAGGGCCTTTTCATAGGAGGTGGGGATGACTCATCCTCAATACAGGGGTTAAGGAGGACACTTTTAAGATGTCTAGCATAATATCCCTAAAATATATAAAGGATACTTGTGCTAATACCAAGTTCCTAGCTTGTCCCCCCAACCAAGAGCATAGTATGGATAAGTGAAAACAATCGGTTTGTCAGGAAACGAACTTTCTAGATGATTAAGGACAAACCAAATAGCATGGTCAAACTAGATAATGCTAGATTTGCAAGGTGCCTTTGGATCCAAAAATTTGCAGGCACACTTGAGACAGGGTCTGTAGATGTTTCAGATGCTCTCAGAGTAGTAATCAACACTTGCCTTGGTGAAGGCCATAGATCCCTTTGTACGTTCGTAGATGTCCATAGGTGATGAGCATTTAGTAGGATTAAGAAAAGACAGAGAGAAGCGAGCCTTAAGTAGCTCTCCTCTGTCTAGATATTGAACCCCTCATCCTGCATTCTTCTCAAGTTGCGACCGGGAGATTAGCTAGAAAAATCCAAGTTGCAACCTGTATGGGGGCCAGGAATCTCTTGTTAATAAGAGTTCATAGCCGATGGCTGACGCTTGCAGACTCAACCTCTACCTATCTAAGAGGGAGAAAAGGGTAAACCCTGGAGACTTTGGGACCATTTCTAAGAGGCAAGATTCATTTAGGGTGCACATATCCATTTGAAACTCCCAAACCGCTTCCAGGGTAGCTGGAAGCCTGTTGAAAATGCTACCGGTTGTGGGGATGATCAGTGTAGAGGGAGTGGACACATGAATGCCGGGTTGAGACCACATAACTTCTTTAGAAAATTGGATCAGCACCAATTGGCACAAAGGAGGTGAGATCCAAGTGATGTGATTTGGTAATCACCAAAATCTGGGTAAGTAAATAAAAAATGCCAGAGTTCCCATCTTCTTTGTTTTTGTCTATAGTAGCCACCAGTAGCTTAACCCAATCATTAAATGATAGGATTTGAAGGGGAGAACCTAATGGGAAAGTTTCTGGGTTGGTCGAGGAGAGAATCTTCCTATAGGTTTCTTCATCTTTAAAACAGGCCAAAACATGTTGACATGCCCTTGACAGTAGGTGTTCGCTTGGGATCTCAGCCCTATGAAATAAGGATAAAATCTGCAATTAACATAGTCAAGAGTCAGGTATGAGAAAGGTGACGAGGTAGTTATGAATTCCTTCAACCAGTCAGCTAAAAGCATAAGGATATGATAAATAAGGGTAAAATTTACAATTAACATAGTCAAGAGTCAGGTGTGAGAAAGGTAACGAGGTAGTTATGACTTCCTTCAACCAATTAGCTAAAAGCATAAGGATCGTGAGTCATAACTCTGGCTAGAGGCTAGTACTCCCAACCTTATCACTTGTTAGCAGCAACCAAGTGCATAAAGACAGTGAGGGAGTAGTTACCGACTGCTTCTGCTGGCACAAAATGGATAAAGACTGGTAGGCCATGTTTGCCCTAAGGCCTGCCCTAAGGCTAAGGCCTGCTGCCCTAAGGCCAACCCTGTGAATAAGTGTGTGTTGCTAGTTTTAAAACATATACAATATCCACAGATGAATAGACAAAACTATTCATAAAGCCATACCATCTTGATTTAAAGAAATGTTATACATGAAATAAGTTCAACTATGAGTCATGTATATTTTAGGGTCAATGATGACAAGTTGCATCTAGTGGAAATAAAATTAAAATAGCAAGGGAAGCTTGTTTGAAATTAACCGTCTCGCAAGAGAAGAGAAGGTAGGTCCTCTTACCTGCATCCATATAAATAGACAAAACATTTTGTTACCCTGAATGCGTATTACAGGTGTCAATGGACCTATCCACATGTTATAAATGTCACCCTATCCCTATAGTTAAATAAACAACCTAACCAAGCATGATTATGTAAGTCTAGGTAGCTATGACCTTTGGTAGATCAAGTTGTTATGTAATTACCCAAAAGAACAAACATTTGTCAAGATCTTTTTGAATATTTTATAAATATTGCCCATCTTAGTCAGAGTAGACCAAGATATCAAGCCATCCCAGCTACAATCAATTTTTGATGAGCTGTTTATCAGGAGTAACACCCTATAGAGTTCATAAAGATGTATGTGCTCTAAATATACAACAAGTCATAGTACTCAACACAGCAAATGGGACTAGCCCAATCAGCAAGCCAAACCCCTAATTATAGTGCACACATAACTTGTGATGTTAATGTAGAGGAAAACCACCAATGCAGCCCTATAGAGTAATAACCCAATGTTTCACATTAAAAGCCAAAACAGTCGAGTCTGAATTACTTCAGAGGTTATGTTCATGGTGCAGAGCAGCATTAGAATGCTTTCAAAATATTCAGTCTAGTAGTTAGCATAATTTTTTAAGAACAGTATATAGAGCTGAAATCAAGTCCATAGAAATTTTATTTAACCTGTTAGTAGATTTTAAGCCAAGGTGAGTAGCCCAATCTGCTACAGTAATATAGTTTTGTTAAAAAAAATTGTGTAATCAACACCTAGCAACATAACCAATATTTCACCCAATAGCCCAAGTAATCAACAGCATAACTAGTACTTCAGTCAATAGTCTAAGTAGAATTAGACCAAGTTCCTATAGTTTAATTACTGTGCATACATAACTTACAATATAGTAGATTTAGACAATGGACCCATTATAAGCCACCTAAAAATGTTGCTTTCTATGGTATGTAATTCATAACCATAGCTTGAAACACACAGTAGCCCAAGTAGCAAGAGTCATTAGTGTCCCCGATAGGGTCAGGTGAGTGTCAGAACCCGTCAATTGAGGGTGTGGAAGAATAGATTCGGTCTTTTTAGGTTAAGAGGAAGCTATTTTGGGTCTAGTTTGACAGTTAGAAGTCAGTCAAACAGTTTGTGGGTTGAAGGATTTCAAATAGAGTCAGCTGGAAGATAGCTGATGTTGGTTTAGGGTATATAAGGTTGAATCTTTGTGAGATATAAGGTTTTGGAAGGTTTTTAAGCATTAGAGGATACATACGTGAAAAGATTTGAGTCAGATCAATCAACTGAAGTAGATAGGACACAGGCAATCACCATAGCTGAAGGTAAGCTAAAGTGATGTAAGAGGCTGTAGTGTTCAATCTTAGTAGGATCTGAAGTGTTTGAAGATCCGTAAGTGTCAAAGGACATAGAGGTAAGGAGATTTGAATTAGCTGAATCAACTGGATCAGTTTAGTTAGACCTGAGTTAAATAAGAGTCAATAGAGGACAAGTGGCATGTTTAGTAGGGGGTCCTAGAGCTAGAGATTTGAGGATTGAAGATTGCTCATTATATGGAGGAAAATTTGAGGGTCTAGAGGACAAGAATCTAATAGAGGTCAACAGCAGTTGGCTGAATCAGATTACAGTCAGGTAGTTGGTGAATTGAGAGTTAGTTGGGGTCAGTTTAGGTTAGCAAGTTATCAGAGAAGGTTAGTTGAGCAGATAGGGTTGAAGATCAGAGATGTCTCAAGCGGGCTCATCTCACAACAAGCCCTCCACAGAGTCCTGGGAAGGCTAATGGGCAAACCCCCAAATACGGCAGTTGAGGCCATGTTGAAGAGGTTGAGTAAGGTGTATTCCTTGAAGCTTCTACATTGATGATAAGTATGGAAAAAGATACAAAAGTGGGTGTGGCAAAAGACACAAAGGGTGAGGCCATGTTGAAGAGGTTGAGCAAAGTGTAGTCCTTGAAGCTTCTACATTGACGACGATAAGTGCGGCAAAAGACACAAAGGTGGGTGAGGTTATAGTCATAGATTTGACAATTGGACCCTAGATATGCTCACCAAGAAATCAGAGAAGAAGCACAAGGGCTATCCAATGGCTCTCTAATGTAGAGGAGCATGCAAGTGTAGAATTTTAAATATTGACTATGTAATGTTGTACATCTAAAACTAACTCATATTTGCAAGTCCACATCACAAGAAAAGCAAAGAGCCAGTGACAAAGGCACACACCTTGGCCATTGCAAAGAAGCTCAGAAGTACAACGATAAAATTATGGCATCATTAAAGTATGTGGCACCATTGCAAAGAAGCTCAGAAGTACAAAGACAAAATTATGGCATCATTAAAGTCTAATATACCCCCTCTTTGTAATCCTAAGCTGCAAGCATGCAAAAAATTGTAAACCCATGCATATATAGAAATCTACACTATTAGCATTGTCAACCTTAGCATTGACTACAAAGTTGTCTCCTAGATACTCAGAGGATTCACTTATAAAGTATGTAACTTATCACCTAAGTTCAAGAGAAGGACATTTTTTATTTAATTTTTTAAGAGATTTATTTACAAAATGGAGACATTAATAGGATTTTGAAAAAAAGTTACAGCTCTATATTGAAAAAGGGTTAATTTTAAAAACTAGGCGTAACTCACTCTCAGGTTGCTTATCTGAGAAGTGAATGCTCGTTCCTTCACAGAGGTATGGTCGTTCCTTACATAGCCACTCCCATTCACTTCTTGATTTAGAATCTTTCCAAATCCACTCCATAAATGGGTGTCATGGGCATTGAAGGAGCATGACAATTGCATAGTTGATTGTGTCAGGAGAATATTTGATGATAGCTGTTAGAGATATGTTGTTTCAGCACCATTAAGACACTTGACTGTTAGGCTGTGATTGAACGCCCATTCCTTTGCAAATGAACATCCATTCCTATCTTAGTGAACGACCATTCCCTAAACAAGCCCACAACCATTCCTCTATGAGAGAATGCCCATTTCCCTACTATCCATGGTCACACTCTTTTCAAAATCAAATGTCCATTCCACTCCGAGAGAATGCCCATTCCTCAACCTATACATGGCCGTTTCTATCCCACTTACGAAGGTTCGTTACTCTGTGATGAGTGTAATGCCCATTCCCTAGTCTACCCATGGCTGTACCTAGTTGGACGAACATTATTACTCCCTTAGTGAATGCCTATTCTTGAACCAAGTCCACGACTGTACCTAAATGTATTCCTAAAGATAAACGATTGCTGCTTTGGCTAAGCCATGCCCATACCTCCACAGAGGAACGTTTATTCCTCTGGAATAAATGGTCATACGCCAACTTCCAAAGGGAAAAAATCTCCCTATTCCAGATTGCTATTTGGCACCTTCATGCAACACATTCATGCATCTACACTAGGGAGATTGGTGCAAAATAATCCATTGTTTGACGATAATCTCTTATGCACAATCTCTTGCTAGATCCGACCCATCGGTTGATATCATGTGGAGCTAGACAATATTGGTCTTTGATAGCACCAGTGGGAGTGAAGGGCACTTGAATATAAGAGAGAGCAAGAACACAAGATGTATAGAAAGCTTCTATATTACCTTCTATTTCAGCCACTCCAAAGTTGGCTTAACCTTCACCCTTAAGTGTTGTGTTACTTGTGTTACAAAAAGTGAAGCCTCCTGCCCTTTATATAGGGTACACCAAGGGCTAGAGTTGGGCTAACCCTAGATCCCTTTTCCACCCACATGCCCACTTTATTTGGGGTGTGTGAACTCACACCTACATGACCTCTTTCTCTCACCCTTTATCACTTGTACATCATATATTTCAACACCCCCTCTCAATGCCATCATGGGACAATGCCAAACATGGAGCAAGGTGAGCATTGGACATACAAGAACAAAATGACTCCCTCTGAACAATAGGATAGATGACAAGGTAGGTAGCCTTTATAGATTAGGCTTTTACAAAAGTGATGAGTTATCGAGAAATGTGGTTCACTCCCAATTCTAGTAAGCATGCTTCACTCCTCAACTATAAGAGTTGCTCGCTATGTGAGGAACTTACAAAACTCCCCTCAACCTTGGTGATATCTTTGGTACAATCTCTTCCAAAATGGCAAATTTCACCACACTTGTTACACTTTTGCGTTGACAGATCTTTCTTGAAGCATTGAGCTTTAACATGCCCCTTATTCTTATTGCAAAAAGTATATTTCAAGTTGAATTTAGACGTACCATGTTTCATCACTCACAAAGGCTTGAGTTTTCGATGTAGATGTAGATCCACCCTTTGCTTTGACTCTTACATCTTCTTCAAGAAGTGCTGCAACAATACTTTCAAATGTTGGATCTGGAAGGTGCTTCAGTGTGGTCACAAGGCTACGAACGACGGAGGCATGCTCTTCAAGAGCATGGCAATAGCATCATCTTCTTCAACTTTAGCATCAATACTTGCAAGTTGTCCCATAATGCTATTCATCTTGCTGATGAAATCTCCAAGAGGGTGGGATCCCACTGCCCCCTCCGCACACCGGATTCCCGGTAGCTGGCAGCGGAAGCAGCTCCCTCATGCCGGGGCAGGGTTTCCCACTCGGGGCCTCGCCCTCGAATGTCCGGGCACGAGACTATGCTGGTGGTCATTCCGAAAACCGAAACCGTGAAAATTTCCCATGCCCGAAAAACGAGGACGATTCCACCATTTTTATTTTCTTAATGAGGTCAAGATACTGAACTAACCTTCATCTGATAAAATCTGATATAGAGGGAAACTATTACATACTTAACTTGAAGGAATCAACACTTTTTTCCTAATTGAATCAGGCACAGCCCCGTCGATCTATTCATTAGAGAAGTCTTTAGGCTTTTATTTAACTACTCGAGTTTTAAGCGTATTCCTATTAATCAATTTTATTATTAAAACTCTACTGATTCCAGCCTTCTAACCCCATCCGGCCCATGGGTTAGCCACTGCCCAACCACTAGAATAGCCACCGCCCATTCGGCCCATGGGTTAGCCACTGCCCAACCACTAGAATTAGTAGAACCAGACAAGTACTCACCCACCCATAATTGAATGCCTTTCTTAACTTTTGCTTTAGAATACAGATACGCACACACTCCTCTTTAAACTTTAACTTATAAAACAATCCATTGACAAATAATTATTGGTTACAGATATCATAACTTAAAATTTCCATCCAGTTCCTTGTTTCTCAAAAACAAGTATCACTCTGGACTCTCCGTCGAGACCAGCTGGCCAGCAAACGAGATCCAGTAAAAACAGATTACAATAACTCAAAATTTCCATCCAGTGATACCTTGTTTCTCAAAAACAGGTATCACTCTGGACTCTCCGTCGAGACCAGCTGGATCTCGTTGATGCTGGCCAGCTGGCCGGCCAGCAACGAGATCCAATAACAGATTACAATAATTTTTCGTTATCATACATATATATCTTCCATGACATACGCATGGGTGTCCTAAGCACCGCGAGCCCGTGCATCGCCTGGTCAGAACCCTCCAGGATCCTCCTTAGGTGTCCTGGTACTTCACTCAGGGACTGCTTCGTCGGCCCTCACCCATCGTACCGGAAGCACACCATTTATCACCATACCAAGGCTGGTCAAGACCTGGGTAGGTTTTTGCCGCGTGAGCCGTCCTTTGAACACTTCCCGCCAGTTGTTGCAACCGAACTTCTCTTAGAAAAACACATATACCAAATGCTCCCTCTAGCATTCTGGTGTAAGACAGTCCTTTAAGAAAACAAGGTTTTTATGTAAGATTTCAGTTTTGATTTTCTTTTGAATACAATGAGTATATCTTAAATCCGTATCCCAATACTTCTAGATCATAGGTCTAAAATTCCAATAGAATTTCCTGAATTCTGTAACCTTGATCCTCAGATCAGAATCAAGGGTCTTAACTTGATTTCAGATTCAGGGGGTGATTTGAGTGAAATTTTTCTGAACTAGTCACATCGTCTTTTCTTGAAACTGACGAAGGAGATTAAGTCTTGGTCATAGTCTGATTCAGGGTTTGAGTCTGGAAAGGTTCTCCCTGAACTAACTTTCTCGAAGGGTAATATTTCAATTACTACTTTACTGAATTTCAATCATTGAGTATTTTGCTTAGCTGAATTTAAAAATAATCATGAATTCCTATGAGGAATAAATTAATCATTTATCTAAAATTTCGACTTCGATAGTTTTTCTCGAAGGGTAATATTTCAATTACTACTTTACTGAATTTCAATCATTGAGTATTTTGCTTAACTGAATTTAAAACTAATCATGAATTCCTATGAGGAATAAATTAATCATTTATCTAAAATTTCGACTTCGATAGTTTTTTTGAAATTTCTCATTACCATCCTAGAGAATATGAAACGATACAATTTTCTCTCACAGAGTATTTACTCATTCATTTACCAATATTCATGGGATTTAAACATAGGATTAAAGAGAACTCTTATTTTGATATAAAAATTCTGTATGCATCTATTTATGCGTAAAATCCAACTTCTATGGAAATAACACTTTTATATAAAAGAAAATCCTTTTATGCATCTATTTATGTAAAAAAATCAATATTGGTGAAAGTAACACTTTTATAATAAAAAAAATTCTTTTATGCATCATTTTATGCATAAAAATCAATATTGATGAAAGTAACACTTTTATAATAAAAAAATTCTTTTATGCATAAAAATCAATATTGGTGAAAGTAACACTTTTATAATAAAAAAATTTCTTTTATGCATCATTTTATGCATAAAAATCAATATTGGTGAAAGTAACACTTTTATAATAAAAAAAATTATTTCCAATATGCATCTTTCTATGCATAGAATTTAATTCTAATGAAAATCACACTTTTATAATAAAAAATATCCAATATGCATCTTTCTATGTATAGAATTTAAATCTAATGAAAATTACTCTTTTATAATAAAAAAAACCAATATGCATCTTTCTATTCATAGAATTTAAATCTAATGGAAATAACACTTTTATAATAAAAATATTTTTACTATGCATTTTTCTATGCCTAGAATGAAAATAACACTTTTAGAATACAAAAATGGTGGGGATTACTCTTTTTGAATAATAAAAGATAAAACTTATTTCACAAAATTTAAGAAAATTTTACCATAACCTCCTTTGTATGGCTGACCATTTTTTAAATTTTTCTATCCTCAAGTTACTTAAAAATTATCCCAAATGGTTTAAAGCATTCTAAACTAATCAAATTCCACTTTTAAAAGAGAAACAATATGAAAAGTTTAATTCTAACAATTTGATTACTTATCTAGGATAAAGAAAGGCTGAATATAAGAATGAAGAGAGGGGGAAAGCCTTTCCAACAAGGCATAACATCATTTTTTCATTTTAAAGAAAATAAAATTAGAAAACCATTAAAAAGAATAAAGAAAAAGTAGGATTTCTAGCTGACTTGAATTTCTGTGAGCTTTCCTTTGGCTTGATGGCTTGAGGGATCTACTCTTGTTTGCAACAAGAGTGGCTACCAATTCTTTTGAAGAGGGAAAGGTCAAAAACTAATGAATTATCAATAAATTCAGTGTTTTTGGCTGTGGGGTGGAGTAGAGTAACAGTGCATAAAACACTATTAAGCTTCTACAAAGAGGGAGGCTTCTATTTATAGGAAAAAGTGAGCTTATAACCAAGCAAACTGATTCTAGAATTTTCCAGATCAGTTTGGTCAATTTTTGACCATTTTTGGGTCAGTTTAGCTTACTTTTTGGAACTAGACTTGAATTAGGAGAGAGGAGAGATGAAATATCTCAATATTTGAGAATTTAAAACTCCACCACACATGTGAAATAGGCACCTCCTTCATGAGGGGGAATCCCCACTCTGAGGTGTCAAAAATTTATTTTTTTAGTATTTCCTTTGGTCCTTAGTCCACTCTTCATCTCATTTTTGGGAGGATTTTCTTTATTTCTTCAATTTATCTCCTCCATACATTTGGATGAATGTGATTGGCCCCTCAGAACCTTAATTTAAAAATTTCAGAAAATCTAGACCCTTAGGATAAGGCCTTTTGAACAAATTATAATTTATTTCTAATGCACCTCCTGAAAATCTTTTTGAACTTCTGTTTCGGAGGAATTTATTTTAATAAGAAGAGATATCTTTCCATCCAAAAATATCTAAAATCTGAATAATCTCTCTCTAGAATATTTTCTCTCTCAGCCAAAATAGGTAGAAACAAGATCTTTTATTAATCTGAAGAGGGGATTGATTACAAGGGAAGATACTGGACATCTTGAGGGGCTGGGGAGGAATCTTACAAAGAGAGCCACCCTCCTGCATCTCAAGACCAAAAAACTTCACCTTAAGTGCAATCTTTGAGTTCTTTGCCCTGGCTCCTTAAAGCTTCTCAAGCTCATCCCAAGCCTCTTTTGCCCATTTCGTACATGACAAGATGGATGAGTTTTTTAATGCATGTGAAGTGCAATGATACCATGAGCCCACTCATCATCTTCTACCACCTCTAGATCTTCAAGGTCCACCTTCTTCGTGCCTTTTACCAAAGGCTATAAACCTTTGAGCATTAGCATATATCTTACTTGAACTTTCCAAGTCTCGCCACCATCAAACTTCTCAATCAAGGCTCTGATCTCCTTTGACATGATTGATAGGGGGTAGGAGAGGACTTACCACGTGCAAAAACAAGGCCAGTGTATAACTCGGTTTACAAGGCGAAAAGTAATTCAAGGTTGATTTGATGAACAAAGAACACTTCTTGATTTGGATAAATAAGAGCCCTCTTGAATCTCCTTGGTTTTGTGAGAGAAGAGGGGTGAAAACCTTTGAGATAAAAGTTTAAAGAAACCTTTAGAAAAGGGTTTTAAAAGAAAAGAACTTGGAATAAAGAAAGGTTAAAAAAAACCTTAAGAAAAAAAACGATATGAGCATTTTTTTTTCTTAAAAAAAAACGCAGATCTGGAAAAAATGCGTTGCGCCGCCTGCTCGTTTGCTGCGGATGCAGATGTGCTGCGTTTTGTTGATGACGTGCTGCTATAGCTTACGTTTGTTGAGGTCCGACTTGCTGCTGTAGTAGAGGATGGAGTCGACGCTTGCTATACAGGAAGCAGTCGGACGGTGTTGCCTGCCACCATCGTCGACAACACTGCATGAGTCCATCCCATTGCAAGAGACATTGCTGGTCTTTCCTCCTTTTTTTATCTTCACAAATCCAGATTCCCATTGGCACCTTGCTTCAAGGTAGCTCAAGTCTATGGAAGGATTTTAAAGATTGGATGGAGGGGAGGCTTGAAGCTAGAATGGAGGAGCAATTGGAACCAAAGAGTCTAGATGATGAAGGATCTATTGAACCAGATAGAACCTTAGGTGTACCCACGGTACGGGTGAATAAGTTAGGGCAATATTTTGAAGGAGATGAACTTAATGCAACACTACCCCTAGCTTTCAATGAACTTCAAGTCATCGCCATCCTAGAAGGTGGCATAGGAATGAGCATGATCACCAAGGAATGCTAGGAGAAATGGGGTAAACCTCATATGGTGGATGATACTGTGTTGATTATAAAACTAGCTAATGGAGCCGCAAAGCCCATGGGAGATTTGAAAATTCAAATTCTTGGAACTAGTTTTTAACACACATTTGTTGTGATGAAATTTGGCCAGTAGCCAATTTCCTACGATTGTATCCTAGGATGTGTCTTTGTTGTGAATGAAATTGGCCAGTAGCCAATTTTCTACGATTGTATCCTAGGATGTGCCTTCATGAGAGAGACCAAAATGATCTATGATTGGGATACAGATCACATTTATATTCAGAAAAAGGATTGAATGCTAAAGGTGAACCTACACACTTGGAAGATACATCCAATGAGTGGGGGGACCTTAGCAAAAGATTCAGTGACTACTGCTAGATCTACAGTAGTGAACATGTGCCAGACATGTAACAACAAGACATTGGGGAAGATGAAAGGGATAGTATGGAGTTCGCACCTCTCCCAGAGCCGGAAGACTATGAGAATTGGATGCACATTCTTGCAACCATGGATATACTTCCAAAACAAAATGGAACAAAATTTCCATGGGGCAAAAGGGCAAGAGATTACATCTCTCTACATGCTGAGTGAGTGCCGCATACATGCTTGACACCATGGAAAACAAACCCATGAGCATAGAAGAGGTAAGGCTATTTTACAAGGGAAACCTACCTATAAGACCCCTAGAACTAGAGGGTTTAAGGCAGAAGAGGCTTACAGATTCCCAATAGAATCTGAAGAACACTGGCTAAGGTATGTAGAGGATATCAATGTACATTTAGACTTCTGCCAAGTCTAGCAAAAGGAGCTTGATGCGTTCCCCATTTTGGTTAACAAGGTAACCACTAAAGGCGAAGAGTCATTGAATACACAATAAGAACTAAAAAACTCTCTCACACTCTAGTCATCAAACACAAAACAAAAATTTGGTGCAAGCTGAGAGACAAGTTAAAAAAGAATAGACGAGGAAAGTGCTAAAGTAGAGGAGACCAAATCGGTTCCCAAACATTTCAAAGCATACAATGTGGGTACACTTTGTACAGTATAAGAAGGCTAAAAGATCCCATGATGGAAATCCTGGAACATCTTATGTTGGTCCGATCGAGGTTAAGGAGATCAACCTGGCAGGTCAAGGTGAGGATCCAAACCCTATCTATATCAGGGAAATACCTCTCCACAAAAGAAGAGAGAGACCTTATTGACCTACTCATCTGAATTCCAAGACTACTTTTCTTGGAAGTACACTGACATGAAAGGTGTACCTCTTGAAGTGGTCAAACATACCATCCCCAACGGTGGAAGGGGTAAGGCCAATAAAGTAAAAGAGCATATTCTATAAATTCTAAATACTCCAATATTCCTTGAAGAGATTTATTGACTTATAGATGCCGGATTCATCTACAAATAGAGCACACCAAATGGGTATCACCCATTGTGATAGTACCTAAGAAAAATAGAAAAGTTAGAGTGTGTGTGGACCTTAAAAAGGTCAATGTAGCCACGATACAAGACCACTATCCATTACCCTTCACATAGACCATGTGCTAGAGCTTGTAGTATAGTAAAGGAGGCCTACAACTTCCTTGATGGATTTTTAGGCTACAACCAAGTGCTGATAGACCCAAAAGATCAGCATAAAATGCCTTTCGCCCACCAAAATGGGGCACATATGCATACTGCGTCATGCCATTTGGTATAACCAATGCCCTAGAAAAACAAAAACAAAATGAAATAAAAAAGGCAGTACAAAAAGAAGCCAAGAAAAGATAAGAGAAACTGAGGGAAACAAATCTCTGTGAACATGGCTCAAGTAGTTGAGCTTGGAGGAAGAGGACTAGGAATTCAAACCTACCCGTTTATGGTTGGGAGGACTGACTATATTGGTGGGCTTTAACCTAAAAGTTAGCACTTGTAGACATAGATGCTAATCATAACATGATGTTCTACGACATGTGGGACACTCTAGGCCAACCTACTTTACTCCACACCTAGGCCATAGTCACCACAGTTGCTTAAAATTATGTTAAATGCCTAGGTGTTATTATAGTTCTATTTCACATTGGGGATAACCCCCTGGAAGGGAAGCTCTATGTCATTCCTGCTATAGGGATGATGCAAGAAGAAATCCTCCTTGGAAGAGGATGGATGGGCCACAACAGTTGACAAATAGACTAGGATGCAAAGACAGTCACACTACAACTTGAGCCTCAGGACAGATTACCATCCTTATGATAGACAAAGAGAGCTGAAACTACGAAATCCACAGTAGCATGGAATATCATCCTCATCAGCGGTCCCAGCCCCCAAGATAAAAGAACAAGATAATATTGTACCACCAAAAAAGAGGCTTATACTCTACCTGAACCTTGCAAAGCCAAGCCCCTTTCCAATAAAGCCTCAACAATGACTAACACCAATGAACATCAAGCTTTGCCAAAGTCTCCTGCTAACCAAGCTAACTCTACTAACACTACTAATCGCTAGGTACAACCCCAAAAGACTCTAGCAAGGACCCCAAAATCAAAACTAGACACCTAACGCAATAACCAATGGTGGGTACCAGAGGAGGTACCCGTAGCACATGGATACTATGAGGGTAATAATATAGTGTGGATCCCCAAAAGATCCCAACCCACTTGTCAAGCCTCGACGACACCAAAGGCCAAGGTAACCATACCAAATAGAGCCAAGGCAGCCAACCCAAGGGGTTTAGGAAGAACATCAAAAGAAGATAAACATTGGAGTAACTAAAAAAGGCAAAGCCCACTTCATCCTTGAGCCACAACCACTCAAAGATGGGTACCTAAAGAACTCCTAAAAGAACAAAAGTTCTATGAAGGCAACATGCAAATATGGCTACCAAAGCTGTAGATGCCCAACGTACGACACCACAAATCCACTACACCGCACAAATTACAATTGAGGAAAAAGATGGGAACACGCATTACCACTTAGGATCTACGGGCAAAGGAAAAGTGCAAGAGGAAACCAAGGAGTTGAGTACCACAACTAATGATTTTATCTCAACCTTGGGAACCCCACTTGCACTCATAACATGGCTACCAAGCTCCACCTTTACCAAAGCAACCCATCTCTCCAACACTTAACTGTCAAGCCACCCCCAACTAGGTTGCGGCGCAGCTAGAGGAAGAGTTGAAAGCCTCTCCAAATCCTAATTGGAGCCAAATTATATTAATTACAAATTGGGTAAGGAGGAGTCAGTACAAAACCCGTCATGGGGTACTCGACCACCTAGTGAAGTGAAACAAAACCTGCTTGCAAATAGGAGGGTGCTCAAAAAAAAAAAAGAGAGAAAGAAGAAGAAAGAAGCAGTCAGGGAATAAAACTCGTAAAGAGATGCCTAGGCCGAGAGTACAAAGGACCACAGCCTCCACGCTAGCATAATGATTGAGCGGCCAAAATTTCTCAAAGGGCTAAGGAATGGTTGTTCACTCATTCCTACCCATGGCCGTTCACTCATTCATACCCATGGCCGTTCACTCATTTCTATCCACACGGTCGTTCACTCATGCCTATCCACAGCTGTTCACTCATGCCTATCCACCACGGCTGTTCACTCATGCCTATCCATGACTGTTCACTCATGCCTATCCATGACTGTTCACTTATTATTACCCCATGACCATTCACTCATGCCTATCCATGGTGGCTGTTCACTCTTGCTATCCATGGCTATTCACTCTTGCTTACCCACTTACCCATAGTCGTACGACTATAGAGCCATGGCCGTTCCTCCCTCCTTTTGCATAACCATGACTGTTCACTTATTCTAACCCCATGACCATTCACTCATGCCGATCCATGGTGGCTGTTCACTCTTGCTATCCATGGCTATTCACTCTTGCTTACCCACTTACCCATAGTCGTACGACTATAGAGCCAAGGCCGTTCCTCCCTCCTTTTGCATAACCATGGCCATACCACTTCAGAGTCACGACCATACCACTTTGAAGCCATGGCTGTACCTCCCTAGGAAATCTATATAAAAGGGCTGACCTCCTCTCATTTTTCTCACTTGCTCTCTTGCTTTGTCATGTGGTAATGAACATGTGGGTTCCTGTATTGGTATAGAACTTAGATGGTTGACAAGATCACATGCCAGAGCATAGGCAACAAGTGCTACCAGGGTTTAGGGGTGAGGATGCCTAGGGTGGGGTCCCATGAGCGGTCGGGCATATGTGGGCATGCAAGCCTCTATATCCCAGTGATGAGGATAACTTTTCTCATTCCCTCTCAGGCTGGGTGGTGATCCAAGGTAGAGACCTTACAAGAGTTTGACCTGTAATTCTGTTACCAGAGAGGTAAATTTAACATAGTGGTGGATGCGAAGAGTCGTATATGCTGATGGTGTAGGAGTTGAGTTTCACCACAATCAAGAATAAATTCTTGGATTCACTATGTGGTATGTGCGATCATGATCCATAATTTTCAGAGGTATGGCTTGTTGTACATGAGCGCACTTGTTACAGCCTACACCTTCTTCGTTTGAAAGGAGTGCTAATTCAGAGAGATTAGCCAAGGTTTCGGTGAGAATGAGAGCGGAGAGACTAGGCGAGTCTCTTAGGTTATGTACCGAGACGGAGAGCTCTTGGGTGAACCCTTCACAACCACTTGACATTGGTTCTTTTGGGGCTGATAAGATTCGTCATCAAGGGAAAAAGTATAAAGACTATTCCATTAATGATGAGTACCTACTCGACAAGGGTAGAGTTTATATACCAACTATTCGTGACTTTTGGCACCGAATTCTTATTAAAAGTCATAATAGCCCAAGTGCCTGGACATAATGGGATATAAAAGACCTATGCACTAGTTAAAAGATAATTTTATTAGCCAAGTTTGTTTAAGGATGTCCAGGACTTTGTGCTAAAATACAAAAAGTGATAGGTCAATAAACATGACTGCCTCAAGGTTGGAGGTTTGCTATATCCATTGGATATTCCCAAAGGAAAATGGGAGAGTATTTTCATGGATTTTTTCAATGGTTTACCTAAAACGACTCGAGGGAATGATTTTGTTTGGGTAGTGGTTTGTGACAGATTGACCAAGATGGTCAAATTTATACCTACTAAAAGGAGGTGAAAACTCTTGAGTCAGCTAGGTTGTTTATCAAACATCTCTACAAGCTATATGGCCTACGCGTATAGATATAGTTTCAGGTAGGGATATAAAATTTGATATTCACTTTTGGAGGGAAGTCTTCAAAAAGTTGGACACTACTTTGAGTATGAGTACGGCTGATGATCCCCGCAATTTGATGGTGAGATCGAGAGAGTCAACCAAGTTTTAGAGGACATGCTTTGAGTGTATGTCAGTGAAAAGAAATCCAATTGGGATGAGTACCTACCACATTTGGAATTTACTTATAATAGTTCAAAAAATTCAGTACGACTTGATTTAGTCCATTCATGTTAATTTATGGTTTCTAACCGAGATATCATGTGGGGCTATAGGGCTACAAAAGGAGAAGATTCGGTCTATCAAGGATTCCCTTGGAAGACATGTAAGATATTCTAGAAGTATTAAGAGATAGCATTGATAGTGCACAAATCGTGCAAAAATGTATGCTAACAAGACCCGCAAAGAAGTGAACTTTAAAGAGGGTGACTTTGTTTTCTTGAAAGTCCCTGGGAAGTTAGAGACTCTTAAGATGGGATAGTGTCAAAAACTTTCTCCTAGATATTGCAATCCATTTAAAATCCTTAAGAATATTGGTGGCATAGTATACAAACTTCAGTTGCAGGAGAGCTCTCGAGTACACCCTGTTTTTCATGTCAGTAGACTTGAAAAAACCATTGTGACCCCATAAGGAGAACATAGTTACTCCTAACATTTTGGTGGAACTTGTTGAATCACCGTCTCTTCCACATGAACCCAAAAAGATTCTCGAATTTAGAGAAGAGAAGACCAGGCATACTCTGTGTTGCCAAGAGGCACTTGTTAAGTGGAAGGATAGAGAGGATAAAGGGTGCACATGGGAACACTTGAGTACGCTTACCAAAAACTTTCTAGAGTTTGTTTTCATCACACGGATGAAAACTCTTCTTAAGGGGGGAGCAATGTCATGTAATCTACCGTGCTCCTTGCCAAAGCCGCCTCATACAGTGTCAATAGGACCTCCTTTGCTGCTCTGAGCACAAGCGACAAGCGACAAAATACAAGCCTCACTCACAATACGAGAAGCTAGCCTAGCAAAAGCCTTGAATGTAGTTGATCAACTACGAGTTGAATTGTTGGAAGCTAATGAAGAGTGCAGGTCAGCTAAGGAAGAATGCTCCATAGCTCAGAGGGATGCCAGAGAAAAGCAACAAATTGCTAAGGCCACCCCAAACAATTAAGAGAACATTCATGTCACCTTCCACACTTACAAGCAAGTCACATAAGAAATAGTGGCGCAAAAGGAGGAGCAACTATGGGCCTTAGAAGAGAGAGCAAGGTGCGAGCAGCCAATAGCTTAGGGGCAGACATCTACCATCACCGAACGTAAGGCTGATACTTTGATGGATGATGTCATCGAGATCCTTACCCTAACCTACCCTCCCTAGAACCCTGCCACCATCCTTGAACTCCATTATCATGCTCTCCAACTTAACCTCCTCCAATATAATATCTTTTTAGAGGAGCCCATCACCATCTCTTCTCTCTCTCATACATTATCACCAAAATCCCTCTTCCCTCAATCAATATTCTTATCACCAAATTTTTCTAGGGCCAAATCTCTTTTGACACTCCCACTCTCCTCTTCACCCTCCCAATCCATCCTCTTAACGGCTAACCTTTGATGTCTCGATGGAGCTAATAGTGCCCAATGGCCTCTATCCTTTTCCTTACACCTCTTCAAAGTCTCTCACTGCACTGGCTTGGCTGGAAGGGGAGGGGTGGAAGAAAATCCATGTGGCCTACAAAGCATTTTGTCATCGGGCACCAGATCCATACTCCCCCCTAGGGCTTGTTGGTTTTGTACAATCGTGTCTAACATCAGTTGGAAATCCTCACCACCACTGCCATCATGCAAATAGATGAATCTCATGTGGCATTTCCCCATGAGTTCACACCTGAAGAAGGTCGTCAGGCTATAGCCTTTTTCTTCTCCTCCAAAAGGCCCGCCACTATTGCTACCCACAAAGGGCAAGGACGATGATGATGATGATCCTTCCTAACCTTGAGGTGGTGACACATAATCCCAGACACCTGAAACCCAACACACTACTCTAATTTGTTGCCAGCATGACCAAGAAGGCACCACCACACCCCCAGCGCGCAGAACCCACCAACCTATGGAAACTGGCAACGTCTCCCTGCTGGCACCCCCACACTCCATGTCAAAATTACTTCAAGGGTCAGCATTCTATCCCAAGCCTCGTCCCTAACCACCCTTCCTTTGTTTCTTGCACCACATTCCACTCCTCCTCACTTATCCTCATATGAACAGGTGTCATATCTACCCGTAAACATAACCATTAGGTTCTTTAACCTCATCATCGTCTTGTGGCCGAGTTTCTCATCTAGCATCACTATGATGAAGGTGACCAAGGGCTTTCTTTTGACATCAATAAGGAACCCACCCTCAAGGTTACTACGAAATAATTCAATGGGATGCCAGCCTGTCGACTCTAAACATTCGAAGATATGTGGAGACGTTCTTCTAGACTAGCTACAAAGCCTTCCACTACTCTCCCCAGTACCCCGAATTGTGGTATGACTTTGTCCTCACCTACTCCCTATATTACCGCCCACTAATCTTCATCTCGCCAATTTCGAGCACGGAATCCAAATTAGGGAGGCAAGTATGTTAACCACAATTTGGTTAACATTACTCTTACTATTTTTTGATCTAAAGTGCATTTGCACTTCATTTAAGATATTCTTATGTAAAACCACACTAACCATTTCATGTAAAAGATATGGGATAACTGAGCTTATTACAAGATGTGTAATGCCAGCCCCCATGAGCTAGAAAGCCTAAGTGTAAATAGAGCTAGAAAGATATGGGATAATCGAGCTTATTACAACATGTGTAATGCCGGCCATGAGCTAGAAAGCCTAAGTGTAAATAGAGCTAGATAATTAGTTTTGGGCCCCCAATTGTCAATGGGTGGGGCCAGCCATTGTAAAAAGTGAGCTCTTGTATATAAGTGACTTCTTGAAGAAATATGAAAGGACACAATCCCATTATCACATTTGAGATTTTTCTTCTCTCTTTCTCTCTTGTGTGGTGATGGTTGTGAGCTTGTTTGATTATGCATGCTTGTAAGATTCCTCTCTCCGGATTTTGAGGCGTGTAGGTGTAAAAACCTCCCCTTATGATCTTATAATTATTCCCCTCTCTGAAATAAAAGAAAGATCCTGTTTTACCCTGTTTTAGCCTAGAGAGAGAAAATATCTAGAGGGAGGTAATTCAAAATTGAGATATTTTTGGATATAAAAATCCTCCTAGTGTCTAAAATGGTTTTCCCTAAAACAGATATTCAAAAAGAAATTTCCAATGTGCAATTAGAAATAAATTGAAATCAGGTAAAAAGGACCTTAGCCTAAGGGTCTAGATTTTTTGAAATTTTTGAATTAAGGTTCATATGGACCAATTAGATTAATCCAAACATAGGGAGGAAATAAATTGAAGAATAAAAGGAAATCCCCCCAAAAATGAGTAAATACTCACATAAGATGAAGAGTTGACTAAGGACAAGGTTATTAGTTAAAAAAGAAGAGATATTTGAAAGAAATGATGCATTTTTAACACCTCAGTGTGGGGGAATTCCCATCATGAAGGAGGCACCTATTTCACATGTGTGGTTGAGTTTTAAACTCGCAAATAATGAGATATTTTCATCTCTCCTCTCTCCTGCTTCAACTAGATCCAAAAAGTAAGCTAAACTGACCTAAAAATGGTCAAAAATTGACAAATTGATTTGGAAAATTCTAGAATCAGTTTGCTTGGTTAGAGGCTCACTTTTTCCTATAAATGAAGCCTCCCCCTTTGTAAATGGTTAATAGTGTTTTATGCACTGTTACTCTACTCCTCCCCCCAGAGCCAAAAACATTTATTGATAATTCATTAGTTTTTGACCATTTCCTCTTCAAAAGAATTGGTGGCCACTCTTGTAGTAGATCCCTCAAACCATCAAAAACATTTATTGATAATTCATTAGTTTTTGATCATTTCCTCTTCAAAAGAATTGGTGGCCACTCTTGTTGCAAACAAGAGTAGATCCCTCAAACCATCAAGCCAAAGGAAAGCTCACAAAAATTCATGTAAGCTAGAAATCCTACTTTTTCTTTATTCCATTTAATGGTTTTCTAAATTTTTATTTTATTTAAAATGAAAAATGATGCTATGCCTTGTTGGAAAGGCTTTCTCCCTCTCTTCATTCTTGAATTCAGCCTTTCTTTATCCTAGATGTGTAATCAAATTGTTAGAATTAAACTTTTCATATTGTTTCTCTTTATAAAAAGTGAAATTTGATTAGTTTAGAATGCTTTAAACCATTTGGGATAATTTCTAAGTAACTTGAAAATGAAAAAAATTAAAAAATGGTCAGCCATACAAAGGAGGTTATGGCAAAATTTTCTTAAATTTTGTGAAATAAGTTTTATCTTTTATTATTCAAAAAGAGTTATCCCCACCGCTTGTGTATTCTAAAAGTGTTATTTTTATTCTATGCATAGAAAAATGCATATTAGAAATATTTTTATCATAAAAGTGTTATTTTCATTAGAATTAATTTCTATGCATAGAAAGATGCATATTGGGAATATTTTGATTATAAAAGTGTTGTTTTTATCAAAATTTATTTTTATGCATAAATAGATGCATAAAAGAATTTTTTTTACTATAAAAGTGTTACTTTCATTAAAATTGAATTTATGCATAAAAGAAATTTTTTTATATTATAAAAGCGTTACTTGCACACACGAAGGTAGAGGTTGAGCTTTTCATAGCTCCTTCCCTCCTTGCTCTCTACCTAGCACATGGAAGCTCCACTTGAGTGACACAAGTGGTGGTGGAGTGAGCCCCTATCATTGAGGAGTTAACCCCTCATAGGTTTGGCTAAGTGCGTGCCCTCGAAGATTGACCCTTGCATCTTCACTTCTTCTCACCCCTCATGCAAGGTGAGCATTCATTTTGGTGAGCATTGAGTGATGACAAATTTCTTACTCGTTTCTATTGCATTAAATCTAAGTTACCACCTAAAAAAGTATTTGCCCTCGAAGATCGACCCTTGCATCTTCACTTCTTCTCTCCTCATGCAAGGTGAGTGTTCATTTTGGTGAACATTGATGAAGAATTTATTACTCGTTTCTACTACCTTAAATCTAATTTATCACCTAAAAAAGTATTTGTATATGATCATACTCGTATTGTTAGAAGATTATACAATTTGCTATTCTTAAGATTATTATCAATTTCAAATTTCCATTTTTGTAGCAAGGAATTCATTAATTTAAGGTAAGACTCTCCTACTTTAATATCAATAAATCAATTTAGATTTTATTTTATGATGTCAAGTTTTCAAACCCATGCGATAGCAATGGGGTTAAAACTATAAAATCAAATCTAGATGTTGTTTTGATCTCTTTCATAAATATTTAATTTTTAACAAAAGTTTATACTTTATATTCATAGAAAGTATAAAGACTCATGTTTAATAAATATATTTTTGGAGTATCAAATTGTTTTGCCAGAATATTTCAATGACATTGACAACACAAATCAAATATATACTCTAACACTTTTCTCATTATAAATATTTATTATTCCTTAAGTTTTAGTTATGAAAGATTTACCACAACGTCCCACAATCCATTAACAAATCGACTCTCTTCGCGAGTTCTTATATAAAGACAAGAACTTCAAGAGAAGAAAGTTTTAAAACGATTGAGCATAAGCAATAAGAATCAAATAAGAAAAGTTAACAAATCTAAGAGAACATACACGCATGACCCGACTAACAACAAAAAGTCCAAGAAACGTGTGTATAAATGTTACAAATATCATCATAAAAGGGACATTATACTAAAAGTTGTCCGATGAAAGAGGAGTTCAAGTTCTTTCCTACATGCATAGCCGATTGGCAAATATCTCAAGCAAGAGGGTAACATCACTCATAAACTATCAAATGGTGTAGGTATGTATTTAGATCTTTTACAAACAATTCATTTGTTATATCATCACCGATAAACTATCAAACAGTGTAGGTATGTATTTAAATCTTTTTATAAACAATTCATATTTCTTTCTATATTTGTTATATCATTTCTAGATCATAGAGATTTGGATACTAGACCTTAGCAACCCATAGTTCTAAGGTTAAGATTTACTCAAATTGAGTAATTGAAGAATCATTTAGATTTTATTCTGCTAACTTTTTCAAAATAATAATAATTCAAGAATTATAAACACTCTAAGAGAAATTATAATTTATGAATTCAAGTATTGACAAGCACTGAAACTAATGTTGGATGAGGGAGAAGATGCTCTACACACTCACACAAACACACATGCACATACAATGAGACAGAGAAGCTCAGAGATCAAGAGAGATGAAGCTTGATGCTAGAAAGTAATCAATCATAATGATAAGGATATGATAAGGAATGAAGCTTGATGCTAGAAAGTAATCAATCATAATGATAAGGAATGAATGGAGTACAAGAGTATAAATAGCCCTAGCCCTAGGGGTTGATGTGGCTAACACACAAGAGTGTATTCACATGGGAAAAAAACCCTTACCAACATAAGGTAAAAAGTGCTCGTGTGTAGGGTTGTTCACACTAGGGACTTCTAGGCTAACAGAGAGCTCTGGATCACCACCTAGCCATAGAGAGGATGAGGATAGGGATCCTCACCATTGGACATATGTAGTGGCCCGCTTGCCCACACAAATGTCCGGTCACCCGCCCGACGGTGAGACTATACCTGGGCGCCCTCTCCTGTGAACCTTGGCTCACTCGCCACCCATGCTCCGGTGGATGGTCTCGAAGGTTAGTCGAGCTCCCCGTAAGCCACTACGAGCTATGTAACATAAAGTCTACAAGACTTATCAAATGAAAAGTGAGTAACATGTTAATGAGATTGTTCTCATTAATTAAGTTATTTTTCAAATCTTGTTATAGAGGTTAAAATGGCTTTAACTAAAATTTAAATTGTTTAGATATGTTAAGACATTCACTGTCTCATTTTAGCACATGTGTTTGCATTCGGTTGATGGCTTTTGCCACCGACATTCGCGCATGCTTCCCCCTCGACTTCCTGCCAAATTGGACTTGAAGCCTTTCATTTCATTGGTGTTGGCTTTTGTTGCGCTTTTTAGAGTTGGTTTCTGAGCTTGGCCGTACAGTCAACAACTCCTCACCATTAGTCTCTGAAGTAGTGAATCAGGTGAACATTGGTGGCCTTGTTCAATTTCACCCACCTTACATCCTTTCATCTTCACTGCCGCATAGCTCTAGATAAGCTCCTGCACTTCTCACTTTTTACAGATCTAGGGTTTCTACCTCCTCTATACATTGGTTAGCTCTTCTTTCTGCTACCGTACATTCTAGGCAACCCCACACACGAGCACTACACTCAGCTGAAGCTTTCAAAAGCTTTTGCTGGCATTGGATTTTGGTATCCACCACCGACTTTTGCTATTTTTGTTGTTGTTGCTATTGTTTGAGTACTGGCTTTTAGTTTTGACATTGGACTTCTACATCTGTCACGTTAGCCTAGTCAGCCATTCAACTTTCCATTTGGCATTGGACTTTTGTGTTTGTCATTCTGCTTATTCAACCATTTAGGTGCATCAGTCAACTTGGCCTACTCAATAGTTCTGCCTTTGGCTTTCCTCATTCGACACTTGCATATTTAGCATTCAGCTTTAGTTGTACTTGATCATTGATAAGCCATTCATTTGCTTCCATCGGTGCCCTATCAGCAACCTTTGGCTTTCAGCTTTCGGCATCAGACTTTCTTGTCCATCAACTATTTCAAACGGCTTTGCCGGATCATCCATTCAGCATTTGGCTTTCCTTATTCAGCCATTTAGTTTCAAGCATTTCACATTAGAGCATTTGAATTTAGCATTCAACTATTCAATCATTTTGGCTTTAGCTTTGAGCATTCAGAAATTAGCTTACAACATTCAATGTTCGGCTCTCTAGATTCAGGCAATCAGCCATTTACCTACTCAACTTTAGTCCCTCCGCATTCAACCATTTGGCTTTAGCACTTAGCCATTCATCCATTCAGCTTCAAGATTTCCCGCTTACAGCCTTCGACTTTAGGCTTTCAGCCATGTAGCCATTCTCCTTCAAGATTTCTGCTTACAGCTTCGACTTCAGGCTTTCAGCCATTTAGCCATTCTCCTTCAGGCTTTTTGCATTTTAGCCATTCGGCTTAAGCATTTGGCCAAAAATTTCAGTGCTGCTGGCATTTGACATTCAGCTTTTAGCCAAGCATTTGATTTGCGGCTTTCACATCAGCAACTCATCTTTCAATCTTTAGCTATCCGTATATTCAATAGTGGTTGGGTTTACTTTCATGCCCACGTTTACTTTCTTGGCCAGGTTTACTTTCTTGGCAGGGTTTACTCAATTCAACCTTCCGCTTCAGCACTCTGTTCAACATTTGATTGTGTCTTCAGTTTCAGAAGTTAGACTTTAGCAGTTAGCTTTCAACGTTTTGCTGAGTTTACTCCATTGGCTGGGTTTACCCATCAATAGTCGCTTTTCCATTCAGCACTCTACTTTTGTCATTCGGATTTTGACTTTTGCCTTTGGCATTCAGCATTTGGCTTTCAGCTTCCATCAATTGATTCAGTCAGTCAATTTAGCATCTGACCGTCAGCGAATTCAGATTCTGCCCATCTCAGAGCAGCTGGTTCTATGTTCCTCAGTCAGCTGATTCTAACCTAGCGACTCCGCCTTTAGCTTCCAATCAGCTTATTCCAAGTCAGTCTCTGACCTGCTGATTCTACATCAGCTTCTGACCTGATAATCTGCTTATGCCATGTGAGCTTCCGACATGTTGACATGCTGATTCCACGTCAGCTTTCGATCTACTGACTCCATGTCAACTTCCAATGATTCTGCATCACATTTTGGCTTTTGCAGATTTTGCGTCCCACCGATTTTTCCTATAGCTTTTGACCTGCAGATTGCTGATTTGGTAAGTTTACACATGCATTGAGTAGACATTTAAGGTACTCCGAGTCACTTGAAGCTACTGCTTGTGTTAGATATACTTCAGTTTGCCCATTTCTTTGCTGTGTAAAAACATCTATGATACCTTAACAGTCAGATGTAGTGCTTTATTTCCTTGTATATCATTGTCGGACGTTGATTGGTACTTTGATTCGGATGCTACAAAGCACATTACTTCCTACAAGAATCTGTTTGCCACCTTGAGAGATGCTTTTGCTAGGTGGTGTAGTTTTGTTTATGAGAATGCATCCTAGATTGCATGGTCTCCTTGGCCCTACCACCTTCTCTCTTCCAACCTCTCTTAGGGACTTCCCTCCAGCTTACCTCTTCAGGATCTAAGCCCTGTGGTCTAGGTAAAGTGGTTTGCTCTCTCTCTCTCTCTCTCTCTCTCTCTCTCTCTCTCTCTCTCTCTCTCTCTCTCTCTCTCTCTCTCTCTCTCTCTCTCTCTCTCTCTCTCTCTCTCTCTCTCTGCTTAATTGCTCACATCCCTTATCTGGGATCTCTTTCTAGCCTTTTTCCCCACCCCACAGCTCTTCTCGGGTTGAACCACCTGCTTCCTATGCTGCACGCATTAAAAATGTGTAATTGACATCATGTTGTGAGAACACATGGACTCTTACTGACACTTTGTGTGTACTTGGCATCCACAATAACATAATTTCTATCTTAGCACTTTTGCAAAAGCTAGCCTCAACATCTAGCTTTCTGATTATTGCTACTCCATTTAGCAACATACTATTTTTGATGCGCTTTTGCTTTTTGATACACTATGCAATGGCCTTTACAGGCTTGACATGTCTAACAGGAGTAGTGATCCTCATGCTGATGCAATGATTACTTCCACATCACAAGTTATGCGTGATACTGAGTTCCAACGCACTCGTTTTGATCACCTTAACTTGACTTCTCTTATGCAGTTTTACAGTGTCAGTTTATGGTTTAGGAGTTGCCACCTATGCGGCTCCCACACAAGCTCCTGACATTATGGACCGATCGTAGGGGGGAATACCTATCATATGCAAGCTTGTGAGTTAATGTAAGTTCATCTGATGGAGAATTACATGATGCTACTATTCCTGAGATTGATCCTGGTGATGATCAGTCCTTAGCCGACTATGCTTTATAGCAATTGTAAGCACAGTTATCTTTATAACAATTGCATTTCAGGGGGGACACAAACTGTGTATTGATGTTGGTGATGTATGTGGTCACTTATGCATTTGACTCCTTAGTTGTGGTATGTCTTAGAGACATACCTGTATGCATTGATGTTTTACTTGGCTGATATGTATTACTTATGCTGAACCAGCCCCTTGTTTGAGTTGCCTCACCTTTGTAGCTCATTGACATGGATGCTAATGGAGTCAGGCTGTTACATTGTCTTCAACTTGGTTGCCTTGTCACTATGCATAATTCAAGGTTCCTCTACCTCAATCTGTGTGGCATTTTTGATCGAGTTTACTAAATTACCCCAGTTCCATTGCTAATTCCACCTTGTTGGTGGCTGGTCCATTTCCACATGTTATTTTTTATATGTATTGGCATTTAATGGACCTTGACAGCTTATACATTGTTGTTATCCACAATGCTTACATCCTGTGCTTATTGCTGACTCAGCTGAGCTTGTTTTGGCTCTAAATTAGTCTTCTGTGTTGCTGACTAATAGCCACAGCAACACATACATTGTTGTTATCCACAATGCTTACATCCTGTGCTTATTGCTGACTCAGCTGAGCTTGTTTTGGCTCTAAATTAGTCTTCTGTGTTGCTGACTAATAGTCAGATTTAGGAGCCCTAATTTCTCATATTGCTCTACTGCCATAGGTCATGCATTACTTGAAGAAAATGCAGCCATTGTGATTTCTTGGTGCAACAATCAGACATGTGCTGCCTTTGGACATGCATCTTATTATGATGATACCATCCTCATTGTTTCCACATTAAGTGAGGAGTCACTTTCTCCTTTTGCTATTTTAGGAGATGATAATTGGGTTATAGCTTCTGACTTATCCTTCTGCTATTTGCTGACATTCAACAGATTCAGTAGAAATTAGCCTTGATGATCTGCTCGTGATGTACAACATGCATTGTAGACATTGGATTTGTGCATTACTTTTTGGGTATCCAGCTCATACCAATTGAAGGGAGCCTCCTACTGTATAGCTTTATGCAACCCCTTATCAGCACACTGTCGGATGCCTTCTCCTCTATGCAAGACCCATCTTCTGTTCAGCACGCAATGTCAGTCAAACATATTTTAGCATTTCCCTAGTACTTGGCACTGGAAATAAGTGAAGCATTCAATCTTTTTTATGCTTGTCTGCCTCACAGGCACTAAGCATGATGATCTGACACTAAGGTGTCACACAATGGTAACTTTTTTTGATAGCAGCCACTTCAGGTTGTTAATATGAGTACAATATCCTTCACAACTATTCAGGCATGTGTTGGCTCCACTGTCTATTGGGGCAGCTCTAGGTAATAGCCAGCCGTCTATTACTTAACAGTCAAAATGGATATGCAGTCATGCAGATTTTGGAATTTTATATGCGAATAGAGAACATTTAGGTGAATTTCATAATGTCAAGAAAAGGCTCCGTGCAGGAGAGATTGCCTTGATTTCTGTGCCTACACAGGCCAATGTGGCAGATGGGTTTACCTAGTTTATGCTACACTTTGTACATGTTCACACCATTCACTTCAGGGGGGTTTACCTAGTTTATGCTACACTTTGTACATGTTCACACCATTCACTTCAGGGGGGTTTGTTAGCCTAGAAGTCCCTAGTGTGAACAACCCTACACAGAGGCACTTTTTACCTTGTGCTGGTGGCAAGGGTTTTTCCCCGTGTGAACACACTCTTGTGTGTTAGCCACATCAATCCTAGGGATACGACTATTTATACTCTTGACTTCATTCATTGCTTATCAATATGATCGAGTACTTTCCAACATTGAGCTTCATCTCTCTCACTCTTTGAGCTCCGTCACTTGACGAGTTGCACTATTGTAGCGTGACATTGGGGGCCGGGCCGCAAAGGTTATTAACCTTATCAAGATATTTTTTTAAAGTGGTGGTGGAGAAAAATCACCTTATCTCTAGGAACGACAGGGTTTGTGGAGGAGGGGAATTGCACCATAGATCTATGGTGGAGGAGCTTGAAGCCTATATACACAACAGTTGAAGCCTCCAAAGGAAAACAATGTATGGGATTTTTTGAAGTGTGGTTACAGTTCTTGTAATCTATCATTATGTAACCGCTCTAAGTGCTTATTTGATAAAAGATATATGGGATGATCGAGCTTACGACTTGTGTAATGCGAGTCGTAGGAAATGAGCTAGATGTACATAGAGCTAGGAAGCCAATTTTGGGCCCCTAATTGTAAATGGGCAACCGGCCATTGTAAAAAGTGAGCTCACGTATATAAATGATTTTATGGAATATGAAAAGACGCAATCCCATTTGTCACAATTGAGTCTTGCCTTCTCTCTCTCTCTCTCTCTCTCTCTCTCTCTCTCTCTCTCTCTCTCTCTCTTGTGTTTATGGTTGCAAGCTTGTGTTGGTGAATGCTTGCTTGATTGATTGTGGTGTATGCATGGAGTGGATGGTGTTTGTCTAAGATTCTCTTCTCTTCTCCCTTCTCTTGTCTTCCTCTCAAGATCCCTCTTGCATGCATATTGGTATTGAGTGGAGGTAGAGCTTTTTATAGCTCCCTTCTTCCTCGCTCACTATCTAGCTTGTGGATCTCTATTTGGGTGACACAAGTGGAGGTGGAGTGAGCCCCCTAGCGGCCTCACATAGGGGCGTTAACCCTCATTAGGGTTGGCTAAATGCAAGTCTCTAAATCGACCCTTGCATGGAATCATTCTCTTTTTCTCTCCCTCTCTTGTGCAAGGTAGTATGTTTTGGTTAACATCTTTGGTGCTGCTGGGGATGAGCATTTAGCTTAGGGTCCTCCATACATTTCACTTGCTAGAGCCATCCCATTGTTTGATTGGAATGTAAATCCACTCGTGTGGGGGGTTGCATGCTGGATATGTTTGTTTTCTTGATGTTTGATTTTGTTTACTCTTACCATGGAGCAATGGAGATCAATGGAGCATGAGGAGCATCAAAGTCTTTATGAGATGTAGGAGACATAAGTAGGTGCTTAAACCTTGCTCTTAAATTCATGCAATTTTTGGTTTTGTTTAACATTTGTTAAGTTTTGTACAATTAGCCTAATCCTCTAATTAATCTCAAGTAATTAGGTTTTCTTAGGCATTCTAGGCATCATTGGGTAGCTAGAGATTAGCTCTAGCCTCCTACAAAAAGAAAAACTCAAAAAATCACAAGGGAAGGGCTTAAAATCACAAGGGAAGGCTTAAATCATCAGAAATGTAAGGAGGAGAAGAGGCAAAATTTTCATTTTGGAGTGTTTTTTGAGAAGCGTACGATCATACCCTTCTCATAGTTCCCATTCCATTCCCTAGAGCATATCTTCTAGTATCTACTGCATTTATTAAGTAGAAGCCATTTAAAAAGGAATAAATTGCATTAACTAAGCATAAAGAGAATTAAACAAGGGGTACAAACTGGGAACATCTGTACTGTCAAGGGAATTTTGGTGGGTGGCTGCTGTCAACACCTACACAATTAAAGATCTCTTTGAACTGACGAGTGTATGGTTGTACCATCAGAAGCGTACGCCCGTTCCTTCTACCTTGCCGTGTCTTCCTTTTCTATAAGCACACACCCATTCCTTTCCCTCAAGACACATCTATTTCCTCATCCTCAGGGTGTATGCCTGTTTCTTCATTCCCCACAAGTGCACGTGAGTACCCTTCCTATAGCCATGCCCATATCTTCCTCCTAGAAGCATACGCTTGTGTCTTCTTTGCCACATCCGTTCTATTCCCTTGCTGGGAAGCGTATGTCCATGTCCTCATCTGAGCATATGCCTATACCTTCTTGAAAGCGTAAGGCCATACCTTCCAAAAAAGGGAAAAAAAAAGACATTTTCCATAGAAGGGCCCAACACTACTATTCCACACAGTCATGCTCTTATGCTCATGAAAATTGGTGCGAAACAACCCTCTATTTAGACAATATAAATTCTCCCTCGCTCCTAAGATCAAACCAATCGGTCAACACAACTTGGTGCCAAATGGTGTTAGTCTTCGACAGCGCAATGAGAGTGAGGAGCATCCCAGCATAGGACGTGTTACTCCTAACCTAGAGACAAGAGGACCAGAGGCTTAGTGCATGGACGAACCATCTATCCTGGAGCAAGACCCAACATCCCCTACCCATTCACAAAGAAGCCTTTCTTCGATACTCTGGAGCTTTATCTTGGGAAAGGTATAGTCAGCAAAAACAATCCACATCCCAGGGATAGAGGCATGGAAAACCAACCTAAAAGAGAGCCCACACCACCTCTAGATCATAGAATGGAGATAGGGCAAAGTGAAAGTAACCAAACCCAAAGTCATCCACTAGTTCGGGGGGGCATGCCCTCAGGAATGGCCAATTCATACCAGTTCTAGAGACCAATGCTAAACCTAAGACAAGAACTAGCTCTCCAGGGGCCTGAGACGTCCTATCAAGGAGAGAGAGGGCCTACTCGGCCCCATTATATCATCCTAGGTCACCAATGTATTAGTAATACCCACCTCGAGGGGCATACCCAAGATACCATATGGGGCCATATGAAGCACAGACTGGTCCTCCCATAAGACAAGGACCCCCAATGGTCTATTATCCACATAGCTCAACTCCCCCACCTATTATTCCCTAACCAGCACCCACTCTAGCCATGGCAGAGGGCTAACCCCTAAAATGTTAAGGATAGCCAACCATGAAAATAGGGAGGGGGTAGCCGCCTGACATCACACACCCCACACCAACTCAGCCTGCACAAGGGTCCAGAAAGGAGCGAAACAAACCTGCTAACATCTCTAAACTGATCACCAAGTTTGATGGAACTGGAGACCTCATACTGCACTTAGAGATGTTTAATCAGATCTGCGAAGCATTCGGCCATGTGGATGATCAAGTTAAGGTGAGTGCCTTTGGCCTCACCCTAGATAGCAAAGATGGCCAATGGTTTATGTCCTTGAAGACAGAAGATAAGGCCACCTTTGAAGCCTTAAAAGAGGCTTTCAAAGTTGGATACTCTCATCAAGGAACCTGATGGAGTCTTGTTGAGCAACTACACAACATCCAAACAAAAGGATGGCGAAACCATCCGTGATGACTACATCAACAGGGTAAGGTATCCTTCACTCTCGTTGTAGTGCCAGAGATAAGCTCTCTGACAAAAGGCTAATTGGGATATTTTTGGAAGGCCTATATAACGTACCCTTACATAATTCTTTGTATGCCCTGGCCCATACCTCCTTTGAGCAATGCTGGAAGAGTGCTATGGACTTCAAGGATAACTTCAAGGGAACGTGTTCCTGAGAACTTCATGAGGGTACATCTGAGGCCTCCTTCAATAGAACCAACACCAGATCTGAGGGAAAAAGCAAGGATTCTACCTCGAGACAACAAGTTTAACAGCTGGTCGTTGCATTAATGCAACAAATGACCCAACAATGGAGAAGTTGGTCAACCCCATCTCTACCCCCCGAGGGAGCTAGTGTGGTGCCCAATTTGTTGTGCTAACCATACTAGCATAGAGTGTCCACATCTGTGACCCCATCCCACCCTCTACTACACATACTGCCAAAGATGGGGCAGTCATGAAATTACAAATTGCTATCAGCAAAGGGCTGCTCAATCCCGAGCCTTGCCTTAAGCCCTGCCAACAAACCCCAGGCAACCCCGCTGGCCTTGCCCCAGCACTTGCACTTCATAACGCACCTCAACTAGGCCAGGAAGTGGACCAAAGAGGAATCCTTAGGGTACCAGAGATGCACTTACCACCCCCTGTACTTCAACCTCAACCCCCATTACCACACGTCACCCGTCTTCATCAACTAACCTTGACGGAAATTTTTGAAGAAGGGGATGTAGGGGAAGTCACTAAAGGACCCACTTAAGAGTCTCTCAAACCAAATAGTCCACCCTCCCAGATTTTAAGCCACTATGTGATGGAGGGCAACCATATGTACCTTGTATACTTAGCCACCCCAACTCCACGGGGACGGGACGACATGAATAATGTGGCTAAACAACCACCCATGCAATGTTACCATTGGGCAGGACCTCATTGAGTAGCTGAGTGTCTAATAAAAAAAGGAATGGCAAGTACTTAATTAGGTGCTTCCACACTAACCCCCTTATGCATCGGGTGTGGAATTGACCACATGTATAAGGATTGTCCACTGAGAGTAGGCACAGTAGGAAAAGCTCGTGAAGCTAATCCCAGCACCAGCATTAACTTATTGAGTGTAAGAGATGACTTCATCCACATGGTCCCTCTCTCGACGTAGTGACCAGATTACAGAAAAGACAAAGGGCCATAGCTCACGCCTACAGTGGAGGCATCGACCTCACAAAACTAGGGACACGCAAAAGTTTTATCTCAAAAGAATGTCTCGGAACAAACACGCGCGACTAGACACTTGTGAAAGAAGACTATAAAAATTGGAAAAAGGGATAGCTAGGTAGTCATTAAAAGTGAGTCGGAAGACACAACCACACATGCATGAACCTCTTCATCTAAAGAGGAACATCTGCTACCTTCAGCCACCCCTGCCAGGAAACCAATCGACCCTAATCAGTTTCCCAGAAAGTTAGTGAATACCCTAATCCCATTGAGGAAAAGGGGAGGTTAATGGCAGCCCAAGAATTTTTCCAAGAATGCTAAGCTCAACTTGAGGATGAGCCTCCAACACCTTATCTCGAGCCATGCCCCTCAGTTTCCAACATGTGACCTACCGAGGAAGCTTAGGTGTATAATAGAGAGTTCCAAGAACAAGCACCACCTAATAAGCCAACACAAGTAGCAGCACCCACGATAGCTACCCCCACCAAGGAAATTGAGTAGCTTAATATCTCAAAAATCTGGGGGATGCTCGCCTCAAAACGATAGACACATAAGTCCAAATCCCAATACCCTATACAAACAAGAGCTTGAGGACAAGCCAAGGTGACCTTCCTCAAGGAACTGCATCTGCTCCTCCCAGAGACATTGCAAGTCTCTCTTCCTTCCTCTCTTCTCAGATCCAGATCCCCATTGGCACCTTGCTTCAAGGTATCCCAAGCTTATGGAAGGATGTAAAAGATTGGATGGAGGGATGCCTTAGATCACGGATGCAAGAATTTGCAAAACTAGATAGCTCTAATGAGATTGAGGAAGATGAGCTCATTGAACCCCATGGGATCACTGGCACTCCCACAGTTCAAGTCAACAAACTTAGACAATATTTCAAAGGTGATGAACTCAATTCGGCATTACCAATAACCTTCGATGGCCTTCAGGTCACTGCCATCTTGAATGGAGGGGTAGGAGTAAGCATAAACAATGTTGGGAGAAATGGGGGGTGCTAACCATGGATGACATGATCTTGTTGGTGAAACAGCCACCGCTAGGCCCATAGGTCTTTTGAAGGATTTCAAAATCAAGATCCTCGGAACCGCCTTTGACCACACCTTCATGGAGTGAAAAATTCAATCGACAGCCAGTCTCATATGATTGCATCCTACCCCATGAATCCAAAGTACTCCAAGATAGTCCGGGAAGAAATTGATCGACTCATAGACATTGGATTCATCTATGAAATTGAGCACACGGAATGGGTCTCACCCATAGTGATAGTGCCCAAAAAGAATAAAAAGGTGTGTGTGTGCGTGGACCTCAAAAAGTTCAATGCCACCAATATAAGGGATCACTATCCCTTACCCTTCAACGAGCATGTGATCGAAAGAGTCGCAGGAAAGGAAGCCTATAGCTTCTTGGATGGATTCTCTAGATACAATCAGGTATTGGTCGATCCAAAAGATCAACACAAAATAGCCTTTGCTACCAAATGGGAAACTTATACATACCATGTCATGCCTTTTGGGCTAACCAATGCCCCCAAAACCTTCCAACGTCTGATGTTCATAGCCTACAAAGTGTATCTCTAAAAATTCCCTGAAGTCTTTATGTATGACCTATGTCAATTCCACATGGAAAGCACACCTCAAATGTTTACGGAAGGTGCTAGAAAGATGTAGGCTCTACCGTATTTCCTTGAACCCTCTCAAATGCCAGTTCTGGGTTTGGCATGGAGTCATCCTGGGACATATTGTCTCCAAACAAGGAATCTCCCACCACTGATGACAACAAAGTGCGGGTCATCCTTGAGCTGCCACCACCACCAACCAACTTTAAGGGAGTCCAGCGCTTTCATGGGACACATTGGGTATTATTGGCATTTCATTTTCATGTATGTCGATATAGCTCACCCCATTTACAGACTCCTAATCCTCTTTGAGTGGATAGAGGAATGTGAACAGGCATATAACACCCTAAAGAAAGCCCTGGCAAGTGCTCCTATTCTGAGGTCCCCCAACTAGGACATCATATTTCATGTCCACATTGACGCCTCCACCTTTGTAGTTGGGTGTGTGTTGGCTCAACCCAATGAACATAAAATGGATTTCCCTATCATCTTTGCCAACCGCCAACTCAACGAGGAAGAACAAAATTATACCACCATTGAGAGGGAAGGGTACAGAGAATATTCGATATTACGAAGTGGATCTGTGCAGCAAACCTGTGTCAACGCCATTAACCTTCTAAAGATACTTCGGGATTGCTTCATCTTTATTATTTTATCTAAAAAATAAAGATAAAAGTCTAAAAAATTTAGACTGAATTAGTCGAGCACACGGAACCATCTTATTTGGTGGAACAAAGGTTGGTACATCAGCAATTGTTCGTTCATCCCAACTGAAATGGGAGAACAGTTGGTAAGAGAGTCCAATGCCGCGAAAGCGGCATGTTGGGTTCGTTAAGCAGTTGAATAATATTCTTTATATGTTCCAATCTGCATGACCGAGAATGTCTACGGTTCGATTAGCTACGATTTACATGGTCAAGAAGTTTTTCCATTATCTTCTGGCAACCAAATTTATCTTCTTTGTAGACCATCAAGCTCTTCTCTATCTGGTAAACAAACCTTGCACAACCGGAATGATCATCTGATGATGGTTGCTAATCTTGCTTGAGTTCGACTTCACAGTCAGTGCAAAAGGGCTCACAACATGTCTTGGCGGACCATATGTCACACATTCCCAATGGTGAGCCACCGATGGGAGTCGATGATGATTTACCAGATGCCTCCTTGTTCCAAGTGTGCTTAATCTGGAATGGGGAGAGGAGGTTACACACTTCCTCGCCAATGGCCTACTAGTTGACCCACCCCTCAACAAAGACAGAGCATGCCGCCTCATTAAACAGGCTGCCTCCTACCAATTGATTGCAGGCCAACTCTACAGGCAGCAAGGGAAAGACAAAATTATAAGACATTGTGTCTAAGAAGACGAATATGTCTTTCTTTTAGAACAGGCTCACTCTGCCTGTGCTAGGGGCACTTCACAGCAGATTTCACTGCATGCAAAGTCCTCAAAGCAGGGCTATGGAGGCCCACCTTAATGGCATGACGTAGCTGAATATGTCAAGCAATGCGACGAATGCCAATGAGCGATAATTCCATGCTTTAAGGACAATATGCCCCTAGACCCCATCGTGTCTTTATAACTGTTCAAAAAATGGGGCATTGATTTCATAGGACCCATTAGTCCCACGACTTGATACACTCAATCTTGATACATCATCACAGCCACCATGAACTATTACACAAAATGGGTCGACGCAAGGGCTACTTGTTGCAAAAAATGGATGCACGATCTCACTACCAAGTTCCTTTATGAGTAAGCGATCACTCATTTTAGATACCCTCTTGAGATTGTGAGTGACAACGGTACACACTTCATTAATGAGGTAATACAATTCCTCTTACAAGAATTCCTCGTCACTCATAGGAAATCTTTCCCATACTACCCCCAAGCCAATGGCCAAGCACACATCACCAATAAAGTTCTTTGCGCCATTTTAACCAAAATCGTCGAGGCTAACCAAAATGATTGGGAACAAAAATTTCATGCGGCACTCTGGGCCTATCGAACATCCTACTAGGCTACCACCAATGCAACACCCTTCAATCTAACATATGGTACTGAAGTGGTTATGCCTATGGAGTTCTTGGTCTCGAGTTTGCAAATTGTAGTAAAGGAAAAACTCATACAAAATGCCCTCAAATGTTGCCTGTTTAAGCTAGAAAAGCTTGACGAAACATTGAGGTGCAAACAGTTGTTTGATGTGACCAGCTTAAGGACAAACAAATAAATGAGGGCGACCTGGTCCTCCTCTTTAGCACAAAAACCCATAAAAAGAAACTCAAACTCAGAGACTTAGGACCTTTCCTAGTTAGTGAGATAATCCGGCAGCAAGGCATAATGCACATGTAGAGACACTTGACAGCATCGAGAGATAGTGGGATATTTCAATGGTAGCAAATTGAAACGCTACTATGGCCCACTAATAGAAACCACCCTTAGGGCCATTCATGACAAAAAACCAAACACAAAGAGATGAAACAAATAGCCCAATGAGAGGCCAAAGAGCGGCAAGTCAAACTTTGGGGGAAAAACATTGTGGTCAACATGGCCCAAGTAGTAGACCTTGAAGAGGAAGATTGGGAGGTGAAACTTGCTTGGTTGTCATTAGGAATTTTCCCTCAGGAGGCTCCAATTAAAAGATACCCCAACCACGATCACAACAGTGACCTCGCAAGCAGTTCAATATTTAGGCACAATCACAACCTTAAACCACATTGGAAATAATCCCTTGGAAGGGAAGTTTTATGTGATGCCTGCAAGAACTATACATGAGGAAATTTTTCTCGGACGAGGATGGATGGGACACAACCGCTGCAACATCAACTAGGATGCAATGACTGCCACCCTACAACTGGCCTCCGGCCAAGTTACAGTCTTAATGATGGACAAGGAACCCATGCCCTCCGATCACTCATGCCAAGATGATCACCCCCCTCCTCCCGTCACCACTATTATTCTTCCCTCTGATCAACACCGATCCATACCACTTAAAAAGAGGCCTCTCCCCCCACTCTAGACACCCCATTGCCTTGCGTATCCTCACCACTACCCAACTCTGCAGCAACCCAATCCGACTTCCCAATGCCACCCCGTGCTGACCCCCCCCCCCCCACAAAACTAACCTTACTAACAAATCTAACTGACAAACATAGGGCACACAGTCTCGCCAGTGGATACCTAAGAAGCTTCTCACGGCCCAAGGTTATTATGAAGGTACCACTACTTTGTGGATCCCTCGCTGATCCACTTCCCACACTCACATACCAGCAACACCATCTCCTCATCCCTCTCGAAGGCAACCCATTCGTCACCCCAAGCCCATAGGGTATAGGATAATCGCCGGCCTAAATGCTCCCCAAGGCCAAACCATCCTCACCCACACCCTAAGCTTTGCCCAAAGATAAATTACCGGTGGATCCCCAAGCCTCTACTTCAAGCTCAAAACTACTATCAAAGAAATCACCAAATTTGGGTCCCAAAATCACCAAGGTACCCCTTCCTACTCTTGTCATCTTGTAGTTACAAACATTCCAATGGAAGCCCAAAGTGGCCTTCGCCACTACTATTATATAGGCAAAAGGGAAACAAAAACTTCAAGAAGCACCCTTGCCCCTCCAACCGAATCCCATGGTCCCTAACTGTGATATACCCTCGACTTCAGCAGGCCTCTCCACCCTCAAATGCTCTCTCCTTGAAAGCCTCTAAAATCCCAAGGGATATACCAACTTCTCCCATCACCCAATTGGCGCCGTCTTCTCACTTTGGTAAACTGGGCATGGAGTCAGTACAAAACCCGTAATGGGGATGCTGGCTACATAGATTGGGGGTACAAAACTTGTTTGCAAGGTGTCACAAAAAAAATAGAAGCCACGCTGTACCAACCATTAGCCATAGCCGTACCATTCTATATCCCATAAGCCCACGACCGTACCAACCATTAGCCATGGCCATACCTTTGTGAAGCCAAGGCCGTACCATTCTCACCATCAGGAGAATATGCCCGTTCCATCCACTATGCCATGGTTGTTCCTAAAAGAATCCACGGGCGTGCTTGGCAGAAGACACGCCCATACCATTCTCACCATCAAGAGCATATGCCCGTTCCATTCAGTGTGCCATGGCCATTCCCAAGAGAAGCCACGGTCATACCATTTTTTGGCACGCCCATGTCCTTCCTGCAAAACTATAAAAAGGGGCCCACCACTTCATTTTCTCACTCTTTTCTCTTCCTCTAGCCAAATCCTTGCCAATTTTTTTCTTGAGCTTGCACCTTCCTGCCTCCCATCCTCCACACAATGGCCGAGCACTCAGACTCCTCCCTCGAAGTACTCACCCACACCCCACAGAAGAAGAAGAAGCATCCAGTTGGGGGCCGTTTTGAGGAATATGGCAAGCATCCCACACAGTTGTCTCATCTCGGGGAGCCCCTAATGTGTCAGGTCAGTGGACACCACCATCTACAGTCTTATGAAAAATAATGATAAGGTGTAGCACAAGCTCCTATATTACACAGGGATACTATAGAGCTATCTCGCGGATCGAGCTATTGTAGCCCACCTGAAGCAGACCTGGAGCAGATTGGGCTCGGCGGGCTGCCCACCTTGGAACCTTGGGCCCCCGATCTATTCAATTGCCTATATTTTACTACTGAGACCTACGATGCCAATGATGCCACTAGGCATGTGCTGGATGCTATAGGCCAAGCCCAAATTGTCCACCTGAGTCTCGACGTGGTCCGTGAGGCCCTGCACCTCCTGGAGAATGGACTAGCCATATGTGCGACTGGACAAATGCCACCCGTCTGGCTCATAGAACTTACCAAGGCACCACCACCAAGGATGGGGTGGAGTGGGCCACCATTACCAATAAAGAGAAACCTATTAGCCATCCAGGGCCCTGTCCTTTCTTCTGACCACTAGATGGACAGATCGATTCAGTAGATGTACCCTATCTACATAGGGTTAACCAGGGCACACCCGTCAATTGGGCCAAGTACCTGCATAAGGAGCTACACTCCATATGTGCCAAACCATAGGGAAAGCTCGCGGCGGCCACGTCCCTACTCACATGAAGTTGTTGTACCATGCCGCAGGGTGGGACAAACTCCCTAGGGCCATTAAGCTGGAGGGGAGTGTAGTTCCAACCTCTCTCCCTCTCCCAATCTCTCCTCGCCCACCTCTCCACCCCCCAAGTGCCATCACCCTGACCCTTAGCCACCACAGGAGAAGGTTCCCCCCCCCCCAATCTAGTCTTGGCCTAGATACACAGGCACAAGCCATTAGAGCCCACCATAAGGATGCTGAGGAGAGGTGCAATGCAAGGCCTTTTTTGAGCAAAACCTATACTGAACCTGTATCATTCTCTCCACACTTCTCAAAAGCTCACCCATCTTCCCTTGCCTCCTCCCACAAAAACACATTGGAAGCCCTCTGTTGGGTGTGCACATGCAGTTTCCGGTCCTATGAGGCTTACTCTGAAGGCATCCGTTCATCTCATGGGGGGGGGAATCACCCAAGGCTTCTCCCACTTGGCCAGAGAACTTATTAGCTAGTTGACATATTGCATGTAAAGGCAGAAAGAACTTGCCAACTGTGGCACATCAACAGATGTTGTTTGTAAAGGACCAAGAGAAACAGAGCCAGGAAGCTCTTTATAACACCACTATCGCTAACATCAACCTCCAACAGGCACTGCACAATAGAGAGAAAACCTTGGCCAACACCCTCTCCTCACTCTCAGAGCTTTAAAGATAGCTCAAGCGGCCCAAGAAGTAGAGAAGCGGGCACTACACGACCTTTCCCTTGCCCAAGCCGAAGCACAGGACCTCCAGCAAAGAGTAGCCCCTCCAGAGCTGAAGAATTCCTCACAAAAACCAACCTCGACTTCCAGCAATACCGCAAGGTCGTGGAGGATGCCCTCCACCACAAAACCTCACAACTCAAAGCTGCAAAAGCTCGGGCCACCCAACCCCCACCCACCCCATTTGGCCCTGTCCCCAGCGTGCTCAAAAGAAAGGCTGAGACATTGATGGGGACACCTCCACACACGGAACTCCCCATCCTTGCCATTCCTCCATAGAACCCATCTTGGCAACTCCTTGAACTTCATTTCCAAACCATTCACCTGAACTTACTCCATCATGATATATTCATCGACTAACCCCTCTCACAAGCCACCTTCTCCTATATCCTAAACAAACTCCCCCTTCATAGCATCTCCCTCCTGGCAACCTTCTTCTTTCAAGGCCAGCTATCTTTCACCCACCCCACCATATTTTTTGAACTCCCTGCCCATCTCCTTCGCTTCGGCCAACCCACCAAACAAACCAACCCAATTGACCTCGCCATCCTCAATGGGCTATGCCCTTACCCCTACTCCTCCCCAGAATAGCCAAGGCCCTCCGATTCCTACACCGCACCAGTTGGGATATCGTCTATGCGACATACAAATACCTCTGGTGCTACGAGCTCCTGCCATATTCTGCTGAGGGTCTCCTTATCCTCTACCATCGGTGCCATCTACAAATGGAAGTGATACAAGCCATGGGGATAATGCAATTTGACAACTCCTACGTGGCCTTCCCCATGGAGTTCACCCCCCAAGAAGCCAAAGCCTTCTTCCACTCTGAAATCCCTGACAACACCTACTCTGACAAAGACGATGATGACAATGACGATGACGACCGTGGTGGGCGGTGGAGCCTCGGGCACCCATTGCCACCCGTAACCCCCACCCTCATCTCCCCACATCAACTGCCTCCTCCCAGCTCATCTCATCTCACCCCAGCACAAGCACCCAAGCACCCCCACGCCCACCTAGCACCACTACACTTCCTCTCTTCCCCTCACAGTCTTCTACACCCCCTCAGCTCCCCACTCCGCCTCCATCACCAACTCCTCCCTCACCTACCACTTTGAATCTATACTTAGGCCTTCCCATACCACTGAAAGACTTACCCTCGACATCACCTTTATTCACTGTAATCCTTCCCACCATTACCTTCATTAGCCACCCCTCTACCTTCGTCACACAACTGCCACCCGACATCCCTCCCCCCACACCCTTGGAGGACGGGGAAATCACCCCATCACCACGGTGAGAGCAGGAGGAGGTTGATCCCCCACAGAACCCACTCAACTCGCCGATCCATTAGATTGCATGGAGTTCAATCAGGCCATAAATATCTTGCTTGGTTGACAAATCTAGGAGGCTTCCATCACTAGGGTGACGGACCGCATGGACCTCCATGTCTCGCGACCATACCTCGATGCCAAGCATCACATCTAAAAGCGCGAGCACCCCCCTCGTCAACACAAAGGCTACCACAAACCCCCCACCACTACTCGCCCCATCACGTTCAAACTCATGGGTGAGCAGCCGGCCTAGTGACGTCCTTTCCTCCACAAGTCTTCATATGCGAGTAGTACTGCAAAGCGCCACGCCAGCTCCAAATTAATCTAGAATATTTGCCGATCCGTCACCGTTGGGCCTTGAACCTTTTCCATCAGGAGCAGGAAAACAACCCCAAGCTTCTCTACAACTTCCCATGGTTTGCTCCTCCGACGCCCCAGAACCCATGCACAGAAGAAAGCATGCTCAAATGCATCCACGACTTCATCAATGAATATGAGCAGGTGCTGGATCCAGTAGTGGTGGCCACACCATTCAGTTCTTTAACCTCATCATCACTTTCTTGGAGACCTTCCCGAATCGACACCACTACCACGAGGGTAGTCAAGGCTTGGCCTTTGGCTACTACGAGAGTGCATCTAGTGGATGACTACCTGGCACCTACAGACATTTGAAGATATGATGGAGACAAACTTCTAGATGAGTTACAAAGTCTTCCATCAATCCCCCCACATCCCACCTTGCGAGGCATGACTCTGTTCGCACATAATCAATCTCCTAGTGCTAGATCCCTTGCCAGCTCCGAGGACAGAGCTGAATTAGGGAGGGGGTATGTTAACCACACTAGTTAACATCATTTTTCAAGCGTGATTATGCTTCTTGTAATCTATGATTATGTAACTGCACTAAGCGCTTATTGAGAAAAGATATAAGGGATGACCGAGCTTACGGCTTGTGTAATGCTGGTTGTAGGAACGAGCTAGATGTGTGTTCTCTTTTAGGGTTTTGTGAGTGTGTGTGTGCTTGTTGCAAGAGCTCAAGCTCTCTTCTCCCCTGCATCTTTTCATGGTATCAGAGCCTGGTTCATGCTAAGGGGGGCTGAGCCGCAAGTAAGAGAAGCACAGGAAGCGGTACGAGGGTAAGAGCTTCATCTACTCTTCCCTATTTGTGTTGGCGACTACACCCTTGTCGGGAGCTCTACGGGAGGCAAACGATCTCTGATTGAGGAGCTTTCTTCGCAAGAGCAAAGCTATAGGGAAACTATACTGTCCTATTGGACAGATTGTCTTATTGGATAGAATTTTCCAAGCCGAAAACGCGTTTTGGGCGTTAGGACCTCCGTTTTTCAGAAAGCAGGCGATTTCGAGCACTGCGGGTAAGTCATCGATTCTCTGCAGAACTCTGTTTTAAGAACTGCAAGAAGAGAGATTGGTTGTGCAGACATTGTGTGTGCTGAAAGGAGGTCAACAATTGCCATTGGGTGTATGTATGCACATTGAGATCACAAGTTGTGACATTTGAGTGTAGTACAGTACCGCTGTAAAAAATACAGCAGTTTGTGCAGGACAAACCAGAGTGCTGTTTCTGGTAAATTTGTGTGTCTGGCAAGATGTCAAATGATGGCATAAACCAGATTATTGCTGAGAAGCTTGATAAGAACAACTTCCATGCTTGGAGATTTAGGTTGACAAATTTCTTGATGGGAAAGGGTTACTGGAACTATATAGAAGGTGAGCATGAATAGGCACCGGAGATACTGGAGATCAATCCGACTACTGAAGATGTGAAAGAGTTCAAGGATTGGAACCAAGGAGCCAGAAAAGTTATGTTTTGGCTCTCTATCAGTATACAGGACACCATGATTGGGCACATACAGGATGCCAAGTCCCCCAAGGAGGTGTGGGACACCTTGGTAAAACTCTATGAAACGAATACCAAGGCGCGTAAGATACATTTGAAGAATGAACTTCATACTGTGGAGAAAAAGAGTATGTCTGTGAATGACTATGCATTGAAGATCAAGGGTATTGTGGAATCCCTTGCATCTATTGGCATTTCAGTAGTAGATGATGATGATAAGGTGGAAGTCTGTCTATGTGGTCTCGGGCCACAATACAAGGCGTTCAAGACGTTTATTCAGACTCGGGAAAACATTCCCAATTTCATATATTTGGTGTCTATGTTGATTATAGAAGAGAAGAGCTTGGGTGAAGATCAACAGTCTTCACAAAACAAAAACAGTTTTCAGAGCAACAAGCCTTCTACACAAGTTCAGAAAGAGGACGAGGTAGAGGAGGCCGTGGACGCGGCCAAGGAGGTGGCCGAACAGGTAATCAGAATTATGTCCAACAACAGCAACAACAACAGTCCCAGAATTCACAACAACAATAACACGCAGGTGGAAGAGGCCAATTCCAGAGGCAGGGGGAGTCAAAGAGGTCATTGAAGGCAAAGGCAGTATAATGATACACGTGGATGCTTTTATTGTGGTAAGCCTGGACATGTGCAGGCAGATTGTTATAAGAAGCAGGTTGACATGCAAAATGGGAAATTGCAGCAAAACAACTATGCATCCTCGAGCAAAAACAATGAGGATAGTGAAAGGTTATTTGTTATGTGCAGCATGTCGTTAATGCCATGTCTGAAAATGTTGAAGCAGCACATAAAGATGATGTATGGTACGTTGATTCACGTGCTTTGAACCACATGACAAGTCATGGGGGGGAGTGGTTCATGTTGAGATTCAAGCTCGATGTCAGTGCGTGCCAGCTGTGCTATGTGCTGGCATGTTAGGTAGAAACATGTGTGAGACATAAATGACCGCGTCCAGCTGGTCATAGTGTGTGGACATTAGCTAGGGTTAGATGTGTGTGGACACAACTCATACTGTGTCTTGTGTATTATGTATTATGGCTTTATGCATTGTGTGAGAAGGGAGATGGCTTCCCTCGTTGGTTAGGGTTTGTAATATACATTAGGGTTTGCTCCTCTGTGTGTGTCTCCTCTCCCTCTACCTGTTTTTCATAAAATTGAAGTCTGTTGACTATTTTGGAGTATCTGGAACACTCATTAGAGTGTGGTTGAGCTAAGGAAGGCTCGTTTACAGATTTGGACGTGTGCGGAAGGTGTATTTGCATTGAGCAAATATGTCGGATAATCCAGTACAAATTGTGGGTGAAAAGCTGGATAGGAAGAACTTCCAGGCATGGAAGTACAGGATCAAAAGTTTTCTGAAGGGAAAAGGTTTTTGGAATCTCATTACAGGTGCTGAGCCAAAGCCGGAACTACCCCGACAACCTACACAGCAGGCAGGTTATAGCTCATATAAGTAATGGTCAGAAAGAGCATACAAAGTGTTGCATTATCTGTCTATATGTATTTCAGATGCCATACTCATACACATACATGATGCTGAGAATCCCAAGGATGCATGGGATACATTGGTAAAGTTGTTTGATGATACAGACACTAGTGCTCGTCGCAAGTCTCAGTTTGGCGACAACAGATTCATAATGTGAAACCGAATAGAAGAAGCATCCATGATTATGTACAAGAGATAAAGAAGTATGCAGATGCATTGGCGACAACAGATTCATAATGTGAAACGGAATAGAAGGAGCATCCATGATTATGTACAAGAGATAAAGAAGTATGCAGATGCATTGGCAACAATCAATGCCCCCATGCCTGATGATGATTTGGTAGACATTACCTTGCGTGGTCTTGGCAAGGAGTATAAATCTTTTGATACATCCATCTCGGTTCGGAGTACAGGTTTACCAGACTTTGATGAGTTGGTTTCACTCTTGCTTGTTGAGGAAATCAAACTCAGTGACTCCTTTCATGATGCATCTACTAGCCATGATGATAATGGCAGAAATCAGGCTTTCTATTCACAAAGAGGATCTAGAGGCAGGGGGGAGATTTGCATCACGTGGCCGTGGCAATGGTCGTGGATGGCAGGACAGGTCACCACAACAGAATTTTCAGCCTACATATGGTGCTAGAGGTGGTCGTGGATATACACCTCAGAGAGGCAGAGGTAATCCTCGTGGTAGAGGACGTTGGCAAGGCCAACAAACATCTATGCAAGATGTGGAATGCCATTATTGTGGAAAATTTGGTCATATGGCACGTGATTGTTTCCGCAAACAAAATGATTTGAGAGGGGGTAGAGCACAACATGGTGGACATTATGCACAACATGGTGGTGGAAATTATGCATCAAGCAGTAATGATGGCAGTGCAAATCACTTGTTTGCCATGAAACATGTTGTGGGATCTATGATGACAAATGCTGAAAATGATGACACTTGGTATATGGATTCTGGAGCATCAAACCATATGACTTGTCATGGTGAATGGTTTGAGCATGTGAAGCCTATGGATGTGAAAGGCTATGTGGAGACAGGAGATGATACCCAACATGCCATTACACATGTTCGAAGTGTACCATTGGTTATGCACAATGGTGAAACAAAGTCTATGGCAGATGTCTTGTATGTTCCTTCTATTACAAAAAGTTTGGCCTCAGTTGGTCAAATGGTGGAACAGGGATTACAGGTTCGTTTCAACGAGCATGGTTGCTTCGTTGAGGATTTCAAAAATGGATGTAGAGTCATTGCTAAAGGCAAGAAAGAAGGCAGGTTATTTAAGCTGGATGCTGGGATTTCTGAGTTGAAATCAGCAATGTTCTCTAAAAGCCGAAATGTGGTACAGGACATTGGGGCTGCCTAGATTCAAGTATGATGGAAATATGCATGTTTGTGAAGCCTGTCAATTTGCAAAGCAGGCGAGGTTGCGGTTTCCTAGAGAAGGTAATATGAGTAGCAGGCCACTTGAGATAGTACATAGCGATGTATGGGGTCCTGCACAAAACCCATCCATTAAAGGCAGTTTATATTATGTGACATTCATTGATGATTTCAGCAGAATGACATGGATTTACTTTCTCAAAGAGAAAAGTGAAGTGTTGGAAAAGTTTATGGATTTCAAAGCTTTTGTAGAGAAGCAATATGGCTCTTGGATAAAATGTTTGAGGACAGATGGAGGTGGTGATGAATACACCTCACATGCTTTTGAGCATTTCTTGAGAAAGCATGGCATAAGAAGACAATTAACTTGCAGGTATACACCTCAGCAAAATGGTGTCGCTGAGAGGAAGAATAGAGTCATTTGTGAAGTGGCTAGGGCAATGCTTAATGAAAAGAGCATGCCAGATTATTATTCGGCAGAAGCATGTGCTATTGCAGTGTATATACTGAATAAGACACCCACAGCAGCCATACATGGAAGTATGCCAGAGATGCGGCTTACAGGTTTTAGGCCAGACATTGGACACCTCAAAATGTTTGGATGCATAGCTTATGTACATGTGCTTGTGATGACGAGAGAAGGAGAAAGTTGGATCCTAAGGCAGAAAAGTGTGTGTTTGTTGGTTATGCACAGGATCGTAAGGCATACAAATGTTACAATCCACAAACTAGGCAAGTGGTTATCTCACGAGATGTGGTGTTTGATGAACTTGCTAGTTGGTACAAAGGAAAGGATGAGGGTGTCATTGAGTCACTTGATGCTGATGTGCATGTGAACTTGCCACAAGCAAGTTCTAGTTCTACTTCTATGTCTGGGCCAGCAAAGTCTGAGAGTAGCACTGTACGTCCATGGTCAGGACGCTTGAGACATGAGAGTGTGAGCAGCACTGGGAGTAGTGCTGTGGATAAAGGGAAAAAGAAAGTCGAAGGAATTGGAATTACAGGTTATGAGTCGTCAAGTTCAGAGAGTTTGGATGAGGAGCTTGGCATACCCGTTTTACGCACACCTGGTGCTAGGCAAGATAGATATGTGCCACCACATGCTAGAGTGACAGGTGTTCAGAGTGATCCGCATGCATTGCGGAGATCCCAAAGCGTCAGATATCCAGTTGACAGGTTGACCATATCATGATTCTGCTATGCATTACGCATATATGACTTCTTTGGTGAAGCATGTGGAACCTACATGCTATATAAAAGCTTTTGGAAAGCATGTATGGGAGAAAGCAATGGATGTTGAGATGGATGCATTGGTTCATAATGAAACATGGGATTTGGTTGCATTACCACAGGACAAAAATGTTATTGGTTGTAAATGGGTTTACAAAGTGAAATGCAAGTCGGATGGTTCCATTGAATGCCATAAAGCAAGATTGGTAGCTAAGGGTTATGCACAAACCCAAGGCTTAGAGTATGATGAAACATTCAGTCCAGTTGCAAAGATGGGAACAGTGAGAGCAGTCATTGCTATGGATGTAGCAAATGGTTGGGAAATGCATCAAATGGATGTGAAAAATGCATTTCTAAATGGTGATCTACAAGAAGAAGTTTATATGGCACAGCCAGAAGGTTATGTACACCCAAAGTATCCCACTCATGTATGCAGATTGAAGAAAGCTTTATATGGTTTGAAGCAAGTACCTCGTGCTTGGAGTGATAAGATGAGCAGATATCTTATCTCTCTTGGATTTCAGGTTTCTACAGCAGATTCTTCACTCTATGTGAAGAAAACAGATCATGGGATTGTTTTACTTGTCATCTATGTGGATGACTTGATTATCACAGGAGATCATGGTACAGATGTGATGCATGTCAATAAAGCATTGAGTGGGCAGTTTGACATGAAAGACTTGGGTGAGTTGAGATACTTTCTTGGAATTGAAGTGATCAAAGACCATGCAGGTACATGGTTAGTGCAACGCCAATATGCATTGGATATGTTGGCAAAAGATGGGATGACAGGGTGTAAGCCAATGAGTACACCTTTGGAGCAGAATGTAAAGTTGCGGGCTGATTTTGGTGAGGAGTTAGATGATCCATCTATGTACAGAAAGATGGTTGGTAGTCTCATTTACATGACTATCACACGCCCGGATTTGAGTTGTGCTATGGGGCTAGTAAGCCAGTTTATGCAGAGCCCCAGAAAACCTCATTTGGATGCAGTGAGACGCATTATGCGATATGTAAAGACCACTGCACATTATGGTCTTCTTTATAAGAATGGTAAAGGCTTGGATATACATGGCTACACAGATGCTAATTGGGCAAGTAGCTCATATGACAGGAGATCTACTAGTGGTTATGCCTTTACACTTGGAAGTGCCGTGGTGAGTTGGAGTAGCAAGAAGCAACCTACTGTTGCTTTATCCAGTACAGAGGCTGAATACAGGGGTGCAGCCATTGCTACTTGTGAAGGAATATGGTTAAAGAATCTCTTGGCTAATTTGGGTGAGCCTATTGATGGCAAAGTTGTCATTCATTGTGACAACATGAGCAGCATACAGTTGGCCAAGAATCGAGTGTTTCATGCGCGGACCAAACACATAGAGGTCCATTATCATTTTGTCAGAGAGAAAGTGCTGGATGGTACAGTGGATCTATAGTATGTGAAGACTGAAGAGCAGGTGGCTAATATCTTTACAAAGCCACTTAGCAGGGAGAAGTTTGAGTACTTCCGTACTATGTTGGGAGTACGTGGGATGAGCTTGAGGGGGAGTGTTGAGAGCTTTGATAGCCCAAGCTCATCTACATCTTCATCTATGGCAGCACATCATGAGCTTGAGAGGGGCTGTTGAGATTCAAGCTCGATGTCAGTGTGTGCCAGCTGTGCTATGTGCTGGCATGTTAGGTAAGAACATGTGTGAGACATAAATGACCGCGTCCAGCTGTTCATAGTGTGTGGACATTAGCTAGGGCTAGATGTGTGTGGACACAACTCATAGTGTGTCTTGTGTATTATGGATTATGGCTTTATGCATTGTGTGAGAAGGGAGATGGCTTCCCCCTCGTTGGTTAGGGTTTGTAATATACATTAGGGTTTGCTCCTGTGTCTGTGTCTCCTCTCCCTCTACCTTGTATTTGTTGTCGCAATTGAGACTTGCGAGCACTCGTGTCTGTATCAAACAACTTCACCAATGTATCCCATGCATCCTTGGGATTCTCAGTATCATGTATGTGTATGAGCATAGCATCCAAAATACATATAGACAAATAATGCAACACCTTGAATACTCTTTCTGACCATTGCTTATGAGCAATAACCTGCTGCTGCTGTGTAGGTTGTCGGGGTAGTTCAGGCTCTGGCTCAGCACCTGTAATGAGATTCCAAAAACCTTTTCCCTTCAAGAAACTTTTGATCCTGTACTTCCATGCTTGGAAGTTCTTCCTATCCAGCTTTTCACCAACAATCTGTACTGGATTATCCGACATATTTGCTCAATGCAAAACACCTTGCGTACACTTCCAAATCTGTAAACGAGCCTCCCTCAGCTCAACCACACTCCAATGGGTGTTCTAGGTACTCCAAAGTAGCCAACAATCTTCAATTTGATGTAGAAAATCAACCTGTATGCATCCAAAATGAACTGACTCACACAGTCCAAGATACCTTGATTTGATGCGCTTTCCAAGGCTCCAAATTACAATGTAGTGGTGCAATCAAGTGTGCATGACTTGCATTGACACCTAAACAACCTCAATGTTGAATATCAACACCATCTGACATGTGTACAGATCAATTTTTGAAAACCCCTTTCTCTGTTTTGGAAAAAACTAGAAAAACCAAAAAAACCAGTAGTAATTTTGCTCTAAATTCTTCAATATTTGTCCAAATTGAGCAACCAGGCATTCATTAGCTTAGCAATGATGTCCACTAACTCCATGTAAGAGGAATTTGTCCAATTGTTTAAGACCAAGGATTAATTGCTCGATTAAAATCACTCTGTTTCTCTGCAACAACCAACTGGCTTTTTAATCAGCTCATTCCCAGCTCAATTAGGCATAATTGATCAAACTAACCATGTATCCCTCTTTTCAAGTGTGTGTATTAGCCAATTGCTAAGTCAATTTTGAAATATATCAAGTACAGTTGTAATCGACCTCCTCGTATCAAAAGTATCGAATTTCTGCCCTGTTTCTCTGTGCAATCTGCGTCGCCTACTCCTTAGGGCTTTGGGAGTGTTTGAGTTGGTAATTGATGAGGTAATCAAGTGCTCAACACACCTAGGCAAGTGTGTAACCAGTCAATGCCTTGATTTTTGCCAAAAACATGCTCCAAATGCATCAAATTTTGACCTCCTTTTCTCTGTTTTGTGAGAGCTCAAAAACCAAAATTTTTCACTCATTCAAATGCATCCAAATTGCTCCAAAATCAGTTTAAGGCTTGCATAGGAGTTGCCAATACATTCCTCCTTGTCAGATACATGTGTCTTTTGCCGCCAGATTTACATGTATTTCCACCATACATCAGTGCTTCCAAGCTTTAATGGAAAGCTTCCAAAAACCAGAATTTCTCTTTGCTTTGGGTTGCCCTAATCTGCTTTGTTTTTGTCTGAATCACCTGCAATCCGCTCAAGGATGTTTAGAAGACCTTACCCGGTAGGCCAAGCTCTCAGATCTGATAGTAATCGGTGTGCTCCAAGCTTCACAGCTTCAATGGCAAGCTTCACAGCTTTTCTTCACAGCTTCTTCTTCTCCCTCTTCTCTTACTCACTCATAAACCCTAATAGACAGCACAAGGCTCTGATACCATGTTGAAAAAGCGGTAGAGGGAGAGGAGACACACACAGAGGAGTAAACCCTAATGTATATTGCAAACCCTAACCATAGAGAGAAACCATCTCCCTACTCACACAATGCATAAAGCCATAATCCATAATACACACAACACACTATCAGTTATGTCCACACACATCTAACCCTAGCTAATATCCACACACTATGACCAGCTGGACATGCGGTCATTTATGTTTTTTCGCTCACACATGTTCCTACCTAACATGCCAGCACATAGCATAGCTGGCTCACACTGACATCGAGCTTGAATCTCAACACAGAAAGCTTTTAATCCTGTACTTCCATGCCTGGAAGTTCTTCCTATCCAACTTCTCACCCACAATCTGTACTGGGTTGTCTGACATATTTGCTCAATGTAAATGCACCTTCCACACATGTCCAAATCTGTAAACGAGCCAACCACACTCTAATAAGTGTTCTAGATACTCCAAAGCACTCAACGAACTTCATTGTTGATGTAGAAAATCAAACTGATTGCATCCAAATTGAACTGGCATACGCAGTCCAAGGTACCCTGCTGTGGTGCACTTTCCAAGGCTTCAAATTGCAATGTAGTGGCTCAATAAAGTATGGATAACTTGCATTGACACCTAAACAAGCTCAATGTTGCATATCAACACCAACCAAGGTGCGTACATACCAAATTTATAAAATCCCCTTCTCTGTTTTGAGAAAAAACCAGTAAAACTAGAAAAGACCACTAGTAAAAGTGCTCTAATTCCTTTGATTCTTGTCCAAATTGAGAGACCAAGAATTCATTAGCTTAGCAATGATGTCTACTAACTCCATGTAAAAGGAATTAGACCAATTGTTTAAGTTGAGAGAGTAATTAGCTGATTAATCACCCTTTGTTTTACTAATCATTGTAGACAGCCTGTTTAATCAGCTCATAATCAGCTCCATAATGCATAATTGCTTCAACCAATCATATAGCAACCTCCTCAAGTATGTGTATCACACAATTGCTAAGGAGATTTTGGAATTAATCAACCACAAGACTTGAATTTGGTCTCCACCTTGCAAAATATTGAAAAAACTGCTATGTTTCTGCACATCTGTCTGCGCCGCCTGCTGTAGGGGTGATTTGAGAGGTTTATAATGGCTATTGAGAGCATAAGTGAGTTCCCAACACTCTTAGGCATCTACCCAATCCATCAATGAGGTGATTTTTACAAAAAACCGGCTTTAATTTCATCCACAATGGACCCTTTTTCTTTGTTTTTGTGAAGGCTTCAAACCACTGATTTTCCACTCACATAAATGCATCAACTTTGCTCCAAATTCAATGTAGGGCTTGCACATGAGTTGCCAATACATTCCCCTTTGCCAGATACATGATTCTTTGTTAGATTTGCAACAACCATTTGCCTCATACATTCACCACACTCAAGCTTCAATGGAGAGCTTGCAAAACAGAAATTTCTCTTTGCTCAAATCTGGTGTTGTTTGTGTTTTTGCACCTGCAATCCGTTCAAGGATGTTTAATAGTCCCTACCTGGTAGGACAAGCTCTCAAATTTGATGGAAATCGGTGTGCTCCAAGCTTCACAGCTCCAATGGCAAGCTTCACAGCTTCTTCTCCCTCTTCTCTCACTCACTCTCATAAACCCTAATAGAGAGCACCAGGCTCTGATACCATGATGAAAAACAGGTAGAGGGAGAGGAGACACACACAGGAGAAAACCCTAATGTATTATCAAACCCTAACCATAGAGGGAAGCCATCTCCCTTCTCACACCATGCATTAAGCCATAATCCATAATCTACAACACGCTACATGTGTTGTGTCCACACACTGCTAACCCTAGCTAATGTCCACACAATATGACCAGCTGGACGTGGTCATTTATGTCTCACACATGTTACTACCTAACATGCCACCATATAGTGCAACTGGCACAAGCTGACATCGAGCTTGAATCTCAACACAACTGGGTTCTAGAATTTTCCAGGTTCAGTTTGACTCAATTTGGACAAGATGTGGTTGACTCAATTTGGACAAGATGTGGACCAGTTTGGCTCCCTTTTTCATTTGGTTTGATCTAGGAGAGAGGAGAGATAAAAATATCACAATGTTTTTGAATTAAAAACCCTTCCACACATGTGAAAGAGGTGCCTATCTCAAGAGTCCCCCTTTCCTTACCAAGGTGTCAAAATGCATCATTATTCCAAAATATCTCATTTTTCTAGTAATATCTCATAATTTTTCTTGAGGTGCCTACCTCAAGAGTCCCCCTTTCCTTACCAAGGTGTCAAAATGCATTATTCCAAAATATCTCATTTTTCTAGTAATATCTCATAATTTTTAACTAATAAACCTTGTACTCAGTCAACTCTTCATCTTATGTGAGGATTTACTCATTTTTGGGTAATTTCTTTTTATTCTTTGGATTTATCTCATCCCAACACTTGGATTAATCCAATTGGTCCATTTAAAGAAGGCCACATCCCAAAAGAAACAATGCTCTAAGCACATTGGCATAGGGGACGATCAGGTTAGCATCCACACTATCTCCACAAAAACCACATCATCCTCTCCTCTAGGAGCGATGATCGTGCTAAACTGCCACTCCCACATGATGCAGCCCCCCAAAAACTCACCAAACGACAAAAATGATTGGTCGCATATCCCAATGCCATCCTTGAGAAGCTATGTCTTTAGGAGGCCCAAGCACTAGTAGAGCAATACCAGGCTCAACTTGAACTGCCACCCGTTTTTGTAACCTTTGACCCAGAATGCTGCGTCAGTGTGCGCAAGGCCGAGGAAGATCCGTTCGCCAACATGATGTTGACAAACAAATATTTTTCCCCACATGTGCCCCCAAATCCTCTAGTGCCTATTCCACAAGCGGTCATGCCCAAATCCCACGTTCACATCGAGCAACTTGATGAGAATAGTGACACAGAATCTAATAGAGACTCATGTGGTTCTCACACAAGATTTGCTGAGGTCTTTTACCTTCCTATGACACCCAAATCTCGACCTCCACCTTTATTAAATAAGGACCACATTAAACTTCCATATACTATTGCTGGTCCACCTTAAGATCAAGGCCCCACACCTGAGCAAGCTCCTCATCAACACAACCTAGCCGGCCTCTAAGCCTTCCTTTCCTCCCAAATCTAAATGCCCATTGGAACCTTGTTAAAAGGTAGTCCAAATTTATGGAATGACCTTTGGGATTGGATGGAAAGAAAACTACAAGCTTTTGTGGAGGAGGGAGCTAACTGAGATTCCTCATATGAATCTGAGCCCCATCATCCCCACAACCCACAACCCAAAGGCATACCAACAATTCGCGTAAATGCACTAGGTCACTACTTTAAGGTGATGACACCAATGCAACCTTGCCCATTTCCTATAATGGACATGTGGTCAAAGGATGGAGGTGCTAGTGTTAGCATCCTCACATCATGAACATGCTGGGAAAACTAGAGCCCGGATGGGAAATCTACATGATCCCTGGGCATAGTACATGACCTCAAGGTAAAAGTCTATGACATGACATTCCACCTCACGTTTGTAGTCATGGATTTTCGTAATACCACATATGACATCTTGGGTGGTAGACTCTTCATGCGACAAACACAACTGATCCATGACTAGGACACACATTATGTCTACCTCCATAAACAAACGCTCAATGTTAATTTATATACCTAGCACACACATCCCATGGTTGGCCAAAGCTCCCTTTGCCAAATATTCTATGACCACCGCCCAGGAGCAACGAGCTCTTTGTTTGCGGTGCTTGTCATCAAGCCCTTGATGATGCATGGTTGCCATGCCACGATCACTTGTGTCAATAGTGAGACGAAGTCTGTTGGAGCAAGAGAGCAAGCTAACTCTAGGTGTAGAAAGGAAAGATAGCAAACATAATGAAATGGAAATGAAAGCAATGAACAAGTACTTACATGTAGACCAAGATAGCTTGATTTGATTGATGTGATACACAAGAAAGTACATCACTCTTATAGAGTGAACACACACACTCAAGTACCATATGCTTATGGGATAACTCCCAAAGTGACACGTGGCACTCTCTCACACACAAAGACTCATAAACTAGTTCCTAGTACACAATAGAACATACTCTTTGACTATGATTTCTCCAACATCCCCCCTCAGAGCAAAGAGTGTGAGACCCAATACGCAAGGAGTAAACCGATCCCCCCTCCACCGCAATAATGCAAAGAGCTAGTCCAACTGACCAACACCTCCCGTGTGTCCGTGTGACTAGTCAGCTTGCGAGACCGGCAGTGAGAACCATCACTCGTCATCCCCATCTTACTCTGAGCTGGGTGTCAATACATCATATCAAAGTAAAAAACAATACACATTTTTGGGGGACAACCCAGGGCAAAGGACCCCATCACACATCACACTGTTTATTTCATCCATTTTATGCATAATGCAAGGGCAGAGCACCCATACACACATAGAAGAAATCAGAAACAATAATCTTTGTCATCCTCGTCGAGGGTGACATGGGTAGAAAGTGCATGATCTTTGGGAAGCTCGTCTGGTGGTTCATCCACAACAACAAGATTAGCATGGTGTTGTCCTTGTTCTTTCTCCTTCTTCTTGAAGCAATTAGCTTCAATATGACCTTTCCGCTTACAATATCTACATATGATGTTCTTGTTCTTTCTCCTTCTTCTTGAAGCAATTGGCTTCAATATGACCTTTCCGCTTACAATATCTACATATGATGTTCTTATTGGCTTCAATATGACCTTTCCGCTTACAATATCTACATATGATGTTCTTATTGGCTTTCCATCTGCTAGCAGAGATAAGCACCTCTTCACAGTGCTTGAGGTCAAGGATGTAGAAGTGGTTTCTTTGTTTCCGCGGTCTTTCTCAATGAGAAGAGCAACCAAGTCATCATATGTAGTAGCGGCTAGGCGTAATACTTCAATGGTCTGCTCAAAGCGAGAAATGCCTTGCATGCTTTTGATTAGTACTGCCATCTTGTCCTCATCATCTAGAGAAGACTTCAAACTTGATAATTACTGAACAAGATAATTAAATTTGGAGAGATGATCACTTAGCTCTTCATTGTCTTGCATTTTCAGCTCATAAAACTTCAATTTCAAAAAAACTTTGGAATTAGTGACCTTGTTACCAAAGATGCTCTCCAATCGATGCCAGATCTCCTTAGCCGCCGTGGATGTAAAGTCGAGTGATGAATGAGAGAGTCCGCCAAGCAGAGACTAATGAGGGCAATGGCTTTTGCATTTTGCTGCTTCCAAATTTTTCTTTGTGGCTGATCAAGTGCATCAATTGTGTCATTATCAACAGCTTCCCAGACTCTTTCACGCATAAGTAGCAGCTGCTTGGTTTGCCATGTGGGAAAGCCTTCCCCCTTAAACTTATCCATGAACAATGTACTAGAAGATAGCAAAGTCATGACTCAAATCTGAACTGAAAACTTACTGTTTTTGTAATGGAATTTTGCTTCATGTGAAAGCAACCCTATCTGTGGTGAAGTGTGAAGCCAAGAAATAAAGGTTGTGAAACTTATCCCAAACAAATGGTTGAGCTATGCCTCATCACTTGATTGATGAAGAAGACTGTGGGTGGGCAATGGGATTGGCGTGAGCAGCTGAGGACTTGCGATGACTTTATGCAACTGGAGAAGACTGTGGGGGCTGCGATGGAGAAGATTGTGATGTTGGAGAAAACTGTGTTTTTGGCTACGTTCAGCAGAAGCTAAGATCTCCTCTTGCTGCTGACTGTGGGGGCTGCGTTCAGAACCTTCTTCTCACAGAGGCTGTGGGGGCTGCATTCAGCAGAAGCTGAGATCTCCTCTTGCTGAGGACTGTGGGGGTTGCGTTCAGAACCTTCTTCTCACAAAGGCTTCCGCCCGCCCCGCTGAGAATGTAGTGATAGGTAGAAAAAAAAATGAGCGTGCAGAGTTCATGATGTAAAGGCAGAGTGTTTGCTTAGCTGGGCGGCATCTTCTTACAAAAGACCAAAGCTGGTGGTGGAGATGGATGTGGAGCTTCATCCTCATCTCGAGCGTAATAAAGCTATGGATGTGGAGCCAATTGGAGATGGACAACCAAAGGAGGAAGACCAACTTCCATTTATGGGTTGGCCTTACAAAAATGGGACGCAGAAAATGCAACAAAGCCTAGGCAGAGGCAGAACATGAGGCCAAGAAAATCATTTAAAAAACAAAACAAAACAATGAGGAGAAAACTGATGTACTCTCAGTGCCTAACCATTTCAAGAACTATATAATTGATGATCTAAGAGTGGTCCAGTTAAAGCCACTAGGGTAAAAGAGGAAGGACTGTCGACATCATACGATGGCTCGGCAGAAGTACTCTCAGTGCCTAACCATTTCAAGAACTATATAATTGATGATCTAAGAGTGGTCCAGTTAAAGCCACTAGGGTAAAAGAGGAAGGACTGTCGACATCATACGATGGCCCGGCAGAAGTCAAGGAGGTTGATATTGCGGAATCAGGGGAAGAAGCAAGGCCCGCATATATTGCCAAAGATTTGACCTCTACAGAAGAAGTAGAGCTTATTGCTCTTCTCAAGGAATACAAGGATTGTTTCACTTGGAACTAAGGAAATGAAAGGGGTACCGCCCGAGGTGGTACAACATACGATTCCAATTATGGAAGGATCACGGCGCCTACCACAAGCAGAAACCATACTATGTAGCAATTGTAAAGGAGGAAATTGATAAGCTCATTGTTGTGCTGACTTTATCTATGAGATCGAACATACGGATTGGTTATCACCCATTGTGATAGTGCCTAAAAAGAATGGAAAATTGAGAGTATGTGTCGATCTTAAGAAAGTAAATGCAGCCACTCTAAGGGACCATTACCCCCATTACCGTATACCGAACATGTCCTGGAAAGAGTGGCTATAGAAGGGAAGCATATAGCTTCTTGGATGGGTTTTCAGGGTACAATCAGGTGTCCATAGCACCAAAAGACCAACATAAGACTGCCTTCAATACCATGTGGGGAACATTCGCTTACAAGGTCATGCCATTCGGTCTTACAAATGCCCTGGCAACCTTTCAAAGATTGATGTGCACAGCTTTTAAGGACTACTTGTTGCAAAAGTGGTTGGAAGTGTTTATTGATGATCTATGTGTACATTCTCGATGGGAAGATCATTTGAACTGTTTGAGGAAGGTGTTTGAATGTTGCCGATTATATCGGATATCACTAAACCCTTTGAAGTGCCATTTCTAGGTCAAGCATGGTGTGATACTAGGACAAATAGTCTCAAAAAATGCACTGATGATAGCAAGGTCAAGTTGATCTTGGAACTACCAGCGCCCACCACCAACTACAAAGGTGTGCAAAGGTTTATGGGTCATCAGGTGGGTTATTATTGACGCTTCATTATATTTTATGCGGAGATAGCCAGACCCTTGTATAAACTGCTCATTGTCTTTGAGTGGACCAAGGAGTGTCAAGAGGCTTATGATCGTCTCAAGCAAGCCTTGGCAAGCGCACCCATTTTGCGACCCCCCAATTGGGATCTTATATTCCACGTACACATCGATGTGTCAAACTTTGCAATTGGTTGCGTGCTAGCAACCTGGTGAATTCAAGTTGGACTATCTAGTTTGCTTTGCTAGTCATCAATTGAATGATGCAGAGGTGAACTACACCACTACCGAAAGAGAAGGATTGGCCATGGTCTATGCAGTCAAGAAATACCAACATTATCTCTTGGCTAACAAATTCATATTTTTTGTGGACCATCAAACTTTGATATATCTGGTGAATAAACCTTGCACCACAGGAAGAATCACACATTGGCTACCATTGTTGTTAGAATTTGACTTTACTGTCACGGTAAGGAAGGGAAAACAACATGTGTTAGCCGATCACCTGTCCAGAGTTCCAAATGGAGAACCAGCATCAACTGGTATTGAGGATGACCTCCCTGATGCTTGTCTATTCAAATTGGATATGATACCGGAGTGGAGCGAAGAGATTTCAGAGTATTTGGCTTAGGGCTTTCCTCAGAACATACCCTTAAATAAGGATAAAATGCGAAGGCTTATCACGCTTGCAACACCATATCAATTGATTGTTGCCGGTGAGTTGTATAGATTGGGCACAGACAATGTGCTCAGACGATGCGTAAGGGAGGATGAATTCGTGACCATACTGGAAGAATCTCATTTTGGGATAGCATGCAGGCATTTTGCCGAGAAATTACAGCCCGGAAGGTGCTCCAAGCTGGACTCTGGTGGCCCACGTTATTCGAGGATGCCAATGAGTTTGTCAAAAAATGCAAGGAATGCCAATGTTTTGCAATCCTGCAAAAAAAGAGACAAGATGCCACTAACCCCCATCATTGTCAGGCAACCATTTGAGAAATGGGGAATAGATTTTGTGGGGTCTATTAAGTTCGGTGGCTCATCCATCACAAGCCTGCTACATAATCATAGCCACTGATTATTTCACAAAGTGGGCGGAGGCTAGAACTTCAAAGAAAGCGGGTGCACGAACAATTGTGAAATTTGTATATGAGTAAATCATATCATGATTCGGATGCCCATTGGAATTGGTGAGTGACCGCAGCTCACATTTCATTAATGAGGTGATTAATGAATTGCTTGCAAGATTCTTGGTAATCCGTCGCCGTAAATCGTCATCATACTACCCTCAAGCAAATGGTGAGGAAGAAAGTACCAATAAGATTTTGTGTATCATCTTGACAAAAACTGTGGAAGCAAGTCGAAGAGATTGGGAGCATAAGCTTACAGCAGCTCTTTGGGCCTACCGCACATCCTATAAGGTGGCAATAGGATATACTCCTTTCCGTCTAGCTTATGGTGTTGAAGCAGTTATGCCCATGGAATACTTAGTCCCCAGCTTAAGAATTGCTATACAAGAACGTCTAATTGAAAATGCATTAGCCGAAAGACTAATTGACTTGGAAAAACTGGATGAAACCCGATTGATAGCATCACACGCACTCATGGTTGAAAAGTTACGCAGAAAACATTGGCTTGATAGAAACCTCAAGCAAAAAGAGTTAAAAACAGGGGACCTTGTCCTCATGTATGGTGTGGGAAGCACCAGGAAAAAGAAACTAAAATACCACGGTCTGGGACCATTCCGCGTATTAGAAATCACACCTCAAGGGTCTATCACGAATAGAGACAATTGACAGCATCCAAATGGAGGGCTATGTCAATGGGAGTAAACTAAAAAAATACTTTGGACCATTAACCCACGAGATGCTCTTCCAAGAACCTCTTAAAAAAATAGAAGCAATTAGCAAAAGAAAAGATCCAGCAAGTGCAAGACGAGGCTAAAGCTAGGCAAGCAAAAGCTAAAATGCAAAAGGACCTGATTCATGTCAATATGGCGTCCATAACCCTGGTGGACGAAGAGGATCTAAACATTGAACCAGCAAGACTCAAGTTGGGACTCACAACAAATAAGGGCATTGCAACAACCTAATCTCATATGATACTTGGATAGCCTTAGGCAAAACCAAACCTGGAACACACGGATGCAAAAGTTCGTAGTGTACACTTAACAACCACAAAGGCCGTTGGGTATTTAAATGTTAACATTTTCATCAATAATAATCCCTTGGTTGGAAAGGTGTTTGTAATGCCTGCAGGTACAATGGAAGAGGAAATGATCTTAGGACGATCCTGAATCTGTGCCAACAAGTGCAATATCCAATGGGAAGACAGAACAACATCACTAACCATTGGTACAAAAGTACTGTCCATACCATTATGGACCTCGACAAATCAAGGCAAACAAATCGCTGTAGAAGCGGTACTTCAGAAACCAGAATCTACACCCACCATGTTCAAATTGCCTACACAAAGCCCAACATACAAGAGTACATACAAATGGGTACCCAAGATTCACCCAAAGGGTCAACTTGAGAGAAAGGAACCAATGAATGATGAACGTTCTCAGGAGAGAACCTAGTTCAAAAGTCAACCATTGACACCACCTACAAAGTGGCAGAAGGTCAAGAACTTGCAGAAGCCTCATGTGACTGCTGCTGTCAACAATGGATCCAAAAGGACCTACTGCGCAAGCATAAGGCTACTATCAAGGCAATACAACAATATGGCTACCTAAAAGAAAATTGATGACAGACACCACAACAGGTTTAGATCAATATACAAAAGAAGGTAAGAGCTTTCAACATCAACTCCCCAAAAGGACAAACCCCCCACCTGCACTTGTGTGGAGAAGGAAGCAAATTCAGCAACCTGAGTTGAGAATGACTCAAGCAACAACAATACCCACAGTAAATAAAGAATTGAACAATATGTGTGAAGGAAAAAACAAGGGTGTCCCCAGTATAGCAATACACAACCAGACACCGCAACAAAAATATTTAATTGGGTGGAAGGAACACTAAAAATATCCCAATTAACATTTAAAAAAATTCATCAAACAATGCCTAAAAATACCAGAGAAAACCTTTGGTTTCCATGGTAAAATTAAAAGAAAAGGAAATCAATGCATCATCATCGACATACTTACATATAGTAAAATGAAAGAAGAACAGTTACAACATTTATGCTCGGTGTTCAAACTCCTTAAGGAAAATAAGGTACTTGGGAAGGAATCCAAGTGTAAATTTTTTGCTAAGGAGATCCAATATTTAGGCCATATTTTGTCCACAGATGGTATGTGGATGGATCCTAACAAGGTGGATGCCATTGTCAGATGGCTTGAACTTAGAACTCTTGAGGAACTGTATATTTTTCTAGGTATGTCGAGGTCCTATGACTAACACTATGTAAAGGACTATGCAAAGATTGTAGTCCCTTTAACCGATGAGTTGAGGATAAAGGATAAAACTATTCGTTGGGGGATCCTCAACGAAGAAGTTTTGAGAAGCTTAAGATGGCCATCCTGACGGCACCAATATTGAGCATTGTGGACCCCAATGAGCTTTTTTTTTGGAGACGGATGCTAGTGGGGAGGCCATTGGGGTGGTTTTGTTGCAAAGGGGATGCCCTATTGCATTTGAAAGCAAGAAGCTTGATCATGCCCAGCGTAACTACTCAGCTTACGAGCGAGAGTTACTTGTTATTATTCATGCTATTAAAAAATGAGGATATTATTTATATGGCGCTACATTTGAGATCTAGACGGATCATGAAAGTCTCAAATGGCTTTCAATTCAAGCTGAGTTAAAGGGTAGACAAGCTTGGTGGGCGGAGATCCTATAGGAGTTTGACCTTACACTCCATTACCAAATCTGAGGTAAATTCAATGTAGTAGTGGGGATGCACTTAGCCTCATGCTAATGGTGAATGAGTTGAGCTTCACCACCTTCAAGAGTGAACTCTTGGAGTCAATACGTGGTTTATGTGAGCATGATTCATCATTTTTAGAGGTATGGCATGTTGTACGCAGCAGTCGCACTTATATAAAGGAATAGTCACCTCCCTCATCAAAAAGGAGTAGTAATCCAAAAAGAGATTAGTCGAGGTTTCTATGTGAAGAGTAGGAGTGCTAGTTCGTAGTGACTAGACGAGTCTCTTGGGTTATGTAGTGAGATAGAGAGCTCGGGGGTGGGGACCTTTCACAAACATTTGACACTAGTTCACTTGGGGTGATAAAATTCGTTGTGGGAAAAATTATAGACACTATTCCATTGACGATGAGTACCTGCTCTACAATGGTAGAGTTTGTATACCAGCTAATGTTGGTGATTTTTGGGCCAAATTCTTATTAAAAGTTGTGATAGACCAAGTGTTGGTCATTTTGGGATATAGAAGACCTATGGTTTACCTTGAACGAATCGAGAGAATGATTCAGTTTGGGTAGTGGTTGACCAATTGACCAAGATGGTCAAGTTTATACCTACTAAAACACCTAAGTTAGCTAGGTTGTTCATCAAACATCTCTACAAACTATATGGCGTACCTGCAAATATAGTCTCTGATAGAGATGTGAAGTTTGATAGTCACTTTTGGAGGGAAGTCTTCAAAACGTTGGACACTACTTTGAGTATGAGTACAGCTAATCAAATGGGCAGACAAAAAGAGTCAACCAAGTGTTCAAAGACATGCTTTGTGCATATATTAGTAAAAAGCAATCTAACTACCTGCCGCATTTAGAGTCTGCTTATAATAGTTCAAAACATTCTGCGATTTAGTCCATTTATGTTGATGTATGACTTCCAGCCAAGATCTCCTATAACCATAGGGCCAGAGAAGGAAAAGTTGCAGTGGATCAAAGGGTTCCTTGAAGACATGCAAGATATGCTACAGGTAGCAAAAGATAGCATACGTAGCACACAAGATCGTGCAAAGACGTATGCAGACAAGGGTCGCAGAGAAGTAACCTTTGAAGAGGTGACTTCGTATATATTTGAAAGTCCCTGCGAAGTCAAAGACTTTAAAGATGGGAAAGTGTGAAAAACTTTCACCTAGATACTACGGTCCCTTTAAAATCCTTAAGAAGGTTGGTGGATTAACGTATAAACTTGAGTTCCCAGAGAGCTCTCGAGTTCATCCTATTTTTCATGTCAGTAGACTGCAAAAAATTGTTGCCCATAAGAAGAATGTAGTTTCTCCAAGCATTTTGGTGGAGTTGATAGAACCACCATCTATTCCAATGAGCCCAAGTAGATTCTTGGATTTAGAGATCCAAACACGAGGCACACTGTGTACCGAGAGGCATTTGGCACTTGTTAAGTGGAAAGATTGCGAGGATGACATCCTCATGGGAGCGCTTGAGTACACTAACCAAGAACTTTTCAAAGTTTGTTTTCAGACAAAAACTCTTCTTAAGGGGGGAGTAATGTTACGTAGCCCGTAGCACCTATGGGAACCTCAATCGGCCTCCAAGACCATCCACCAAAGCATGGGTGGCAAGTAATCCAGGGTTCAAGGAAGAGAGTAATCCCAGTTCAGGGGGGAGAGAGTGCCTAGGTGTAGTCCTGCACACACGGCCGAACATGTGTGGGCGGGCAAGCCACTACATATGTTCGGCGGTGAGGATCCCTATCCTCATTCTCTCTATGGCTAGGTGGTGATCCAAAGCTCTCCTCCTCCATCATTGGACAAGTTGCCACTACCATAGCGTGACACTATAGCATACAATTTCATTCACATGTTACTCACTTTTTATTTGATGAGTCTTGTCGACTTTACTATGCATACTCTAAATACTTATTATAACATAGATATTGATTTATGACCTTCCAAATAAGAATTTAAATTAAATATTATTTTAAGATAAAGAAAATTTGTGTCAAAATTTCAGTTTCAGAGGGAATTGGCCACTCTATCTCAAACTTTTATTCTGAAGGAGTGATATGTCGAGTTAATCTGGTGTATGGGACATCATATTGATTTCATATAGATACACCAAACACATTCATATCTTCTATCTTGTATCATCTTATATGTGTACGTGGAATGTGCCTTTGTAGTATGGGACACTTAGACTCGTTTCACATATGTTCATTTGATTGGATTGTTGCATATTTGCATTATTATATGTTGATCCAGTTTTCCACACTAATCATGCAACTAAGGACAATTGCAACCCAAGCAAGAGGGAATGTTACAAAAATTACTCTTGAACTATTGGGAATCATATTCTTTATTTTATATCGGGGATGCCCATGTGTGCCGTGTCAATGGGTGGGTGTGTGTGATTTAATATTATGGTTATCTATTTCTCATGATAGCATTGGGATTGATTGATGTGTTCAATTGATTGTTACCTAATGTGGATTATGCCTACAAGTATATGTAGTGAGATGTGTGAGGGTGCGATTGAGGTGTCGCACACTATACGAGGGTACCAATTGAGGTGTCATATGGATGGTGGATTGAGCAGTGGTGTGAAGACGAAGATCATGTGCTAATCATGATATTTTGTATCAGCATTTAATTGATCATTTATAGCCTATCATTGTGGCTAGATTTTATGTGCATATATGCATAAGGTTATTTTATGTGCGTGAGTTCACATGTAGTTGTGTATGTATAGGCCCATTTGTATTTATTATTGGGTAAAGGTTTTGTCATGTGTAAACCTTTGAAACTTTGGACAAGGTTATTTTTATATAAAATAAAAGCCCAAAAGTGGAAAAGGTGCTATTATTGGCTCCAAGGGCTCAAAATGTGAATATGACATAATATTGCATGTGGGAGAAGGAACCACACACGTCGGGGGGGGGGGGGGGATTGCACCTAATGCTCTTGTTTTTGTGTTGATAAATATTTTCTTCTTATGTTATGCTATAGTGTGATAATTGAAGGTGTGCATCTCTTGTTTATTTGAATTGCAAGCTTATATAAATACTTGTAGAAAAGATTCATGTACAAATCCCTTCATTAGGAGTAGAAACACTAAGCACCCCCAAACAAGTCCAAGAGACCAAAGGAAATAAGCAAAACTAGGCCCAAAATTACGCAAATAGATTTTTGGTCAGAGCCACATGATCCTAGAATATCCCACGAAATTCAGATGTGATGTAAGGTTGCACCATAGACGCCCGAATGTAACATGAGCCTACACAGACATGACATGAGCCTAAACAGATGTGATGTGAGCCTACATAGATGTGACATGAGCTTGGTTTGGAACATGACGTGAGCCTAGTGGTAGTTGCACCTAATATTATAGTTTTACATGAGCCTAGTGGTAGTTAGCACCACAGACACCCGAACAGATGTAACATGAGCCTACATAGACATGAAATGAGCCTAAATAGACGTGATGTGAGCTTATGCAGATGTGACATGTGCCGGTCTGAAACATGATGTGAGCCTAGCGTTAGTTGCACTTAATATTTTAGTTATACCTAATATTATAGTTTTACGTGAGCCTAGTGGTAGTTAACACTACCTTAAAAGCTTATAAAGACTCACATACTCGAGCATTGAAAAGATTTTCACATATGAAAATTTGTAGCACCATCAATTTTTAAGGAAAATTATTATCTTTTCCACCATATGAAAATCTGTACCACTACCAATTTCTAAATATAGCTTGGTTACACAAGCTACTTTTGCTGATTTGGGGTTGCATGTTGGGAGAAAGGTTGTCATATTTATGACAATCTTAGTAGTATACAGTTGGCCAGGAATCCATTTTTCCATGCGCGGATGAAACACATTGAGGTACATTACCACTTCATCTCAGGGAGAGCGAGTCTTGGCAAGCGACATCGACTTGGCCTCCTATGTCAGCACATAGGATCAGGTTGCTGACATCTTCACGAAGGCCTTGGGAGCTGAGAAGCTCCACAGATTTTGAGATATGCTTGGAGTTCATGAGCTGGAGTTAAGCTTGAGGGGGAGTGTTGAGATGTCAAGCTCAACATGAGCTAACACTCACGAGGTGCCTGTATGACTGTTCAACATTTATATCACTGGCAAGTTTGGTAGAGCTGGCACCAACATATCTTCGCTAGAGATTCTACAGTTGGACTACATCGACTAGTTCACATCTATCCACTCCTCTTAGCGTGTTCACATTATGGACCGCTTGTATATACTCTATTATGTGTGTTAGTCACTTTATCTTCTTTGTAGACCTCTTTTGTTGTGTGAAGAAGAAGAAGAATTTTTAGCCTCTCACCTTGTGTGTTTTCTTCTAGGGTTTGTGTGAGTGTGTGTGTGCTTGCAAGAGCTCAAGCTCTCTTTTCCCCCGCATCTTTTCACGATGTCGATTATCCATCTACATTGCTGTGCAATAACCTTAAAGGCCTCACATCGAAGAAAACACCCATATTAACACATGGCAAGGGTAATGAAAAATGGGCTTGTATACATGGTTTTGTGAATATACATTAGGTGGCAAGTGTAAATGTTTTTGTGAATAGACATACCATTTTTTGTATGTATGCACATTTTTAAGAGATGAATATTTAATGCCCCAATATACTTTATGTACCTCTTATAAATGTTAAGACTACACAATTACTTGTAGTGCATAAGCAATCTTTTTAGGCTAGTCACACAACTTTTCCCACGCTTTTGATAGAGCAAGATTGTCCACACGTGGCACATGATTTTAGATAGGCTACATTAACAAGGGCAAGGAGTTGCTAACCAACCCTAAGAACAATGTTATAGGAAGAAGAAGAATGGAGAGAATGACCCTCATCAGACCACATATTTAACAAACGAGAAGAAAACATGTCAACCCTAGGAACAATGTTGTAGGAAGAAGAAGAATGGAGAACGACCCTCATCAGAGCACATATTTAACAAATGAGAAGAAAACATGTCAACTCAATGATGAGAAAAATATTATACCTTCATCGATTGTTGGTGATATGGAGAGGCATAGAGCTAATTGAGGGGTCTAAAAATTTTAATGTATAGAACCTAAGGTTTTCCACTTGTAAGAGGGCAACACAACATGTCAAGACTCTTCACCTCCTCCATTTCTCCAAGTACTTTGTAGCTAGCAGCCTAGTACCAACTATTAAATTCTTGAAAATTCTAGTCCAGCATCAACTTTCATCTATTAAACATGAGAACATCAACTAAAAAAAGATGTAAATTCATTTATGATATTTCATAGGAGGCAAACACCAATTTGCACCACATAAAAGAGACAAATAAGGCACTATAACCCTTTTTTTAAAAGTGCATTAACTAAACACAGAAAAGAAAGTTGTAAATGAATTTATATTTTTTTGGAAGGCGAATACTAATGTGTTCTACACAGAAGAGACACAATAGGGCACTGAAACCGTTTTTTATAAGTGCATTAACTAAACACAGAAAAGAAAGTTGTAAATGAATTTATATTTTTTTGGGAGGCGAATACTAATGTGTTCTACACACAAGAGACACAATAGGGCACCAAAACCGTTTTTTTAAAGTGCATTAATGAATTATTGGGATCTTGTTGAAAAAAAAACCTTACAAAGGTTAAACTTTTTCAAGGTGCATAAAATGTTTCTTAGTCTTAGCTCTTGTTACACTTTGAGAGTTCGAGAGACCCCCCTCCCCCCTCTTCTTCCCCCCCCCCTCTCTCTCTCTCTCTCTCTCTCTCTCTCTCGGCGGGAGGAGAAAGTAGGGTAAAACTATCTATGTGTTTGCACATGATTTTAAGAAGGATATGTGCTCTCTTGAACAAGGAGGGGTTATGAAGCTTAGGGAAGATCTTTGTGTAGTAGGAGGGATGGTGATGAGTGGGTGGAAGTTTGGGCAAGATTGTGGAGGACTAGTTGGTGGGAGGCAAGGGTCAAAATTTTTGCAAATAAGGTACCTTAGGATTAATGAAACCCTTTAATTTTAAAATTTTCAGATTAATGAAACCCTTTTAATTTAGAGAAACTTAATAATATGGGACCAAAATATTTGTTTGCTATTAATTAATTAGTGTGGGAGTAGTGACACATTAATTAGAGTGAATAGATATGTATAAAGGGATGCATATTTCTTTGAATTGGAGGTGAATCCCAGTCTCCAGACCTTTGAAGTTTGCATTATAATGTAAGGCTTTGGACACACTAAACGGTAATAAATGGACACACGATTCCTCTGAAGAGATGAATACCAAACAAAAGTTCCATCATTTTTTCCAAACTTTCACGACAGAGGAGATGCGGAGAGAGACAGAGGGGGGATAGGGGGGGGGGGGGGGGTGGTAAATACGCGTGAACTCAAACACTCATGAGCCAAGCTGAGTAGTCCTTTCAGGCTTTCTGTCTTCATCACTGTGTGTGTTTGCGTGTGTGTCTGCTACAAACTACTGTGCTAGCTTTTAGTACCCGCAGGTGGGTTTCACCAAAAGGCTCTCATTGGATGTCCTGAGTGCTCCTCAACCCATTCATACAGATCTGACAAGTGAAAAAATTTCAATCTAACACAAGTCACAGGAGTGGAGGGTCTCGTGTGTGTGTGTGTGTGTGTGTGTGTGTGGGGGTGGGTGGGGGGAGGGGTTTGATGGGTAGACAGAAGCTACAGAGAGGGTCTTTGTCACCTTTGCGTTGGGTACGTTTATTTTGAGTTTGGGCTACTTTCGGCACATCCAGAGATGGAAGAGAGTAGAGCGATTGAGCAATGCAGCTTGTGATGCATGCTAGCTTTTCTTATCAGAAGCATTTTGCTGCATTTTCTCACCTCCTTCTGCACCCTAATGCAGATAAAGATGAGGATTCTACTCAAGGACTGCAAGCTAATGTTCACCAATGCTTTAGCACCATGAGGCTCTAGCTCTTCAATGCACCCTGGTTTTTCCTTTTGCTTGAACCTTTAAAACTCAGCTTTTCTGCTCCCTGCAAGCATGACTGGCAGCGGCTTCCTCGATACTGAGCTCTCGGAAAAAACCTCAATTTTTGGGCTCAGATTGTGGGTTGTGATTGGCATTGGTGTTGGGGCCTTCATTTTCCTCATCCTCTTCTTTCTCTCTCTATGGCTCAGCTCAAGAAGCAAATCAAGGAAATTATCAGAAAAAACCCCATCCATCATGATCCCCATGGTCTCAAAAGAGATCAATGTAGATCACATAAGGAACCCGAGCCCCCCTCATGGTCATGTGGTATCAGGAGAAAATTCAGACATTGAGAAGCATGAGACACGGTTTCAGCTCGCAAACACGCTGAGCCCAAAGTTTGATGTGGATTTGGAGAAGGGCTCTCTTGCTGAAAAAGGAAGACAGACGCTCTGGAAAATGGTGGGAGAAGAAGGGAGAGAAGAAGGGAGATTTGATGCATCAAGCAGAGCTATGGTGGACAAAGCCATGGTGGAGGGTGAGAAGAGGGGTCTGCTTGGGTCCAGTAATGGTGATAAGGGCTCGAGCACTAGTGGGGATTCGCACTCTCGCGAGTTCTACTCGACTGTGGTCCCCACTTCTATCCTTTCATCTGCTAACACAGCTCAGAGTCCTAGTGTCCCTGAGGTTTCTCACCTTGGATGGGGCCACTGGTATACCCTCAGAGATCTTGAGGTGGCCACCAATAATTTCTCTGATGTCAATGTGCTTGGAGAAGGTGGATATGGCATAGTGTACAGAGGCCAGCTGCCTGATGACTCCCTCATAGCTGTGAAGAATCTGCTCAACAACAGGTTGCTTCCTTCTTTCTAGTCTGCCTTTGCTGTTTCCCTTAATATTTTCTAGATTGAGGCTAACTTTCTAGTACCTTCAAAATGTCAGGGGCCAAGCTGAGAAAGAATTCAGAGTAGAGGTCGAGGCCATCGGCCGAGTACGACATAAGAATCTCGTCCGCCTTATCGGCTACTGTGCTGAAGGCTCTCATAGGTGTGCATTCCCCACTCTTTGTTTTTTTGCATGACATGATGCATCTTACTGTTATGTGTCAACTCTTTGCAAGTAGACATATAAGGATCAGTCCAATCAAAGGTGCCCATCCTGCTTGTTATGGCGGCCTTCAAACTTTTAAAGTTGCTTTAAAAAAAAAATTTGGAACATTTGTGGCCTTTCAGAATGCTGGTATACGAGTTTGTGGATAATGGAAACTTAGATCAATGGCTTCATGGAAAACTCGGAGAAAACAACCCCATCCCATGGGAGGGCCGCATGAGGATAGTACTTGGAACTGCAAAAGGGTAAATTCTTCTCTGATGAACAAATTAATGCTCTGATTCGACCTTTAATAGGTGTCGTTACAAAGGTATTTTGGGTTTAAACTTGATTGACGGCATGTAACTGACATTAGTCATAAAAATTATGCTCCATGGTGAACTTGGTATGCTACATAGTGATCTTCATGTGCTGTATGAGGATCTTCATGTGCTGTATGAGGACCTTCATGTGTTGATTTAGGTTACATGGTGCATCTTCAATTGCCAAGCGGCTGATTAGCATCTCGTACATTTTTCCAGGCTGGCATATTTACATGAGGGCCTTGAACCTAAAGTGGTTCATCGTGATGTGAAGTCCAGCAACATCCTGTTGGATACCCAGTGGAATGCCAAAGTTTCAGACTTCGGATTGGCAAAGCTTTTGGGTGCTGGAAAGAGCTTTGTTACTACAAGAGTCATGGGAACTTTTGGGTAATAAACATATGGACTTCACTATTACTTTTGGTCTTTTTGGACAGACCTTATGTGGTGATCAAGACTCACTTGGCGTTTTCCTTGTCCAGGTATGTCGCACCCGAGTATGCGAGTACAGGTTTGCTCAATGAGAGAAGTGATGTCTACAGTTTCGGTGTTTTGCTAATGGAGGTCATCACTGGGAGAGACCCTGTTGATTATGGCAGGCCAAATGGGGAGGTGAGCTAATCTCTATGATGTAATGTCCTAATTTATCAGTGGGGAATTCGATGGTTTGAAGCTTTACAACGTTTTTCTGAAGATCGGACCCTACTGAGGGAGAGATCTGATTCCAGTGTGTTATGAAAACCCATGGGCAGTGATTACCTATGTGTGCATAAGGGGTTGGGAATCAAAACCCGGGCTGCTCATTTAATGCCTTGGTGCCCTAACCAATGGGTCACAAGTGAGAGTGGTTGGCTAAGATATGATGACTTACTGGTTTTGCTTTGGCAGGTTAATCTGGTGGACTGGTTGAAGATGATGGTGGGAAGCCGGCGATCTGAGGAAGTGGTGGACCCAAAACTGGACATGAAGCCATCATCTCGGGCTCTTAAGAGGGCTCTGCTGGTGGCATTGCGGTGTGTGGATCCCGATGCTCAAAAGAGACCCAAGATGGGCCATGTGGTGCACATGCTTGAGGCAGATGACTATCCTTACCGAGATGTAAGAGGGCACATTTTGGCCGTACTTTTGATATTGCTAATTTAGGGCCCTCTATGCCTTAATATGGTATGCATACATGTGTGGTTAACCAGCTCTACTCTCACAGAAGTTCATGGCATTGTGTTAATGCTTCTAATGGTCTAGTGTTCTGATATGGTGGTTTGAATGTGACAGGACCGTAGGGGGAGTAGGGATGGTGGCAGCGGGCGGGCGAAGAGCAGCCCACACCATCAACAAGTGGCTGGGCTGGCCCAGGATGCCTTCAAAGACAGCCCAGCTAGGAGGATGGCCACCATCAGGGACAGCCCAAGCACAGCCCACAGGGCCATCAATGAGGACAACTTTGAGCTTGTCATAGAGAGCCCAAGTGGACCTGGCTACAAGCCATCATTGAGAAGGTATGGGGCCTAGGATCATTTCTCTGATTTACCATTGGCTTCACCATGGGGTGTGACCTTTTTCAGAAGGTTTGAGGGGGGGGGGGGGGGGGGGGGGACTACTTGGCCACTCTAATGAGAACACAGCTCTCTTGAGGAAAATTGTCTGTAAATAAAACAAATCTGTAGATTAGCCTACTTCTTGTGATGTAATTCATACATCAAGCTCCCATGAGATGATGTTTGATTCTTTTATTTTTGAGAAGTAAAAGCTTTTTTTCTTCTTCTTTTTCTTTGGAGTGCAAAAATTAGCCAAATAGTGAATGTTTCTTTGGTTCTGAAGATTGATAAAACACAAATATAATATACATGTTTATTGAGCTTCGATAGATTCAAAAATAAAGAAATAAAAAAGTCAGAGACTTTTGATCGATATTAATTACGAAAAGTGTGAATTTAATTATAAGAATACAAGTTTGGAGGGACTAAATAGCTGAAAATGTTCCGGTTACATATTGAGGCGCATGGGGATAGTAAAGGACATATCTATCAGGATTTAAAAGATTTGTGGGAAAAAAATTAAATGGCTTGAGCGCAAGCAAATCATTCAAAAAATCAGTATGTCTTTTGTACCCAGTTCACACTTCCAACCGATTGACCTTTAGTTCACGTATGAAGATATGGGCGCCAAATATTTTTTAATTAATTTGTTATGGTGATGGTTTAGCTATGGGTAAATAGGTCCAAGGTGGGACCTTGGAGCCTTGGACTTTCTTGGTGAAAGTTTGCTATCTTTTGGATTCTTTCATGGAGGCTATAAAACGAATGCATAAGGGCTCTTGACACGGGGAAAGAGAGAGAGAGAGAGAGAGAGAGACGGTTTGTAAAGGGGGGGAAAATATTGTTTAAAAAAAAACCACGCTCGTTTTCATGTGGGACGTGAGAGATAGTATGCGATCTCGTTTTCATGTGGGATGTGAGAGAAAAAGTGACAAACTGTGATCTCGTGTTATTTGCGACATGATTAGAGTGTTCTTTTTGCTTTCGACATTGAAGGGTTTGAGGTTGTTTGTTGCATTGTGTAGAGAGAGAGAGAGAGAGAGAGAGAGAGAGAGAGAGAGAGTTCGCTAAGGTTTGTGACCTTAGGTTGCCAAGGTTTTATATCTTGGACTATTCATTAATTAGTGCTCGCTTGCAGGCACTAACTAATCGAATAGGCAGTTAGAGTGAATATCCAAGGGTGTAGAATTGACATGCCTTTTTTATAAACTTTGGGAAGGGGCTAGTCAATTGTTCATTAACAAAATAAAAACCTTTATCCTTGGATTTGAGTCACTAAGCTTACCTATTGTGGAGCACCGAATTTGCAATGGGGCATGAATGAACTCTCCCAAAACTCATCACGAGTTGGTAGTGACAACAATAGTACATACTCCAAGTGTTCCCATAAAAAACTTGAATTTGCAATGGGGCATGAATGAACTCTCCCAAAACTCATCACGAGTTGGTAGTGACAACAATAGTACATACTCCAAGTGTTCCCATAAAAAACTTGAAGGCAAGAGACAATTGAACTGGAGCACCGAATTTGCAATGGGGCATGAATGAACTCTCCCAAAACTCATCACGAGTTGGTAGTGACAACAATAGTACATACTCCAAGTGTTCCCATAAAAGCCTTGAAGGCAAGAGACAATTGAACTGTTCCCATCTAAAACTTGAAGACAATTGAAGTGTTTCCATCTAAAACTTGAAGGCAAGTGAAGTGTTCCCATCTAAAACTTGAAGGCAAGAGACAATTGAAGTATTCCCATCTAAAACAAGACACAATTGAAGTGTTCCCACCTACGACGAGTGCCCTCATTCAATGTGCTGGTATATATTGACACTTTAAGAACCATCGATGTGCATATCAACACTTGACACCTCCTCCCAAAATTAATAATCTCCCAAAAGTATTGTTATGGTTGTCCCATTGGAATGTGAATGATCAATAGTTGATAATCATCGTGAACGTCGATGGTCGATTGTTATTGCTAAAAGATTGATGGTATGTGCTCCTTGACATTGCTTGTAATAATAGTTTAAAACTATAGCCACATTAAATTATGGTGGAGAATTGGCCTCCTTTCTTTCTAAAAAATATGAAATCTAGGAATGGGTTCTTTCCTTGAGATAATAATCAATGGTTGATGGTTATTGGGGACAATCATAAGGTCAATTAGTCGACGGGCATGATTCAACAATCGGTGATAGATGGTTAATGGCCATGGTTAAGCTCAATGGTATCAATGATCAATAGCTATAGTTAAGACTCATGTTTAATGGTCAATGATAATTGATAGAGGGTTGATGGTATCACAACTATGATGCTCCTCCTTATGCTCCTCCCACTAAAACTATTTCTACAATGGTATCACAATGTCCATCCATCCACTCCTTGTATCATGTGAAGAAAGAAGCACTACATCATGTGCACAAGCTTTGCGCATCAATCACTGGAATGATTAATGTCCAACATGCCTAGCTATAACCAACAATGATTCTAACTTTATCAAGGCTCCATTATATGAAGGCTTGATAAAGCACTAATGCTTTACTCCTTATGATTAGCATCTCTTCTACCTTGACTTTTGCCAAGGTGGTCCGTTTGCTATTTCGCTTTATTCTAGACTAAGTTTTGGATCAAATACATGCCTTCCACTATGTTAATATGTACATGTTGAGAGTACTCATACATACATTGCTAGCCCAAGTAGATATACGGAGTTTTATATTGTACATTCAAAGGAATAAACCGAACGGCTAGCCACTCCAAATTTCCAACCAGTTGAAACTTTGAGGACATTTAAATGCAAGAAGACAAAGCTCTCGGAGCATTTTTCTAGTTGTAAAGTGAACACATAGGATTTTGAATGGTTGAGCACACAATTGGTTGCTCGGCCAAGACAACTGTGACCATTGTGGAACCAACTCAAGGTCTTTGATTAATAAATTTTCTTTCTATTCTAAATAGATGATGGTTTTTTCCCGCTTACTTAGTCTATTTATCTCTCTCTCTCTCTCTCTCTCTCTCTCACACACACACACACACACACACACACACACACATTTTTCTTTCTTTTCCAATAAATGATGGTTTTTCTTGCTTATTTAGTCTATTTATGAATCTCTCTCTCTCTCTCTCTCTCTCTCTCTCTCTCACACACACACACACACTCACACACACACACATATATATATATAGAGAGAGGTGTGTAACACATATATATATAGAGAGAGGTGTGTAACACACATATATATATATAGAGAGAGGTGTGTAACACACATATATAAATATATATATAATATAAAGCTTTAAAGCTTATTGGGCCAACCACCACCAACTGTCCATGTCGAGTCTCAACTTGGCACTAACCCTTGGGATGCGTTATGACTTACACAGCTCAAGCAAGCACACGATGGATGGGGCGATTCGAGGGCACGATGGCTTTCTTTTGGCTTCGACTCAGCTTTTTGGCAGTACGTACGCTTCTCTCTCCCCCGTTAACGGTTGCAACTTGGAAGTAAAAATATATATTCCCGAATGATGGCTCGAGATGCGTGCACGAGTTAAGAAGATTTAAAGTTTAAACCATCCACTTTCTAAAATACAATAAACTAGATTGTATCACAGTGAGCTGCCCAAATCAACACTTTTTTTTTTTCGACGGAAAGATAACTTTAGATTGTATCGAGAACTATCGCCTCTTAACACTTGTGGTAGGCCTCACCATGCCCCCTCCTTTTTGGAAACATTTATATGTTATCTATACATATTGACCATGGGCAACCAAGGTACAAGGAAGGACAACCAAGGTATAAGGAGAGGAGAGAAAAACAGAAATCTTGGATTTCTAAAAAATAAGAGGAAAAAATCTATTCGATTGTTATTATCTATCAACATTCATGTGTTGTTGCCGTTTTTGAGCCTTTGTATTTTGGCTTCCGTTCCTGTGTTTCGCTTCTTAATGTCTTTTACATATTGCAGCAACACACAGGTTGAGTACTAGTTGAAAACAAATTACATTGACATCAGATTACAACCCGACAGACAGTGATCACTTAGATTTTGACTCCCTCTGACAACTCAATACATGCTAACAAAGTACCCAATAATCCATCATCAAAATACACCTGGGAAACTATTCTACATACTTCTACATTCAATTAAGGTCGCAACTTTACCAAAATTATGTGATATCACCATATTTGTTAAAAGATCAGCTCAACAATTTGAAATTATTGGCCATCTAAAAATTAAGGTGGGGCACCCCTCTCCCATATGTTGTCTTTTAAACCTCTAAGGCTTGTTACACAAATCCTCTTGCTTGCTAGCATCTAGGCACCGTATGGTCAGCACCCTCTAGGATCCTTCACAGGTCACCTAGCGCTTCACTCATAGGCCGCTTCCTTGGTCCCTCATCCACTGTACCAGAAGCTCACCATTTAAATCAAACCGAGGCTGGTCAAGACCTCGGCCGACCTTGCTACGTGAGACGTCCTCCGTTGACTCTCCATCAACAGTTGCAACTTTAACAGATAGGTCTCCACGACCTCATTCACAAGACGGTCAAAATGCTTCCCCAACATTCTTGACATAAAACAGTCATTTAAAAACAGATTTCACATACAAATACAATTCCAACAATATTTTCGATTTTTCTCATCACTCCACATCCTTTCACATTCGTCCCCATCTTTTCTCATCTTCTCACAATTTTTTTTCTTCATCGACCCCTATCACATCACATCATTCCCACATCAAATCACATCCAATCGCATCATCCACACATCAAATCACATCCAATCACATCATTCCCACATCAAATCACATCCAATCACATCATTCCCACATCAAATCACATCCAATCGCATCATCCACACATCAATCCACATTATCCATACATCCATCCACATCATCCACACCAATCCACATCATCCATACATCCATCCACATCAATCCACATTATCCACACATCCATCCACATCTTCCATACATCCATCCACATCAATCCACACATCAATCCACATCAGCCATACATCCATCCACATCAATCCACATTATCCACACATCAATCCACATCATCCATACATCTATTTAACTTAAACCTTGAATCATTAGTAAAATATCATCAAACTATATGAGCAAGATAGCAAAAAAAATTCCATATCATTAGGTTGAGATATAAAAATTCAAGAACTCATTGTATCGAGGGCTTCGGGGGGGAATTCAATAAAGCCACATTTGTGCATGGTTCATGTAAAAATACCCTTATTTAAAGCAACAAGTTTATAAATTCTTTACTTTCTATCACACAAAAACCCTCAAGCTCTTTGTTCACACCACATAGACATAGGGTTTTACACGAATGGAATCAATTTTTAGGAGGGAAAATTTAATTTTGCACACGTTTCCCTAATGCATCTCATTTGTGATGGACAATGCTTGTCATAAATTTTCTATATAAAAAGGTCAAACTAAGCCCATAGGTGCACAACCTCCTCTTGAGGGCTTAGGATTGGCAAGCCATGGGCCCAAGTTAGAATTCTCCTTTGTCTTAGTCACCAACACCTTATATTTAAATACACAAATCTCAAAAAGAGAAAAGGTCACTCTTTTTTAAAAGTGCCATTGCATGTCACTCTTTGGTACCCTAAATCCTTACCAATCTGTCACTAACTTGTGTTGCGTTACCCTAGTCATTCTCAATGATGGATTCCTTTCAAATAAGGATATTGTTACTATGTTGATATTTTATTTGATGGTTCTCAATCACCTAAAGCTACAAGGGCCTACAAGCAAATCTAAAACTCTTAAATGGTTGGCAAAAACTGTGTTTACAACCAATCCATGTTATAGACATAATGGGCCCAGTGACCCCCTTAGATTTCTTGCTACCAAGGTCACACCTCATGCGAGAAATTCAACATGTGGTGGACACTAATGCCCTCAATGACACTGATATGTATTTCCCACTATGCTCTTTTTAGAAAACTCTTCTTTCTCATAAGTTGTACCATGCAAAAGAGCATTTTGGTTTCTAGTTACTTATTAAACCAAGAGTTCAATACATTCCCTTAGAAGGTTCGAGTCAAGTTAGGACTTAGAACTAACTACTAAAGATGCCATACGTATGTTCCCAGTAGGCATCTTGGCTTATATCATCACACTATGAAGATATCTTCTTTAAAATCAAGGTTTACTTATTTAAACAACTAATGGCAAGCTAGTTTTGATGATTTGAAGCAAGTTGTATAGTAGTTGCCTTGGTTTGATTATAGTTGATACATATAAATGAGTTTAAAGGAGAATATGCAAATATATGTTTTTGCCTCAAGCAATAGAACTAATAAATGATTTTAAGGAGAATAGGCAAATATATCTTTCTGTCTCAAGTAAAAGAAATAATAAACAATATACAAGAAAGCTTTAAGAGTTTATGTGCTAGGTTGAGAAGATGCTTGAGTTTAAGTGGGGATTCATGATTGGTTGTGGATGCGTGAATCCCCCATGTTGTCGAGAAGTAAAATAGCTGGCATCATGTGCGTGTATACCTTGTCCATGCTAGACTAACTTTTGTGTACACCTTGTCCAAGAAGCAGACTAATTTTTGTGTTTTGTTGTCTCTGACTGAGTGAGGGTGATCTTTTGCAATGTGAATAGGGGATGTTTGACGAGGTGTGGGGAAGTTTGACCCCCCTCCCCCTTACTTTCTATTAGTAGGGGTTACTTTTTGATGGGCAGCCTTGTCCTTCAAAAATGACAAGAAGTTGGCAATTTGAGATGTTTTTCACCTACTTGGTAATAGGCATTAAAAAATTTCACGAGTTTGTCACGGTAAAAATGTCCAAAAATGGGCATGCCGCATGATGCTTGGTAAAGTCTATTCTCATCCATCAACATATCCATTGGGCAGGCCTAGAATTTGAAGGGCACCCCTATTTTTTCTTTTGAAGGGTTTTTCTTTAACTAGCTTTTCTTTATAAAGAGATTGGAAGGGCATATAACTAAATTTCCCAAAACCTTTCCGTTCTTTTGAAGGGTAGTTGTGTTTTCACCCTTTTTGTGAAGGTTTTGACCGCCTTGGAAGGGTACTGCAACCTTCAAATTCTAGCACTGCCACTCCTTCAAATTCTAGCACTGTCACATGTACATTGAGACAAGGGCCCTAACTTCTAAGGAATACACATTTAATGGTTTAGTTAAGCATTGTGGAAGAGCTATGGGGGGTAGAGTTCAAAATTCAATGTGCGATCATTCAATTGAGTAGGTGTACTATTTGAGAACCTTTAAGCCTAGTGAGTGCCAGCTAAGACAAGGAGCAGCTTAAATAATAGGGCAAAAAGATTGAGTGTAGAGAACAAAAAGGACTATTAAATCGAGGCATGTTCGTGTTCTGAATTTCTCTGGATTTAATGTAATACGATATATTCGTGGAGTCAAAGGCGGAGCTCGAGGTGGGAGGTGGCACAGTGGCAGGCAGCTGCCAAAAGCAGAGGGGATGCACATGGAGGTGCGGCCAAAGGCAAATGAGATGTGATACGACTGCTTGATTGCGTGGTACGATGCGAGAACAGAAAAGAAGAAACGAGATGAAAGGCTCGCGCATTTCTGACTCCTGAGAGCCTTTTCACCCCTTCGACGACGAGACACACTACCAGCAGGAAAAAAAATTCCCACTTCTTTTCCATCAGGTGTAAGCCGGACATCGGAAGGCATTTAAATCCATATAATCTAGCTTTCCATTCAAACACTTCAGATTGAAAAAAAAGCCAAGAAGAAAAAAAATGATCCCATAATTCCACCAAAATGTAGATATCTAATCAACGAGAAAATGAGTGAAAATTTTAAAGGATTTCTCTTGCCAAATTTGAAGTTTTTTTTAAAAAAAAAATGGTTTAGTATCATTCTTGCCAAATTGGAGGATGGTTTATTAGTTAACTTGCCAAATTTGTACCCTTGTTGGCGGGCCCCCCCAAAAATAAATAAAAAGTAAAATAAAATGCTACCCAGTGGCCCTGGCCGACTTTATCCCCCACATCAAATGTCAAATCTCTCACCACATGCCAAGTGGCCGTCTCCTATAGGCTAGGACAACTTAGAAGTTACTAGCCGCAACTGTTCCCACGGCTTCGACGGACTCGACAAGCCGTCGGCTCGACGGGCATGACCTGAGGGGGCCAGTGGCCTGGTCGGTACAAAAATTGAAGGAAAAATTTATGGATATATAAATATACACCTACCAAATATTACACATTTACTCGAAGAAAGAGCTCGTGAAGAAAGAAAATGGAATCGACGAAAGCTGTCTGGTGTCTCCTTGAGTCCTTTGCCTTTTGAACCCCCCCCCCCCCCCCCCCGCGATGGGAACATGGACTGGCTCGTAAATCCATGAGATGCCTCTGATGGGTTCCTTGATGTCTCACATCATTACAACCATCAATCATGATGAATCATAGAAGAAGGATGGTGCATGATGGAAACATGTATGATGAGGGGGGAAAAAGTATGAATATGTTTCATGGAAACATGTATCACCATGGAAAAAAATTGTACCATTGTGATTGAAAGATGTGTATGATGATCTTCCATAAAGTGTGCATATGCATGGATCATGGGGCTCGCACATCCACGAGGAACTTGTACAGCATGATGCATCCATGCTCGAGAAGCGATGCATTCACGAGCAAAAAAAGCGTTCCTCTTAATTAGTCAAACTAAGGAGAATGACTTTTACCACTTAAAAACCTATGAAATGTTATCATTTGAACTTAAACATATGCAAATAATTTTTTTTAAAAGTGCAAGGTAAATTAAAACTAATAAAAGATGATATCTGTAAACACGTTTATGAAACACAGCACCTTTTCCATATTACTCCTCAACCATAGATTCAAAATTTTAGAAAAAATAGCATCAACGATCTAAGTAAGTGTAAGACCTAAGTAAGTGTAAGACCTATGGCAGGGTTTACTTTGATTCAAGCCATACTCTCAACTATAATGGAAGAGAATTGCAAATGATAAAGAACTTTTCAAGTGTTTAGAGGAGCATTTGGTTGTACCATTGTCTTTATTTTTGACTTTGTATCATTTAAATAATCATGTATGTTTTATCTAATGCAAAATATAGCTATAGTTAAAATCACAAAAAAAACTTTGATAAGAAAATAATATTTAAATCCATGTGTCAACTCCTTTTCATAGTACAACATAGCTTAGCACCACATGCCATCTCATGATGGTGCACATGTATATGCATATCACATTGGTGCACATGTGTTGTATATTGTTTAACATAGGATATTTAAAGAGAATGCAAGGGAGAGGGAGAGCTTGCGTTCCTTGCAAGCAAACACACACACACACACACACACACACACGCAAGAGAGAGCAAGACACATGATATTTAAAGAGAATGCAAGGGAGAGGGAGACCTTGAGTTCCTTGCAAGCACACACACACACACACACACAAGAGAGAGCAAGACACAAGAGAGAGATGGATGCTTGAATTTTTTTCTATGTTCTTCTCTTCTTTACAATCATTAATTAAAGAGATAAGAGTACATACTATAAGGGAAAGTACTCTCCTACTATAATATACAATGGTCGGTCCATAATGTTAACCTACCTACATGAGCTGGTGTTATAACTATGCCATAACTTTAGTACTCCAAAGTGGCTCTCACACAGCATGCCGTCCCACTGGCGGCATATCAACTATAATGTCACTAACCATGCTAGTGACATAAGTGCGGAAGCTATTATAGGTCATTAATGTCCCTAGTACTAGTTGAGCTCGATATCTTGATACTCCCTCTCGAGCTTAACACCACACACTGCACTCCAAGTAAGCTCCTAAACCTATGGAGCTTCTCTGTGCCCAATGTCTTCGTGAAGATGTCGGACACACTGATCCTCCGTGCCCAATGTCTTTGTGAAGATGTCAGCCACACTGATCCTCTATGCCCAGATCTACATCGCATGCTCTGCTGCTAGAACCTTCTCCCTCACAAAGTGATAATGTGCCTCAATGTGCTTTGTTCTAGCATGGTAAACTAGGTTACTGGCCAATTGTATGCTACGTATGTTGTCATAATAAATGACAATGGCTCTATCCATGGGCTCCCATATCACCAAGTACCTTCTGAAACCAAACTACCTCACAAGTTGCCATAGCAGCACCCCTGTACTTTACCTTTGAACTCGATAAAGCAACTGTGATGGCTGTTTCTTGTCACAATAGCACTCCCAAGTGAAAATATAAAGCCGTTGGTAGATCTCTTGTCTACGACACTACCAACTCTATCAACATGGACTTTACATCCATGAGAATCCGTCTAGCCACATCCAAGGTGATATGCTGCCAGTGGGATGACAGGCTGTGTGACAGCCATTTTGGATTACTAGAGACTGCTGGCATAGTTATAGTGCCAGCTCATTTAGTCAGGTTCACATTATGGACTGACCCTTGTATGTTGTAGTAGTTGAGTACTAACCCATATAGTGTGTACTCTTATCTTTATGTTATGTTGGTTGAGGAGAGAAGAAGAAGATAGAAGAAAATTCAGCTATCCATCTCTCTCTCGTGTCTTGCTCTCTCTTGTGTGTGTGTTTTGCTCTCTCGTGTCTTGCTCTCTCTTGTGTGTGTGTGTGTGTGTTTGCTTGCTAGGGTTTGAAGCTCTCCCTCTTCCCCACATTCTCTTTAAACAAATCATTTTAAAAATGATACTTATATAATCATAAACTTGAATTACAATACAATCTGGAAAACATCCCTCGACGCACCGAGTTACGTATAATCTAGGCATTGCAACCATCGGCAATAAATTATCACATATTACTAAGGTGAAATGTCCCCTCACTCACCTATACTAACATGAAACCTATTAAGCTCGGGTTTGCAATCTTGGAAGGAACCCTCGCCTTGCTTTATGGTGGGTTAACCATCATAAGCAGTTGTCCCAACTCCATAAATACTCAAGGGTTGGTTGCCCTGGTGGGTGGGGAAATACCCAGTTGCCCCAGATCGATCACTTTGAAATGGTTATCCCCAAGAGAAACACGTCCCTTGGTTTATTTTCAACAACTCTTGAATATATTACCGACCTTGTCGTAATCTTGCATCCACATTTCATGTAGCAATCCATGCAACAAACATTCTCACATGAGAGAGAGAACTTTTTCTATTTCTTAAGAAAAATTCCCTGGTTAAATGCATCAGATAATCCCTTTTCTTGATTATCAAAAACTTCTAGGGTTGGTCCCACTTACATAATGAGGTGGAGATTCAATATTTGCGGTACGAGGAGGTGAGGTGGTCCTCCACTTCCTTGGGAGACATTTGCAGCTACCACTATTTGAGGTTCAGTTGTATCCTCATCACATTCAGCTACCCTTGGACGCTCAGGTCCTCTGCGTTGTCCTCCACTAGACATTATTCTTTGTCGTGGTTGATCCTTTGCTTATTGTCGGGTTCAGTAACTCACACGGCTTGGAAGTTGAGTGAAAATCCTCTCTTAGGTAGAATATATTAAGAACCTCTTGGAGGTAGAACCTCTAATCTCTCAGTTTATTCTTCAACCACTAGGCTTTATGCATAATATATAGCTAATAATCAAGTTGTAGTTATTTCCTTTATCCTAGTAGTGAAAGAAACGGAGAAAGAAACTCGAATTTGAAATTGAGATGGGGTTTTTTACATCCTTCCCCCCTTAAAGAAATTGAGATGTTCTCATTTTGAAAATAGGTAGGGAAAATCTTAATACTTAAAGAAATTGAGATGTTCTCATTTTGAAAATAAGTAGGGAAAATCTTAATACAACTTAGGTTCATCTTCCCAGGTAACATCTTCTGCTGGAAAGTTTTTCCACAAAACTAGATGTTCCCGAATGACTCTATTTCTGAGAGTCCTTTATCTAGAGCTAAGGATTGAATCTCCAAAGTGCTTTGGGATGGCATAACAATTTGCTCATCATCTAGGATATAGTCAAGACTAGATACATAGGGTTTTAAAAGGCTTACATGATGGAATACATTATGGATTTTTTAGATGAGGGGGTAGGAATAGTTCATAGGCTTGGTCATCGATTCTTTTGGTGATGACATAAGGTCCACAGAAGCGAGGGCTTAGTTTTTTGTACTTCCCTAAAGATATAGAGCTTCTTTCTAGATGTACCCTTAGGGAGACCATATCTCTTTCTTTGAATAATCGTTGAGTTCTTCTAGCATTAGGTAATGCTTTTGTCTGTCTTGGGAATACTTTGTCCTTCACTTCCATAAGTAAAGGGTTACATAGCGTAGAGATTGCAACCACAAAGACTTCCTACTCAATGTGTATGTAACGACATTATCTTTTCCCTGTCTGTATTTGATTTCAAAGTCAAATTCTGATAAGATCTCTATCCAATGCCTTTGCCTTATATTGAGATTTGACTAGGTAAAAATCCACTTTAAGCTCTTATGATCCGCAGTAAACATTAACCTTCTGTGCCTAGTAGGTAGTGGCACCATAACTTAAGAGCATGAATTATAGCTAGAAGTTCTAGATCATGAGTAGCATAGTTTGTCTCATAATCTTTGAGTTTCCTTGAAGTGTAAGCTACTGGTTTCCCTTCTTGTGTGAGTACTCCACCAATAGCACTAGCATGAATGATTACTTTAAAATATGCATCAAAATTTGGTAGCTGAGGGATGGGTGTAGTTGTGAGAGCCACCTTGAGTTTATCAAAACTCAAGGTAGCTGAGGGATGGGTGTAGTTGTGAGAGCCACCTTGAGTTTATCAAAACTTTGTTTGATGCTACTTAGTTCAAACTATTTTTGTATTCTTTTTAAGTATCTTGGTTAAAGGTGTAGCTATCTTTGCATAATCTTAAATAAAGATATGGTACCATCCTATGATTTTGAGAAATCCTCGAATCTCCTTGATGTTGGAGGGTTGAGGCCATTCCATTATATCTTATACCTTCGGTGGGTCTACTGAAATCCCATCCTTAGAGACAATGCATCCTAAATATTCAATTTTGTTTGCAAGGAAGATACACTTACTCTTTTTAGCAAAGAGTTGATGCTCCCTTAGGATTTCCAGGACTTCTCTAACTTGGCCTTCATGTTCTTTCTCATCCTTAGAGTAGATCAGAATATCATCAAAGAACACCAAGACACGATTGTCAAGCTGCTTCCTAAATATATCTTGCATGAGCCTGTTAAATGTTGTTGGGGCTTTAGCCAACCAAAATGGCACCCCGATGTATTCATAATTCCCATATCTGAAGTTAATTACTGTCTTTGGGATGTCTTCATTTGCGACCCTAATTTGATAGTATCCAGACTTCAAATCAGTCTCTGTGAAGACTTGGGCTCCGCCCGTGAAGCCAATCTAGAAGCTCATCAATCCTATGCATTGGATACTTATTCTTCATGCGGTGAGTTGATTTAGGCTCCTATAGTCAATGCATAACCATAAGGTTCCATCCTTCTTCTAAAATAGGACCGGGGCTCCCCAAGGTGATACACTTTAGCTTGATGAATCCTTGCTCTAACATCAATTGGAGTTGTTCTGAAATAGGACCGGGGCTCCCCAAGGTGATACACTTGGCATGATGAATCCTTGATCTAACATCAATCAGAGTTGTTCCTTGAGTTCTATCGATTCTAGAACTGGCATTTTATATGCCCTTTTTGCTATCGATTGTTCTCCATGAATAAGCTCAATCTCGTTGGTCAACTTCCCTTTGTGGAGGCATCTGGGTAAGTTTTTTTGGGAAGAGATCCTTGTAGTTCTGTAGCCAATCAGGTTCACTTCTTATAGCATCTTTCTCCACCTTGTTGTGTTTTACTACAAACACCCTTTGATTCTTCCTGATACTTTTCAGTAACTTACTACCCTTTACTAGTTGTAAGTTGGGTCTACCAATCCTACCCGAAGCTACTACTTCTTCCTTTTTGTCATCCTTGAATGAGATTTTTCAACTCTCATAGTGGATGGTAGCCCTTTTTTCTTTTAGCCAATTGTCATGGGATCTAAATTTCTAGGGAGATAGAAATCAAATAATTTGCAAGAAATTGATTTAAATTCAAGAATTCATCAAACATCACATGACCACGATTAAAATATTAAAAAACAATTGAAAATACTTAGCTCACAAAGATGTGACTCCAAGATTGGGTACAATCATCCCCTCTCGTGTGTATGGCCTATTTCCCCCACACATGAGTATTTACGAGATATTTTATTCCAAATTAGGCCATAGCCTCCAAAAATACAAAAAGTGATGCTTTTCTTGCACGGCACTCTCTTATCTTCAAAAATAGAGTGCCCATAATTTGAGGCTTGGGTTTAAAACATATCACGCTTTACTAAATATTAAGGATCAAGTCTATGCTTGATAAACTATACAAAATAAATCAAAATGTGTACAAGCTAGCACATGTATTTACAAGCTTTTTTACAAAAATGGTGTGCCAAGTAACAAATTGGTGTGACTTCTCCTCAATCCTTAGAATCCTCTTCACCTATAAACTTCACCTATAAAATGACCAACAATAAATTGGTGAAATAAATATTCCATAAGCATACAAAACCATCATCACACACATGTTTGCCAGGCGTAACCCGGGAATCACCCCTACATATGAACCAAGTGAAACAAACATTAGAGACCCCAAGCATACGTCAATAACCACCAAACGTATTAATATTTATAATGGTATTATCCATGATATTAACATAATTTGGCATGACGCAAAGATAATCCAAGCATCCACAAATTATCTAAGAGGGTAGAATAATATTTTTAAGAGGGCTTAAATATATTCCCATAACATTCCCTCTTGCTTGAGCATTCAATTGCCGGTTTGTTGAAAAGAACGGAGGATCTCATGGAAGGCAGGAAAATATTTCTTAGGCACCCATCTTGCATCACAAGGATGATTTTTGAAAGTTATTAAATATTTGCTATATTGGTTTGCTAGTTCAGGTTGGTGTAATTTAATGGGTGGTCAATGATGGTATCTGGGAGTAAGATTTCTTGGTCGGGATTTACTTCATCTATCGTACCATAATAGAATTGAGTCTCAATTTAAGGATCCATCAGTCCAGCCTAACCCCATCTAGTCCCGTGGGTTAGCAAACCGCCCAACCATTGTAGTGTGATGGGATCCAATTAAGAATTTGGTTAGATTTTGTCCCGGGTACCAGGGAAAAGAGTTCCCAGGCCCCTTAGCCGGATATTCATGCAAACTTAAAACTAGTCACGCCACTTACACACCCAATATGAAATTGCCTTTTTCTCAGCATCAGCTATCTTTAAAACAATCATTTAATGAGACCATTGTGTCACTGATCACAAACCTCAAAATCTCCGGTTGAATCCTTTTTTCCAATCATTCCTTTCATGGGTGTACCTATGGCATCATTGGCAACCAGAATGCTCACCACCTATCCACTCATCAGGGATAGTTCCTAGCTCATAGTAACCGGCAATATATTCACATATCAAAAATGGAATCTCCGTTGAAGATCAGCAAGATCAACCAATGGATCCATATAAAAGAGCCATGGACTCATCCGTTGAGGACCAACAAGGTCAATCAACTAGATCCATGCCCGAATTCAGAAAACTACTCTTACTCCTTGTTCCAATATCTTCCCTGACGTACATGTGGGTATCTTCGGCGACCCAGAGCCCGAGCACCGTATGGTCAGCACCCTCTAGGATCCTTCACAGGTCACCTAGCGCTTCACTCATAGGCTGCTTCCTTGGTCCATCCACTGTACAGGAAGCTTCACTCATAGGCCGCTTCCTTGGTCCCTCATCCACTGTACCGGAAGCTCACCATTTAAATCAAACCGAGGCTGGTCAAGACCTCGACCGACCTTGATACGCGAGACGTCCTCCGTTGACTCTCCGTCTCAGCAGTTGCAACTTTAACAGATAGGTCTCCACGACCTCATTCACAAGACGGTCAAAATGCTTCCCCAGCATTCTTGACATAAAACAGTCATTTAAAAACAGATTTCACATACAAATACAGTTCCAACAATATTTCCATTTTTTCTCATCACTTCACATCCTTTCACATTAGTCCCCATCTTTTCTCATCTTCTCAAATTTTTTTTCTTCTTCATCCATCCCTATCACATCACATCATTCCCACATCAAATCACATCCAATCGCATTATCCACACATCAATCCACATCATCCATACATCCATCCACATCATCCACACCAATCCACATCATCCATACATCCATCCACATCCATCCACATTATCCACACATCCATCCACATCTTCCATACATCCATCCACACATCAATCCACATCATCCATACATCCATCCACATCAATCCACATTATCCACACATCAATCCACATCATCCATACATCTATTCACGTCACACATCAATCCACATTACCCACACATCAATCCACATCATCCATACATCCATCCACATCAATCCAGATTACCCACACATCAATCCACATCATCCCTACATCCATCCACATCATCCACATCAATCCACATTATCCACTCATCTCTCCACATCAATCCACATTACCCACACATCCATCCACATCTTCCATACATCCATCCACATCAATCCATACGTCAATCCACATCATTTATACATCCATCCACATCAATCCACATTACCCATACATCAATCCACATCATCCCTACATCCATCCACATCATCCACATCAATCCACATTATCCACTCATCCATCCACATCAATCCACTTTACCCACACATCCATCCACATCTTCCATACATCCATCCACATCAATCCATACGTCAATCCACATCATCCATACATCCATCCACATCAATCCACATTATCCACACATCAATCCATATCATCCATACATCCATCCACATCTTCCATACATCCATCCACATCATTCCACACGTCAATCACATCATCCATACATCCATCCACGTCAATCCACATTACCCACACATCAATCCATATATCATCCATACATCCATCCACATCATCCACACCAATCCACATCATCCATACATCCATCCACATCAATCCACATTATCCACACATCAATCCACATCATCCATACATCTATTCACGTCAATCCACATTACCCACACATTAATCCATATCATCCATACATCCATCCACATCTTCCATACATTAACATCTATCCAGTTTACATCGCATCTTATCACATCCATTTCACATCACATCTCATTCATTCACATCCCGATTCACATGCTAACACATTTAATCACGTCCCTTATCGTTCATTCACATCCCGATTCACATGTTATCACATTCATTCACATCCTATATCATTCATTTACATCCTGATTCGCATGACATCACATCTATTTACTTTTCATTCTCATCACTTCTATTCTCATCACATCCATCCATCCATTCATTTCCATCTATCTCATTCATATCACATCTTATCACATCTATTTATAGAATGTAAGAGAATTCTTATTTTTGATATAAAGATTCTTTACGCATCTATTTATGCATAAGAACAACTTCAGTGGGAAATAACACTTTTATAAAAATCTGTTTATGCATCTATTTATGCATAAATCCAAATTTAAGGAGAATAACACTTTCAAAATAAAAATAAATCTTTTATGCATCTTTCTATGCATAAAATCAAAATTGATGAGAATAAATCTTTGGAAATGAAAATAAATTTCTCTATGCATCTTTCTATGCATAAAATCAAAATTGATAAGAATAACTCTTTTGAAATAAAAATAAATTTCTTTATGCATCTTTCTATGCATAAAATCAAAATTGATGAGAATAACTCTTTTGAAATAAAAATAAATTTCTTTATGCATCTTTCTATGCATAAAATCAAAATTGATGAGAATAACTCTTTTGAAATAAAAATAAATTTCTTTAGGGATCTATTTATGCATAAAAATCAATTTTGATGAAAGTAACACTTTTATAATCAAAATATTCCCAATACGCATCTTTCTATGCATAGAAATTAATTCTAATGAAAATAACACTTTTATTATAAAAATATTTCTAATATGCATTTTTCTATGCATAGAATAAAAATAACACTTTTAGAATACACATGCGGTGGGGATTACTCTTTTTGAATAATAAATGATAAAACTTATTTCACAAAATTTAAGAAAATTTTGCCATAACCTCCTTTGTATGGCTGACCATTTTTCAAAATTTTTCATTCTCAAGTTACTTAGAAATTATCCCAAATGGTTTAAAGCATTCTAAACTAATCAAATTTCACTTTTTAAACAGAAATAATATGAAAAGTTTAATTCTAACAATTTGATTACACATCTAGGAGGATAAAGAAAGGCTGAATTCAAGAATGAAGAGAGGGGGAAAGCCTTTCCAACAAGGCATAGCATCATTTTTCATATAGAAAATAAAAATTAGAAAACCATTAAATGGAATAAAGAAAAAGTAGGATTTCTAGCTTACATGAATTTTTGTGAGCTTTCCTTTGGCTTGATGGTTTAAGGGATCTACTATTGTTTGCAACAAGAGTGGCCACCAATTCTTTTGAAGAGGAAATGGTCAAAAACTAATGAATTATCAATAAATTCACAGTTTTTTGGCTATGGGGAGGAGTAGAGTAACAATGTATAAAACACTATTAACCATTTACAAAGGGGGAGGCTTCATTTATAGGAAAAAGTGAGCCTCTAACCAAGCAAACTAATTCTAGAATTTTCCAGATCAATTTGGTCAATTTTTGACTATTTTTAGGTTAGTTTAGCTTACTTTTTGGATCTAGTTGAAGCAGGAGAGAGGAGAGATGAAAATATCTCATTATTTGTGAGTTTAAAACTCAACCACACATGTGAAATAGGTGCCTCCTTCATGAGGGGAATTCCCCCACACTGAGGTGTCAAAAATGCATCATTTCTTCTAAATATCTCTTCTTTTTTAACTAATAACCTTGTCCTTAGTCAACTCTTCATCTTATGTGAGTATTTACTCATTTTTGGGGGATTTCCTTTTATTCTTCAATTTATCTCCTCCCTATATTTGGATTAATCTAATTGGTCCATAAGAACCCTGATTCAAAAATTTCAAAAAATCTGGACCCTTAGGCTAAGGTCCTTTTCACCTGATTTCAATTTATTCCAATTGCACATTGGAAATTTCTTTTTGAATATTTGTTTCAGGGGAAACCATTTTAGACACTAGGAGGATTTTTATATCTAAAATATCTCAATTTTGAATTACCTCTCTCTAGACATTTTCTCTCTCTAGGCCAAAACAGGATCTTTCTTTTATTTTAGAGAAGGGAATTATTATAAGATCAGAAGAGGAGGTTTTTACACCTACACACCTAAAAAGCCGGAGGGAGGAATATTACATCCTACCCCACTTAAAATACGCGAGATATCCTCATCTCGCAAAATTAGAGGAGAACTCTTTTCCTTAAGATCCAACTGATTATGGGGTTCCCTATAGTCTGATGAACCCAACAGAATCCTGGGATAAAGATCCCTTATATAAAACTCATCATCAGATAATAATTCACTCAAATCGTATCATTCAGATCCTTATCACAATAATGGTTCATTAGACTGAATTTTCTATTTGAACAGTCCTTCATGGAAATTTTTAATTATACAGATTTCTAATTTGACATCCCTTAACTTGATCCACTGGGTCAAGTGTTAACAGCAGCAATCTACCAGCATAATCCAATAATCTCATAGTGATTTGTTGAAGTCATTAACGTCATTCCAGCTACGAACATCATCACAGGGACTCGTCCCATTCATCCTCATTGTGGTTTTGCTTAGTTTATTACATTTCAACCAAAATTTAGGAAACTTCATTTTTCAATCAGAATCCAAATCAACTCATCAGTTCTCAACCAGAATTTAAAATCATATCAACCACATTCAAATTCATCATCTGGATAGTATTAATACTTATAATTTCAAGTCTTAGATTTACTCGTATTATATACTGCCAGTAAAGAGTTGCAGTTATACCCTCACTATATAACCCTCAGTATATACAGGTAGTCATGTCCTTGGAACTATAAGGTAAATACCATCATGTTTAGGCCTCAAGCAAGTCAGGGATTCCATACAATTGCGGTACTTCCATCTGAAGACCCAATTACCAATTTACAAATTTCAGTTTGAATATCAATTCGTATGAATTTTTTCACACAATTACAACCTTTTACTGCTTCTTCATAAATTTTTGACATATTTGGCTTCTCAGTTGATCCTCATTAGCCAATTCGCTCTGATACCAGTTGTTATAAGATCCATGTCCCCACCGCACAACGAATTCAGGGGTGCTAGGAACGGAAGTAGCACTTCTTGCACGGGGCAGGGTCCCACACTCGGGGCCTCGCCCACGAATATCCGCACAAGAGACTAATCTATCGGTTCTTCCAAAACCGAACCCGAAAAAACTTTCCTTGCCCGAAAAGCACGGGCGATTCCTCCAGGATAACTTTTCTCTAACGTAGTCAAAAGTCTTCTCTAACTGAACTGATATGACCGAACCCGTAAGTCCCATGGTCACATCAGGGAAAAGATTGTACTTGGATCATAGAGACCAACGCTTTTTTTCTCAGAGGCACAGCCGCCGCCGTTGATTCTTTTCCATAGAATAATTTTTGTCCAGGATTTACTTCATCTATCGTACCATAACAGAATTGAGTCTCAATTTAAGGATCCATCAGTCTAGCCTAACCCCATCCAATTCTGTGGGTTAGCCAACCGCCCAACCACTGTAGTGATGGGATCCAATTAAGAATTTGGTTAGGTTTTATCCCGGGTACCAGGGAAAAGAGTTCCCAGGCCACCTAGCCGGATATTCATGCAAACTTAAAACTAGTCACACCACTTACACACCCAATATGAAATTGCCTTTTTCTTAGCATTAGCTAACTTTAAAACAATCATTTAATGAAACCATTGTGTCACTGATCACAATCCTCAAAGTCTCCAGTTGAATCCTTATTTCCAATCATTCCTTTCATCGGTGTACCTATGGCATCATTGGCAACCAGAACGCTCACCACCACACCTGTCCACTCAGGGGCCTTTTCGATAGTTCCTAGCTCATAGTAACCGGCAATATATTCACATATCAAAAATGGAATCTCCGTTGAAGATCAGCAAGATCAACCAACGGATCCATATAAAAGAGCCATGGACTCATCCGTTGAGGACCAGCAAGGTCAATCAACCAGATCCATGCCCGAATTCAGAAAACAACTCTTACTCCTTGTTCCAATATCTTCCCTGATGTACATGTGGGTATCTTCGGCGGTGAGCCCGAGCACCGTATGGTCAGCACCCTCTAGGATCCTTCACAGGTCACCTAGCGCTTCACTCATAGGCCGCTTCCTTGGTCCCTCATCCACTGTACCGGAAGCTCACCATTTAAATCAAACCGAGGCTGGTCAAGATCTCGGCCGACCTTGCTACGCGAGACGTCCTCCGTTGACTCTCCGTCTAAGCAGTTGCAACTTTAACAGTTAGGTCTCCACGACCTCATTCACAAGACGGTCAAAATGCTTCCCCAGCATTCTTGACATAAAACAGTCATTTAAAAACATATTTCACATACAAATACAGTTCCAACAATATTTCCATTTTTTCTCATCACTTCACATCCTTTCACATTAGTCCCTATCTTTTGGGGAGGATTAGAGTAACAGTGCATAAAACACTATTAACCATTTACAAAGAGGGAGGCTTCATTTATAGGAAAAAGTGAGCCTCTAACCAAGCAAACTGATTCTAGAGTTTCCAAATCAATTTGGTCAATTTTTGACCATTTTTAGGTCAGTTTAGCTTACTTTTTGGATCTAGTTGAAGCAAGAGAGAGGAGAGATGAAAATATCTCATTATTTGTGAGTTTAAAACTCAACCACACAAGTGAAATAGGCGCCTCCTTCCTGAGGGAAATTCCCTCACACTGAGGTGTCAAAATGCATTATTTCTTCTAAATATCTCTTCTTTTTTAACTAATAACCTTGTCCTTAGTCAACTCTTCATCTTATGTGAGTATTTACTCATTTTTGGGGGGATTTCCTTTTATTCTTCAATTTATCTCCTCCCTAAATTTAGATTAATCTAATTGGTCCATAGGAACCTTAATTCAAAAATTTTAAAAAATCTGGAGTCTTAGACTAAGGTCCTTTTTACCTGATTTTAATTTATTCCAGTTGCACATTGGAAATTTCTTTTTGAATATCTGTTTTAGGGGAAACCGTTTTAGACACTAGGAGGATTTTTATATCCAAAAATATCTCAACTTTGAATTACCTCCTTCTAGACATATTCTCTGTCTAGGCCAAAACAGGGTAAAACAGGATCTTTCTTTTATTTCAGAGAGGGGAATAATTATAAGATCAGAAGGGGAGGTTTTTACACTTGCGCACCTAGAAAGCCGGAGGGAGGAATCTTACAAGAAAGAAAATTCAGCCAACTGAATTGAGAATGAGGAAGGCAATAACAATACCTACTGTGACTACATAATTGAATAAGACATGTGAAGATAGAAGCAAAGATGTTCCAAAAAGAAGCCATCCACAAACAGACACAACAACAAAACTATTTAGTGGTGGAAGGAACAATAAGAAGCTCCCACATAGAACTAAAAAGACTACATCAGCAAATGCCCAGAAGAACCCAGGTGAACCCTTAGTTTTCATGGTAAAATCAAAGGGACAAAGTAAACAATGCATCATCATATGCATGTGTGCATGTTTGAGCACGGAAGATAAAAATTCGATCTTATAAACTCCACATGAAATAGCAGGAAAAAGGTTCACGCCGTGAACCACCCTACAGTCGTTCACATCGTGAACCATTGTTTGGCTTTTCACGCCGTGAAAGAGTGCGAAGAGTTTCACGCCGTGAAACGGTCAGAACTACGGCAGCCAATTATGCAATGACACGTGGCTTTTCATTAAACGTAGCCGCCTTGTCCGATGGCTGCGTTATAAAATCAAATTTTCTTCTTTTTTTCGTCACTTTGCATCGTGTGGGAGTCGTGTCTTCATTATCTATGAGCTACGTTCGTTCATCACGAATTTGCATTCAACCGCCTACCAAACCCCTTCAAGGTGGGAGCTTAACCTTTTTCTTTTTCTTTTTTCTTTGCTTTCCTTTTTTCTCTCTTTTTCTCTATGATGATATCAAATTGATCATGTGAGTCCAAACATGTTTTAGAATCAATCGATTGAATGAATGAATGCATGTCATCTTGTGTTAGATATAAATCTAGTGTATGCAATTAATACATGTCATTTTTCAATATATGTAAAACTCCATCCTGAACCTGTGCACGCACTGTTATAAATTCATGACTACAGATTCACGTATGCACATTCATGCCATGCTGTTTCACGTCTACACATTCACGTCTGATGATTCACGCCATGCAATATCATGTCTGCACATTTACGTTGTAAGATTCCTTCTCAACTTGAATAATGAATAAGCTTTTACCTCAGTCCCCTGTAATCATTCCCTATTTCAGAATGCAAGAAAATATTATTTTTTCTTGTTTTTGCCCCGCGACAGAAAAAAAATTATAGAGAGAGGTAACTCAATATTGAGATATTTTTAGATATAAAAATTCTCCTAATATCTAAAATATATTTTCCTAAAATAGAATTTCAAAATAAATTCTCCAAGGTGCATTAGGAATTAATTAAAAATGATATAAGGGACCTTAGCCTAAGGGTCAAGATTTTTAAAAATTTCTAGATTATGGTCCAATTAAGGTTCCTATGGACCAATAGGATTAATCCAAGTGTTGGGATGAGATAAATCCAATGAATAAAAGAAAATACCCAAAAATGAGTAAATTCTCACATAAGATGAAGAGTTGACTGAGTAAAAGGTTTATTAGTTAAAAATTAAGAGAGAGTACTAAAAAAATGAGATATTTTAGAGAAATGATGAATTTTTGACACCTTGGTAAGGAAGGGGGGACCTTTGAGGTAGGTGCCTCCTTCACATGTGTGGGAGGGTTTTTAATTTAAAAAAAAAGAGATATTTTTATCTCTCCTCTCTCCTAGATCAAATTGAATCAAAATGGGTCCAAATCTTGTCCAAATTCAGCCAAACTGAAGCTGGAAAATTTTAGAACCTAGTTGGACTCAATTAGTGACCTCCCTCACCTATAAATAGACCCTCATTCTTTTTTATTCTCATCTGTGAGCTATACCATGCCAGTATTACATTAAAATAATCATATTTTCTATTATCCCTTAAAAATCTTCTACTTTTGGAGAGATTGGAGCTTCTCTCTCTCTTCAACAACTCTTGGAGATTTCTTCTCAACTCACTAAACCAATTGATTGGTTGGGGGCTTCACTTCTAGATAAAGAAGCAAGCCAAACCTAGAGGTAAGAAGGAATTTCATGGTTTTTGTTAATATTCTCAAATGATTTCACTTCTCAACCCCTCTCAAGCTTGAGAAGTTTCTAATTAGTTGTTTTTAATGCAAATCAAGCTTTCTCTAAGAACTTGAATGATTAATCACAAAAAAGTTAATCTTTATGCTTAGTTTGAATGCTTTTTATGTATATCTCTCTCTCTCCCAAAAGAATAGTCATTCCTATGGCTAATTCTTTAGAAAAAGAATGCTTCTCATTGATAAATTCTTAATTCAAAACCAAACTCTAAGCTTGTTAAGCTAGAGGTTAAGAAAATAGTATTTTTACGCTTTTATGTTAATAAAATTATAGTAAATTTATGATTTAATTCCATAATTTGGATTTAAGTTTAAGGATAGTTCTTCTATCATAATTGTATTACAAAGTCTTATTCTTTTCTAGAAAAATTAAAAATAATCTGTAATAGCAGCGAAGCTATGGCAAAATTTTTAGAAATTAATACATATCTTATTTTTATGCAAAATGCTAAAAGAGGACTTCCTACCATATTTTAGGATGGGAAATCCTATGCTAAAAGAATGATTTTCATCATATTCATGAGAAACTAATTTTTAGTATTTGTGCATAAATAATTAATTAAAGAAAAAAGAAATTTTGGTAATTTTATTTTTATGCAAAAAGAGAAATTTCCATGATAATGGAGATCCATGTAATTAAATGGAAAAAGAGAAATTTTGGTATATTAAAATAATGGATATTTTTATTTAATTTTAAGAGAAATTTTAGATAAATTTATTTTATGCATGAGAAATTTTTAAATGATAAAAGAGGAATTCCCATGACATTTGGAATTCAATCATTTAAATGGTAAAAGTAGAATTCTTGGCATATTTAAAAAATGGATATTTGTATTTAATTAAAAGAAGATTTTTTATGGTATTTAAGTAGAGAAAGGTTTAAATTAAATGTTGGTGACAAAAGTGAAATTTTTACCATAATTCCACCTAGAGAATTAGGGTTGATAAATTAAATTGGTAGAAGAATATCTTTAGATATTTTATGTGGATAAATCACCAAATTGATATTTACCCAAAATTAGATTAAATGGAAGAAGAGTATTTTCATTAAAATCCGATATTCTCATATAAAACCATTTCTTAATCTATTATGGTTAGAATGAAATTCATAAAGTTAGAATTTTCTTACAGTTAGAAGTTTAGTAGATGTTTATCTAAAGAAAATCCTTGGAATCAAAGTTAGAAATAAACCGAATGATTTTGGTTAGACCGCGACTATGAGAGGGATGGCCAGTAAACTACTTGTCCATCTCTTGATCTGAATCAAGCAAAAACTTCGTGACCAATTCTAGTTCTTAATACAAAGAATAGACTACCATTGAATTAACCTAGTTTTCCCTTGACCAAAATCACCAAGAATCTAGTTGGACATTTAGTAAAATGATGGGTATATTACCCTGATGAGAGATCAATGATTCTCATTAAGAAAATATGGATTAAGAAAAAAAAAGATTTTGTGGAACCAATCTCAAACCAGGAATTTTACTTGCATAGAACCTCTGTTTTCTTTTAAAGGACTATTTTATGCCAAAATGCTGGAGGAAGCATTTGGTATGTGTTTAACTAAGAAGAGGCTTGTTGCAATAGCTGGTGGGGAGTCCTCGAGGGACGTCGCTCATGGCAAAGCCTGCCGAGGTCTTGACCAGCTTCGGTATGGTTAAAATGGTGTGCTTTCGGTACGATGGGCAAGGACCGACGAAGCAAACCCTGAGTGAAGTGCTAGGACACCTAAGTAGGATCCTAGAGGGTTCTGTCTAGGTGATGCACGGGCTCGCGGTTGCTAGGACACCCATGCGTATGTCGAGGAAGATTCGGATGAACTGAAAATCAAATTTTGATATTGGATCTCGTTGGTTGACCAGCTGGTCTTCAATGGAGAGTCCGGATGATATATTTTGTAAAACAATGGACTCAATATTTGGAGGATTAGGATCAGCAATACTATGATTTTCATTGAAAGATTATTTTAAAGACAACAGAATCTATTATCATGGCAATTTCATATTGGGTGTGTACCTGGTATGCCTACCTTAAATTTTGCTTGAAACGTCGGCTAAGGGGCCTGGGAACTCTTTTCCTCGGTACCCGAGCAAAACATAACCAAATTTTTATAAAGGAATCCCACCAATACAGTGGTTGGGCGGTTGGCTGGGGTAGGCTGGATCGGGGGATTCCTGCGATACAAATAAGTTACGATTAGTTCGTTAGTTAGATTAAGTCCTAGGAAGACCCTTGTTCTGTGGGAGGGAATCAGCGGTTGTGCCTCGTTTTAAAGGAGGAAAAAAGCGGTGATTCTATAGACCAAGTGCAAGTCTCTTCTTTGATCTGACCATGTGACTTCGGTTTCGGTCATATCAGTTTGAATAGATAAGACTTTGACTCGTTAGATTAATTCTCCCGTTAGATGATTTTCCTAGTGGAATCGCCCGTGCCTTCCGGGCGAGGGAAGTTTTTCCGGATTGGGATTCGGAGGAACCGCCGGGCTAGTCTCTTGTCTGGATATCCGTGGGCAAGGCCCCGAGTGTGGATCCCTACCCCGCGCGAGAGGCTGATGCTGCTTTCGCCTTGCCAGCACTTCACTCAGGGACCGCTTTGTCGGTCCTTGCCCATCGTATCGGAAGCACACCATTTTAACCATACCGAGGCTGGTCATCAAGACCTCGGCAGGCTTTGCCATGAGTGACGTCCCTCGACGACTCCCCACCTGCTGTTGCAACGAGCCTCTTCTTAGTTAAACACATACCAAATGCTTCCTCTAGCATTTTGGCGTAAAATAGTCCTTTAAAAGAGAACAGAGGTTCTATGCAAGTAAAATTCCTGGTTTGAGATTGGTTCCACAAAATCCTTTTTTTCTTAATCCATATTTTCTTAATGAGAATCATTGATCTCTCATCAGGGTAATATACCCATCATTTTACTGAATGTCCAACTAGATTCTTGGTAATTTCGATCAAGAAAAAACTAGGTTAATTCAACGGTAGTCTATTCTTTGTATTAAGAACTAGAATTGGTCAGGAAGTTTTTGCTTCAGATCAAGAGATGGACAAGTAGTTTACAGGCCATCCCTCTCATAGTCGTGGTCTAACCAAAATCATTCGGTTTATTTCTAACTTTGATTCCAAGGATTTTCTTCAGATAAACATCTACTGAACTTCTAACTGTAAGAAAATTCCAACTTTATGAATTTCATTCTAACCATAATAGATTAAGAAATGGTTTTATATGAGAATATCGAATTTTTATGAAAATACTCTTCTTCCATTTAATCTAATTTTGGGTAAATATCAATTTGGTGATTTATCCACATAAAATATCTAAAGATATTCTTCTACCAATTTAATTTATCAACCCTAATTCTCTAGGTGGAATTATGGTGAAAATTCCACTTTTGTCACCAACATTTAATTTAAACCTTTCTCTACTTAAATACCACAAAAATTCTTCTTTTAATTAAATACAAATATCCATTTTTTTAAAATATGCCAAGAATTCCACTTTTACCATTTAAATGATTGAATTCCAAATGTCATGGGAATTCCTCTTTTATCATTTAAAAAATTCTCATGCATAAAATAAATTTATCTAAAATTTCTCTTAAAATTAAATAAAAATATCCATTATTTTAATATACCAAAATTTCTCTTTTTCCATTTAATTACATGGATCTCCATTATCATGGGAATTCCTCTTTTTGCATAAAAATAAAATTACAAAAATTTATTTTTTCTTTAATTAATTATTTATGCACAAATACTAAAAATTAGTTTCTCATGAATATGATGAAAATCATTCTTTTAGCATAGGATGTCCCATCCTAAAATATGGTAGGAAGTCCTCTTTTAGCATTTTGCATAAAAATAAGATATGTATTAATTTCTAGAAATTTTACCATAGCTTCGCTTCTTAGAGAAAGCTTGATTTGCATTAAAAACAACTAATTAGAAACTTCTCAAGCTTGAGAGGGGTTGAGAAGTGAAATCATTTGAGAATATTAACAAAAACCATGAAATTGCTTCTTACCTCTAGGTTTGGCTTGCTTTTTTATCTAGAAGTGAAGCCCCCAACCAATCAATTGGTTTAGTGAGTTGAGAAGAAAGCTCCAAGAGTTGTTGAAGAGAGAGAGAAGCTCCAATGTCTCCAAAAGTAGAGGATTTTTAAGGGATAATAGAAAATATAATTATTTTAATGTAATACTAGCATGGCATAGCTCACAGATGAGAATAAAAAAGAATGAGGGTCTATTTATAGGTGAGGGAGGTCACTAATTGAGTCCAACTAGGTTCTAAAATTTTCCAGCTTCAGTTTGGCTGAATTTGGACAAGATTTGGACCAGTTTAGCTCCCATTTTGATTCAATTTGATCTAGGAGAGAGGAGAGATAAAAATATCTCAATTTTTTTGAATTAAAGACCCTCCCACACATGTGAAGGAGGTGCCTACCTCAAAGGTCCCCCCTTCCTTACCAAGGTGTCAAAAATTCATCATTTCTCTAAAATATCTCATTTTTTTAGTAATCTCTCTTAATTTTTAACTAATAAACCTTGTACTCAGTCAACGCTTTATCTTATGTGAGCATTTACTCATTTTTGGATATTTTCTTTTATTCATTGGATTCATCTCATCCCAACACTTGGATTAATCCTATTAGAATAAAAGAATTTCTCTTATGCATCTAAGTTATGGATAAAATCCATTTATGATGAAAAATCACACTTTTAGTATAAAAAGAATATCTTTTATGCATACCTCTATGCATGAAATCCAATATGATAAAAGAAACACTTTTACAATAAAATAATCAACTTTTATGCATACCTCTATGCATGAAATTTAAATATGATAAAAGTCACACTTTTATAATAAAATAATCAACTTTTATGCATACCTCTATGCATGAAATTCAATTGTGATAAAAGTCACACTTTTATAATAAGATAATCATCTTTTAAGCATATCTCTATGCATGAAATTTAAATATGATAAAAGTCACACTTTTATAATAAAATAATCAACTTTTATGCATACCTCTATGCATGAAATTCAATTGTGATAAAAGTCACACTTTTATAATAAGATAATCATCTTTTAAGCATTCATAGGACCTTAATTGAACCATAATCTAGAAATTTTTGAAAATCTTGACCCTTAGGCTAAGGTCCCTTATATCATTTTTAATTGATTCCTAATGCACCTTGGAGAATTTATTTTGAAATTCTATTTTAGAAAAATATATTTTAGATATTAGGAGAATTTTTATATCTAAAAATATCTCAATATTGAATTACCTCTCTCTAGAATTTTTTTTCTGTCCCGCGGGGCAAAAACAAGGAAAAATAATATTTTCTTGCATTCTGAAATAGGGAATGATTACAGGGGATTGAGGTAAAAGCTTATTCATTATTCAAGTTGAGAAGGAATCTTATAACGTAAATGTGCAGACATGATATTGCATGGCGTGAATCATCAGACGTGAAACATACACACGTGAAACAGCATGGCGTGAATGTGCATACGTGAATCTGTAGTCATGAATTTATAATAGTGCGTGCACAGGTTCAGGATGGAGTTTTACATATATTGAAAAACGACATGTATTGATTGCATACACTAGATTTATATCCAACACAAGATGACATGCATTCATTCATTCAATCGATTGATTCTAAAACATGTTTGGACTCACATGATCAATTTGATATCATCATAGAGAATGAGATGTGAGGTGAAATGGATGTGATGTGGATCCGGGTAGATATGAATGGATGAGATGTGAATGAATGTGAGGTGATGAGATGTGGATATGGGTAGATGCGAGTGGATGAGATCTGATGAGGATAAATGATGAAAGATGTGATGAGATGGAAAATGATGTGATTGGATGAGATGGAAAATGATGTGATTGGATGAGAATGGGAATACATATGAAATGGATGTGGATTAAATAATGTGGATTAATGTGGAACAATGTGGAAAGACGAGAGTTCGTTATAGAAACGGTATTTATGACCTGTTTTTAAATTATTGTTTCATGTCAAAAATGCTGGGGAAGCATTTTGACCGTCTTGTGAATGAGGTCATTTGGAGACCTAATTGATAAAGTTGCAATAGCTGACGGCGGAGAGTCAACAGAGGACGTCTCGCATAGCAAGGTCGGTCGAGGTCTTGACCAGCCTCGGTTGGATTTAAATGGTGAGCTTCCGGTACGGTGGTTGAGGGACCAAGGAAGCAGCCTATGAGTGAAGCACTAGGTGACCTGCGACGAAGGATCCTAGAGGGTGCTGACCATACGGTGCTCGGGCTTTGGGTCGCCGAAGATACCCACACATGCATCGGGGAAGATATTGGAACAAGGAGTAAGAGTTGTTTTTTGAAACCGGGCATGGATCTGGTTGATAGACCTTGCTGGTCCTCACGGATGAGTCCATGGCTCTTTTATATGGATCTATTGGTTGATCTTTCTGATCTTCAATGGAGATTCCATCTTGATTTTTATAAAGTGAATATATTGCCGGGTACTATGAGCTAGGAACTATCGAAAAGGCCCCTGAGAGTGGATAGGTGGTGAGCATTCTGGTTACCAATGATGCCATAGGTACACCGATGAAGGAATGAGTGGAAATTAGGATTCAACGGGATATTTTGGAGAATTATGATCAGTGACACTATGATTTCATTAAATGATTATTTTAAATACAGCTGAATTTGTGAAAAAGGCAATTTCATATTGGGTGTGTAAGTGGTGTGACTAGTTTTAAATTTGCATGAATATCCAGCCAGGGGGCCTGGGAACTCTTTTCCCTGTTAGTACCTGGGACAAAACCTAACCAAATTCCTAATTGGATCCCATCACTACAGTGGTTGGGCGGTTGGCTAACCCATGGGACTGGATGGAGTTAGGCTGGACTGATGGATCCGTAAAATGAGACTCAATTCTGTTATAGTATGATAGATGAAGTAAATCTCGAATAAAAATTGTTCTATGGAAAAGAATCAACGGTTGTGCCTCTCAATGAGGAAAAAAGCATTAGTCTCTATGATCCAAGTGCAAGTTTCTTCCTTGATCTGACTGAGTTTCTTTACAGGTTTGGTCGGATGAGTTTGGTTAGTGATGACCTTGACTACGTTAGAGTAAAAATATCCTGGAGGAATCGCCCGTGCTTTTCGGGCGAGGGAAGTTTTTTTCGGGTTTGATTTTGGAAGAACCGAGGGATTAGTCTCTTGTCCGGATATCCGTGGGCAAGGCCCCGAGTAAGAGGACCCTACACCGTGCAAGGAGTGCTACTTCCATTGCTAACACCCCCGAATCCATTGCGCAGAGGGGGCAGGGATCTTTCAGCTGTATTAGAGCAAATTGACTAAAGTGGATCAACTGAGAAGCCAAAAATGTCAAAAATTTATGAAGTAACAGTAAAAGGTTGAAATTGTGTGATGAAATTCATACAAATTGATATTCAGACTGAAATTCATAAATTAGTAATTGGGTCTTCAGATAGAAGTACCACAATTATATGGAATCCCTGACTTGCTTGAGTTCTAGACATGATGGTATTTATCTTATAATTCCAAGGACCGTGACTACCCGTATATATCGAGGGTATAACTGCAGCTCTTTACTGGCAGTATATACGAGTAAATCTAAGACCTTGAAATTATAAGCAAAAATGCTATCTAGATGATGAATTCGAATGTGGTTGATATGATTTTAAATTCCGGTTGAGAATTGATGAGTTGATTTGGATTCTGATCGAAAAATGATGATTCTTGAATTTTGGTTGAAAAGTGATAAGTTGAACAAAACCACAATGAGGATGAATGGGACGAGTCCCTGTGATGATGTTCATAACTGGAATGACGATAATGACTTTAGCAAATCACTATGAGATTAGTGGATTGTGTTGTGTTACAGATTGCTACTATTAACACTTGACCCAATGGATCAAGTTAAGGGATGACAAATTAAAAATCTGTATAATTGAAATTCTCATGGAGGACTGTTCAGATGGAAATTTCGATCTAATGGACCATTATTGTGTTAAGGATATATGATCTCAATGAATTGTTATCTGATGATGAGTTCTATATAAGGGATCTTTATCCCAGGATTCTGCTGGGTTGACCAGACTATAAGGAACCCCAGTATCAGTTGGATCTTAAGGGAAAGAGTTGTCCTCTAATTTGTGAGATAAGGACATCTCGCATTTTTAAGTGGAGTAGGATGTAAGATTCCTCCCTACAGCTTTTGAGGTGTACAGGTGTAAGAACCTCCCCTTCTAATCTTATAATTATTTCCCTCTCTGAAATAAAAGAAAGATCTTGTTTTACCCTGGAGAGAGAAAATGTCTAGAAAGATTCTATTTTACCCTGTTTTGGCCTGGAGAGAGAAAATATCTAGAGAGAGGTAATCCAAAATTGAGATATTTTTGGATATAAAAATCCTCCTATGTCTAAAATGGTTTCCCTTGAAACAGAAATTCAAAAAGAACTTTCCAATGTGCAATTGGAATTAATTGAAAATAGGTATAAAGAACCTTAGCCTAAGGGTCTAGATTTTTTGAAATTTTTGGATTATGGTCCAATTAAGGTTCCTATGGGTCAATAGGATCAATCCCAGTGTGGGGATGAGATAAATCCAATTTATAAAAGAAAAATACCAAAAAATGAGTAAATGCCCACATAAGATGAAGAGTTGATTGAGTACAAGATTTATTAGTAAGAAACTATGAATATTACTAAAAAAAATGAGATATTTTGAGTATAATGATACATTTTTGACACCTTGGTAAGGAGAAGGGGGCTCTTCAAGGAGGCACCTATTTCACATGTGTGGAGGAGTTTTAAACTAAAAAATAATAAGATATTTTTATCTCTCCTCTCTCTTGGATCAAACCAAATCAAAAAGGGAGCCAAATCTTGTCCAAATTCAACCAAACTGAACCTGGAAAATTCTAGAAACTAGTTGGACTTGGTTAGAGGCCTCCCTCACCTATAAATAGACCCTTAGCCCTTTGTAAAAAAAATATAAGAACTATACCATGCCAGTATTATACTAAAATAATGATATTTTCTATTATCCTCTAAAAATCCTCTACAAATTGAAGAGATTGGAGCTTCTCTCTCTCTTCAACCTTCCTTGGAGTCTTCATCAACATACCAAACTAATTGATTGGTTGGGGGTCTCTCCATTGACTAAATAATATTTATCAAAAGTGAAAATATGAGTAGAACTGATTTCTATAAATCTCATGAATTCTTTTATTCAAAAGAGGAATATTGAATATAATTCAATTGAGGAATTGAGAAGGAATATAAAAATAGTCGTCGAGAAAAAGAATCTTTATCTAAGCCAAGCAATTGGCACAAATTTAGAAAAAGTCCCATTATCGGTATCAAAGTATAAAAAGCTACTAAATGGGAATAGGATGTGGAATGGATGTGATAAGATGTAAATGGGATGTGATAGGATGTGGTGTAATGAAAATGAATGTGGATGAGATGTGAAGTAAATGGATGTGGATGTGAATGATGAGATGAGAATGAGAAGAGAGGGTATGTGAAAGGGTGAGGTGCGAAGTAAATGGATGTGGATGTGTATGTGATGAAAATGGATGTGAATGTGTATGTGAAAATGGATGTGAATGTGTATGTGAAGAATGGATGTGGATGTGTATGTGATGAAAATGGATGTGAATGTGTATGTGAAAATGGATGTGGATGTGTATGTGAAGAATGGATGTGAATGTGTATGTGAAGAATGGATGTGGATGTGTATGTGGTGAAGAATGGATGTGGATGTATGTGAAAGAATGGATGTGGATGTGTATGTGAAAGAATGTGATGTGATGTAAAGAGATGTGATGTGACATGAATATATATGGATGTGAAGTGATAAATGTGAATGTGTGGATAGATGTGGGTAGTCGTATATGTGAACGATTGGATGGATGTGGATGAATGAGATGAGATGTGTATGAATGAGACATGATGTGGATGTGATGTAATGTGGATAGAATGTATGTGATGGGATGGTGATGACAATGAATGTGATGGATATGAATGAATGAGATGTGATGGATGTGAATGAATGAGATGTGATGTGAAATGGATGTGATGTAAATTGGGATAGATGTGAATGGATGATATGTGATGTGAATGAGATGTGCTGTAATGTGATGTGAAATGTGATGGATGTGAATGAATGAGATGTGATGTGAATGGATGAGATGTGATGTAATGTGAATCGGGATAGATGTGAATGAATGTGATGGATATGAATGAATGTGATGTGATGGATGTGATGGATGTGAATGGATGATATGTGATGTGAATGAATGTGATGTGATGTGAAACGGGATAGATGTGAATGAATGAGATGTGATGTGACTGGATGAGATGTGATGGGATGTGAATCGGGATAGATGTGAATGAATGAGATGTGAGGTGAAATGGATGTAATCTGATGTGATGTGGATCGGGGTAGATATGAATGGATGAGATGTGAATGAATGTGAGGTGATGAGATGTGGATATGGGTAGATACGAGTGGATGAGATCTGATGAGGATAAATGAGGAAAGATGTGATGAGATGGAAAATGATGTGATTGGATGAGAATGGGAATACATATGAAATGGATGTGGATTAAATAATGTGGATTGATGTGGAACAATGTGGAAAGACGAGAGTTCGTTATAGAAACTATATTTATGACCTGTTTTTAAATGACTGTTTCATGTCAAAAATGCTGGGGAAGCATTTTGATCGTCTTGTGAATGAGGTCGTGGAGACCTAATTAATAAAGTTGCAACAGCTGACGAAGAGTCAACGGAGGACGTCTTGCGTAGCAAGGTTGGCCGTGGTCTTGACCAGCCTCAGTTTGATTTAAATGGTGAGATTCCGATACGGTGGATGAGGGACCAAGGAAGCAGCCTATGAGTGAAGCGCTAGGTGACCTGCGAAGAATCCTAGAGGGTGCTGACCATACGGTGCTCGGGCTCTGGGTCGCCGAAGATACCCACACGTGCATCGGGGAAGATATTGGAACAAGGAGTAAGAGTTATTTTCTGAAACCGGGCATGGATCTGGTTGATAGAACTTGTTGGTCCTCAACGGATGAGTCCATGGCTCTTTTATATGGATCTATTGGTTGATCTTGTTGATCTTCAATGGAAATTCCATCTTGATTTTTATAAAGTGAATATATTGCCAAGTACTATGAGCTAGGAACTATCGAAAAGGCCCCTGATGAGTGGACAGGTGGTAAGCGTTCTGGTTACCAATGATGCTATAGGTACATCGATGAAGGAATGAGTGGAAATTAGGATTCAACCGGATATTTTGGAGAATTATGATGAGTGACACTAAGATTTCATTAAATGATTGTTTTAAAGACAGCTGAATTTGTGAAAAAGGCCATTTCATATTGGGTGTGTAAGTGGTGTGACTAGTTTTAAATTTGCATGAATATCCGGCTAGGGGGCCTGGGAACTCTTTTCGCTGGTACTACCCGGGACAAAACCTAACCAAATTCCTAATTGGATCCCATCACTACAATGGTTGGGCAGTTGGCTAACCCATGGGACTATAGGCTGGACTGATGGATCTGTAAAATGAGACTCAATTTTGTTATAGTACGATAGATGAAGTAAATCTCGGATAAAAATTGTTCTATGGAGAAGAATCAACGGCTGTGCCTCTCAATGAGGAAAAAAGCGTTGGTCTCTATGATCCAAGTGCAAGTTTCTTCCTTGATCTGACTGAGTGTTTTTATAGGCTCAGTTGGATCAGTTTGGTTAGTGATGACCTTGACTACATTAGAGTAAAAATATCCTGGAGCAATCGCCCGTGCTTTCCAGGCGAGGGAAGTTTTTTTCGGGTTCAATTTTGGAAGAACCGAGGGATTAGTCTCTTGTTCAGATATCCGTGGATGAGGCCCCGAGTGAGAGGACCCTGCACCACGCAAGGAGTGCTACTTCTGCTGCTAGCACCCCCGAATCCATTGCACGGAGGGGGCAGGGATCTGTCAACATCCCTGGGTAGCTGTAGGTATTATGTAACATTCATTGATACCACACGAGGAAAGTGTGGGTGTATTTCATGAAGGAGAAGAGTTAAGTTTTCACTCATTTTCAAAATTTTCAAGTGATGGCTGAAAAGTAGATAGGGAAGCATATGAAGTGCCTAAGGTTAGATGGAGGAGGGGGAGAGTACTTCTCTCCAATGAGTTCTCTAGTTTCTTGCGGAAGAATGGCATTCAGAGATAGTTTACATGTAGATACACTCCGCAACAAAATGTAGCTGAGCATAAAAATAGGCACATTACTAAGATTTCCCGAGCATTGATGTTAGAGAAGAATATGTCGCATAGCTATTGGGTTGAGGCTATGTTTACAATAGTTTATATCATGAACATGACTCCCATTGCAACGATACATGATGTAATGCTAGAGGAGAAGTTTACTGGCAAGAAGCCTGATTTGTCTCACTTGAAAGTTTTTGGATGTATTGCATATGTGTATGTGCCAGATGAGTTGCATACTAAGCTGGATCTAAAGGTAGAAAAATGTGTATTTATTGGGTATTCCCTTGAGCAAAAGGGATATAGATGTTAGAATCCTCCTACACATGAATTGAGGGTAAGCAGAGATATTGTATTTGATGAGATGAGTAGCTGGTATGCTACTGAAGAAGATGATGTTGGGGCTGATGTAAGTGGAAATGTGGTTACACAAAATGCAAGTCAACAATCACAGTCATTGAGTGGACCAGGAGAGTCCTCATGCAGTGGTTATCTTGATAGACCATGGAGTGGCAGGCTGCGTCATAATACCAGTCCTGAAAATGTAGTTGGTATATCACATAAAGGCAAAGAGAAAGTGGTTGAGCCCCTTGGTATGCTTGATATTTTGGAGGGCATTCTTTTGTTGATGGTGGAGAATCTAGTGGCTCAGAGATAGCCTTGATGAGGAGCTTGGGATTCCAATAATGAGAACACCTGGTGTAAAGAAGGATTTGGAAGCCATGAATGCAAAGTTACGAGACGAAGATCTGGAAGAGTCGTGCAGAGGTTGACTTATGATGGTTATGTGTCACATCACTATGCTTACATGGCAAAAGTTATGTAGGTTGTAGAGCCCACATGTTTTGATGAGGCTATTGGAAATGTGAATTGGGAGAAAGCTATGGATGAGGAGATAGATGCGTTGTATATGGAAATAAGACTTGGGATTTGGTGCCATTGCTTAAAGTCAAGAAAGCTATTGGATGTAAGTGGGTGTATAAGGTGAAACATAATAGTGATGGTAGCATAAGCAGGTACAAGGATAGATTGTAGCCAAAGGATATTCGCAGACACATGGGATTGATTATGAGGAGACATTTATCCTGGTTGCAAAAGATGGCAATTGTGAGAGCTGTGATTGCGGTGGCTATAGCTAAAGGTTGGTTTTTACATTAGATGGATGTAAAAAATGTGTTATTGCATGCTGACTTGTAAGAAGAAGTGTATATGGATCAGCCACTTGGTTTTGCGGATACAGGTCACCCAGAGTATGTATGTAAGCTTCGTAAGGCCTTGTATGGGCTGAAGCAAGCTCCATGAGCATGGCATAACAAGATTGCTGAGTATCTTGTCACTATTGGTTTTCATATGGCAGATGCAGATCACTCTTTGTATGTGCGCAAGAGTGATAAGGATATTGTGATCATCACCATCTATGTAGATGATCTTATTGTTGGGGGTGACAACTTGGAAGAGATTGAGCATGTGAAAAGTCTTTTCAAAAGGAAGTTTGACATGAAGAATTTGGGAGATCTACGTTACTTTTTAGGCATTGAGGTCATTCTCACACCTAATGGTATTTGGTTGTCTCACAGAGACAGTATGTATTGAACATGTTGTCTAAGTATGGGATGGCTAGTTATAAGCCAATCTCGGTGCCATTAGATGAAAATGGCAAGCTCACTGCACAGATGTAGGTTATGTGTTGGAGGACCCCACTATGTACAGGAAGATTGTGGGGAGTTTGATCTATGTCACAATCAATAGGCCAAATTTGATTTACACTGTTTGGAAGAGAGCCAGTTTATGCGGTTTCGTGCAAACCACATCTTGACAATGTGCGACGCACACTTCGGTATTTGAGGGCCATTGTTGATTATACATTGTTTTATGTAGTAGGTGTACCATTGGAGCTATATGGATATACAGATGCAAATTGGGCAAGTAGCATCTTAGACAGGAGATCTACTAGTGGATTTATGTTTTCATTGGGAGATCTATACTACTTTTTGGGCATTGAGGTCATTAGCACACCTGATGGTATTTGGATGTCCAAGTATGGGATGGCTAGTTGTAAGCCAATATTGGTGCCATTAGATCAAAATGGCAAGCTCAATGTGCGGATGTACGTGAAGATTATGGGGAGTTTGACCTATGTCACGATCAACAAGCCAGATTTGAGTTACACTGTTGGCTTAGAGAGCTAGTTTATGTAGGTTCCACGCAAACCACATCTTGACAGTGTGCAATGCACACTTTGGTATTTGAGGGATACTGTTGATTATGCATTGTTTTATGCAGTAAGTGCACCATTAGAGCTATATGGGTACACAGATGTAGATTAGGCAGGTAGCATCTCAAACATGAGGTCTACCAGTGGATTTATGTTTTCATTGGGGAGTGTTGTGACATGGAGAAGTAAGAAGCAGTCCACAGTTGCCTTGTCGAGTACAGAGGTAGAGTAGAGAGGAGCTATGGTGGCAACGTGTGAGGTAGCTTGGTTACGCAAGCTACTTGTTGCTGATTTGGGGTTGCATGTGGAGAGAAAGGTTGTCATATATTGTGACAATCTTAGCAGTATATGGTTGGCCAGGAACCCAATTTTCCATGCACGGACAAAACATATTGAGGTACACTACCACTTCATCAAGGAGAGAGTCTTTGTGAGACCCCTGCCCCCTCCGCGCACTAGAATCTGGGGAGCTAGCAGCAGCAGAAGTAGCAACCTTGCGTGTAGGACAGAGTTTCCCACTCGGGGCCTCACCCACACGAATGTCCAGACAAGAGACTAATCCCTCGGTTCTTCAAAAACCGAACCCGAAAAAAACTTCCCTCGCCTAAAAAGCATAGGCGATTCCTCCAGGAGAATTATTCTAACGTAGTTAAGGGCTTAACTTCCCTTTTTCATTCCGACCAAATCTGCAGATCATATGGCCGGATCATGGGAGGAACTTGCACTTGGATCATAGAGACCAACGCTTTTTTCCTCGTAAAAAAGGCACAGCCATTGATTCTTTTCCATAGAATAAGGATTATCCGTGATTTACTTCAACTATCATAACTTGAACAGAATTGAATTTTAATTATAGGGATCCATATGTCCAACCTAACCCCATCTAGTCTCATGGGTTAGCCAACCGCTCAACCATTGTATTGATAGGATCCATTATGAAAATTTGGTTATGTTTTGTCCTGGGTACCAGGGGAAAGAGTTCCCAGGTCCCCTAGCCGCAGTACTCATGTCAAATACAATTTAGACACACCACTTATGCACCCGATATGAAATTCCTTTTACAGATTCAACTGTCTTTAAAGCAGACTCAAAATGAAACCATAGTATTTCGAATCATAATCCTCCAAAATATCCAGATCTAATTTCCAACCATAAAATCCAATTTCAGTCATTCCTTCCTCAGCGTACCTATGGCATCATTGGCAACCAGAACGCTCACCCTCTGCTCACTCAAGGGGGCCTTTTCGATAGTTCCTAGCCCATAGTACCTAGGAGTCTAATCACATAAAGACCATATGGACTCTCAGTTGGAGATCAGCAAGATCAACCAACAATATCCATGTAAAAGAGCCATGAACTCATCTATTGAAGACCAGCAAGGCCAATCAACTAGATTCATGCCCGTGTTCAGAAAACAACTCCAACTCATTTTTCTTCCCTGACGCACGCGTGGGTATCTTCAGACCCAGAGCCCGAGCACCGTATGGTCAGCACCCTCTAGGCTCCTTCGCAGGTCACCTAGCGCTTCACTCATAGGCCGCTTCCTTGGTCCCTCATCCACCATACCGGAAGCTCACCATTTTAATCGAACCGAGGCTGGTCAAGACTCGACCGACCTTGCCACGCGAGACGTCTTTCATTGACTCTTCGTCAGCTATTGTAACTTTTTCACTTATATCCCCAACACGACCTCATTCACAAGATGGTCAAAATGCTTCCCCAGCATTCTTGACATAAAACAATCTTTAAAAAAAACAGGTTTCACATACAAATACAGTTCCAAACAAAATTCCCATCTTTCCTCGTCATCCCACATTATTTCTCATTGTCCCATTCCACGTCAATTCTCATTATCCCACATTAACTCACATCCAATCACATCATTCCTATATCAACTCACATCCATTCACACCATTCCTACATCCACTCACATCCATTCTCATCCATTCACACCATTCCTACATCCACTCACATCCATTCTCATCCATTCACATCATTCCTACATCCATTCACATCATTACTACATTCATTCACATCCATTCTCATCATTCCTACATTCATTCATATCCATTCACATCCATTCACATCCATTCATATCCATTCACATCCATTCACATCCATTCACACCATTCCTACATCCACTCACATCCATTCTCATCCATTCACATCATTCCTACATCCATTCACATCTATTCCTACATCCACTCTCATCCATTCTCATTCATTCACTTCATTCTTACATCCATTCACATTCATTCACTTCATTCTTACATCCATTCACATCATTCCCACATTCATTCACATCCATTTATCTAAATGAATCATTTCTATAATTCTCATAAATTGAATGATTCTATAAAATTTGTGCATAACCTTCTTGCATAACCTTCTTTATTTTTCTGACTATTGAATAATGCTCAAAACTCCTCTTTTAGCATAAAAATATCTATGCCTAGAATATGATAGGAATTCCTCTTTTTGCTTTATTAAAATCATGCATAAAAATAAGATTTATTATTTTTTTCTAGAAAATTTTGCCATAGCTTCGCTGCAATTACTGAGAATATTCAATTTTCTATTTTAAAATGAATACTTGTAATGAAAATATGATAGGAACTCCTCTTTTAGACTAAAATTAAATTATGCATACATAGCATAATTATGATTAATTCTCTTGATTAATCTAAAATAACCATTTCTCATTTCTAAAAATGTTAGCATAACCCTCTTTCAATTTAGAATGAGTTAATATGATTTTTCTATATCATAAACAAGTTTAAAAGAATTAATCATCCTTTTTTCTACATTAAAAATCATAAAAATAACTAATCTCGTCAAGCTTAGAGTTTGGATTAAGATAAAGAGATTATCAATCAAGAATTATCCTTCTACCAAGGATCTAGCCATAAAGATGATTAATCTTTTCAAGAGAGATTTTTTAAAGAAAACATTATAATTAAGCATAAAGATTAACATTAATCTAATTAGACATTATGAATCTTTGGAAAGCTTGATTTGAAGAAAAAAAACCATTGCTTTGAAAGCTTCTCAAGCTTTAGAGGGGTTGAGAAGAAGAAAATCATTGAGAGAATTGAAAAAAAACCATTAAATTAGGTTTACCTTTGAATTTGGCTTGATTATTTGGCTAGAAGTGAAGCCCACAAGCAAATCCTTGGGCCACCAAGAGGAGGGAGGGTAATCTCCAAGAGAAGATGGAGAATAGAGAAGCTCCAAAGCTCTCAAGAGAAGAGGCAAATTAGAGGGATAATAGAAATATGCTAATTTAGAGATAATACTGGCATGGTATTGCTCAAAGATGAAAATACAAAGGAATGAGGGTCTATTTATAGGTGACGGAGGCCACTAACCAAGTACAACTGGGTTCTAGAGCCTTCAGCTTTAGTTTGACCTAATTCGGACAAGATTTGGATCAGTTTTACCCCCTTTTTGATCTAGTTTGCACCAGGAGAGATGAAATATTTTGATTTTTTTAAATTAAAAAAGCCAAGTAATGATGATAAAAAAGGCACCTACCTCAAGTGGCTTTCCCTCCTTAATGAGGTGTCAAAAATGCATCATTTCACCTAAATATCTCATTTTTTTACTAATATACCTTAGTTTTTAACTAATAAACCTTGTACTCAGTCAACTTCATCTGATGTGAGCATTTACTCATTTTTGGGCTATTTTATTTTATTCATTGTATTTATCTCATCCCAACACTTGGATTAATCCTATTGGCCCTCTGGAACCTTATTTGGACCTTAATCCAAAAATTCATGAAAATGTGGACCCTTAGGCTAAGGTCCCTTATACACATATTCAATTAATTCCTAATGCACATTGGAAAGTTCATTTTGAACTTCTGTTTCAGGGGAATTCATCTTACATTAGGAGAATTTTTGTATCCAAAAATATCTCAATTTTGAATTACATTTTCTCTCGCGAGGCCAGAACAGGGTAAAACAATATCTTTTTCCATTTCTGAGGGGGGGATGATTACAAGAGATGAAGGGGAGGTTCTTACACCTTTACATCTCAAAAGATGGAGGGAGGAATCTTACATCCTACCCCACTTAAAAAACACGAGATGTGAGACCCCCGACCCCCTCCGAGGGGACGCTGGCGGCGGAAGCAACATCAGCCTCTCATGCAGGGCAGGGATCCACACTCGGGGCCTCACCCACGGATGTTCGGACAAGAGACTAGTCCAGCGGTTCCTCCGAACCGAACCCGAAAAAACTTCCCTCGCCCGGAAGGCACGGGGGATTCCTCTAGGGAAAATCTTCGAACGAGAGAATTAATCTGACGGGTCAAAGTCTTAACTATTCAAACTGATCCGATCGAACCTGAAGTCACATGGTCAGATCAAATAAGAGACTTTCCTTCTTTAATGAGGCACAACCGCTAATTCCCTCCCATAGAACAAGGGTCTTCTCAGGACTTAATCTAACTAACGTAACTAATCATAATTTAATGGTATCGCAAGAATCCCCCGCCGATGCAGCCCTTAGCCAACCCCTCGACCATTGTATTGGTGGGATTCCTTTATAAAGATTTGGGTATGTTTTGCCCGGGTACCGAGGAAAAGAGTTCCCAGGCCCCCTAGCCGGTGTTTCATGCAAAAATTAAGGTAGGCATACCACGTACGCACCCAATATGAAATTGCCATTTATGACAGATTCGGCTGTCTTTAAAAAAACAATCCTTCAATGAAAAATCATAGTATTGCTGATCATAATCCTCCAAAATTCTAAATCCAGTGTATTACAAAATATGTCATCTAGACTCTCCGTTGAAGACCAACTGGCCAACCAAAACGAGATCCAATATCCAGAATTTGATTCACAAAAGTCACTCTTCTTAGTCCATCCGAATCTTCCTCAACGCACGCATGGGTGTCCTAGTGACCGCGAGCCCGTGCATCACCTAGTCAGAACCCTCTAGGGTCCTACTTAGATGTCCTAGCACTTCACTCAGGGACTGCTTCGTCGGTCCTCGCCCATCGTACCGGAAGTGCACCATTTTAACCGTACCAAGGCTGGTCAAGACCTCGACAGGCTTTGCCGCGAGCGACGTCCCTCGACGACTCCCCGCCAACTGTTGCAAACGAACCTCCTCTTAGCAAAACACATGCCAAATGCTCCCTCCAGCATTCTGACGTAAAACAGTCCTTTAAATGAAAACAGAGGTTCTATGCAAGTAAAATTCCCAGTTTAAGATTGGTTCCACAAAACCCTTTTTCCTTAATCCCCAATTTCATAATGAGAATCCTTGATCTCTTTTCAGGGTAATCTACCCATCATTTGACTGACTGTCCAACTAGATTCTTGGTGATTTCGGTCAAGGGAAGACTAGTTAATTCAACGGTAGTCTATTCTTTGTATTAATAACTGGAATCGGCACGAGGTTTTTGCTTGATTCAGATCGAGAGATGGACAAGTAGATTTACTGACCGTCCCTCTCATGGTCTAACCAAAATCATTCGGTTTAGTTCTAACAAGGATTTTCTTCAGATAAACATCTACTGAATTTCTAATCGTAAGGAAATTCCAACTTTGTGAATTTCATTCCTTCTTTTTTCATAGTAGATTAAGAAATGGTTTTATTAGAGAATATTGAATTTTAATGAAAATACTCTTCTTCCATTTAATCTAATTTTGGGTAAATACCAATTTGGTGATTTAACCACATAAAATATCTAAAGATATTCTTTCTTCCAATCTTAATTTATCAACCCTGATTCTCTAGGAGGAATTATGGTGAAAATTCCTCTTTTGTCACCAAAATTTAATTCAATTCTTTCTCTATTTAAATACCATAAAAATTCTTCTTTTAACTAAATACCAATATCCATTTTCTTGAATAAGCTCAAAATTCCTCTTTTCCTCATTTAAATGATTGAATTCCAATTATGATGGGAATTCCTCTTTTATCATTTAAGTTTTTCTCATGCATAAAAATAAATTTAACTAAAATTTCTCTTAAAATTAAATAAAAATATCCATTAATTTAAATATGATAAGAATTTCACTTTTTTCATTTAAATGATTGAATTCCAAATGTGATGGGAATTCCTCTTTCGTCATTTAAATTTATTCATGCATAAAATAATTTATCTAAAATTCTTCTTTAATTTTAAATAAAAATATTCATTATTTTAATATACCAAATTTTCTCTTTCTTCATTGAAATACATGGATCTCCATTATCATGGAAATTACTCTTTTTGCATAAAAATGAAATTACTAAAAATTTCTCTTTTTCTCTAATTAATTATTTATGAATAAACATTAAAAATTAATTTTCCATGGATGTGATGAAAATTATTCTTTTAGCATAGGATGAGTAATCCTAGAATATGGTAGGAAGTCCTCTTTTCACATTATGCATAAAAATGATTTATGAATTAATTTTCCTAAAATTTTACCATAGCTCCGTTGCTATTACTGATAGTTTTCAATATTTTCTATAAGAATAAGACTTAGTAATATGATTATGATAGAGTAATTATCATTTGGACCTAAATCCAATTTATGGAATTAATCATAATTTTACCATAATTCTATTAGTATAAAAGCATTAAAAAAGCCATTTTCTAACCTCTAGCTTAATTAGCATAGAGTTTGATCTTTGAATTGAGATTTTATCAATGAGAAGCATCATTTGAATAAGAATTGGTCATCGGAATGACCGTTCTTTTGGGGAGAGAGAGAGATATACATAAAAAAACATCCTAAATTAAGCATATAAAGATAAACTTTTTGTGATTAACCATTAGAATTCTTTAGAAAGCTTCATTTGCATTGAAAAACAATCCATTTGAAACTTCTCAAGCTTGAGAGGGGTTGAGAAGTGAAAACATTGAGAATATTAGAGGAAAATAACCATGAAATTACATCTTACCTCTTGATTTGCTTGCTTCTCTATCTTAGAAGAAGCCCCCAACCAATCAATTGGTTAGTGTGTTGAGAGGAAAGCTCCAAGGATGGTTGAAGAGAGAGAGAAGCTCCAATCTCTCTAAAATGTAGAGGATTTTTAAAGGATAATAGGAAATATGCTTATTTTGATGGAATATTGGCATGGTCTAGCTCATTGACGAGAATACAAAAGAATGAGGGTCTATTTATAGGTGAGGGAGGTCACTTACTGAAGCCAACTAAGTTCTAGAATTTTCCAGGTTCAGTTTGGCTAAATTTGGACCAGTTTAGCTCCCATTTTGATCTAGTTTGATTCAGGAGAGAGGAGAGATAAAAATATCTTAATATTTTTGAATTAAAAACTCATCCACATGTGTGAAATAGGCGCCTACCTCAAAGTCTCCCCCCTCCTTTCCAAGGTGTCAAAAATGTATCATTATTCCAAAATATCTCATTTTTTTTAGTAATATCTCATAGTTTTTAACTAATAAACCTTGTACTCAGTCAACTCTTCATCTTATGTGAGCATTTACTCACTTTTGGGTATTTTCTTTTATTCATTGGATTTATCTCATCTCAACACTTGGATTAATCTTATTGGCCCATAGGAACCTTAATTGGACTATAATCCAAAAATTTCAGAAAATCTTGACCCTTAGACTAAGGTCTTTTCAGTTTTAATTGATTCCTAATGCACCTTGGAGAATTTATTTTGAACTTCTATTTCAGGGAAACATATTTTTGATATTAGGAGAATTTTTTATCCAAAAATATCTCAATATTGAATTACCTCTCTCTAGAATTTTTTATCTCTCTAGGCAAAAACAAGGAAAAATGATATTTTCTTGTATTCAGAAATAGGGAATGATTATAGGGGATTGAAATAAAGCTTATTCATTATTCAGGCTAGGGAGGAATCTTACACGAGATGTCCTCATCTCGCAGCTAGAGGATAATTTCTTTCTTCTTCTATCACTTCCAACGTTACTGCCTTGGAAGTAGACGGCTGATTTGGGAACTTCTCTCTTTGATTTTCCCAATTCTTCGACTGAGGTCTTGCATTACTTTGCATTGAAACTGAGGGTTGGTTAGAGGGTCTACTACCTCTGGGGTTTCCCTGATTTTGACGGAAAGGACCCTGATTGCTCTGGAAGGAAGGAGCTGGAGTCTGGAATCTTGGTCCCTGACTTCCCTGCCCCAAAAACCTTGATCCAAAAGGAGTTGGGCAATCCATACTGCGATGTCCATATCCTTGATAGTTAAAGCATTTAACTTCTTTGTTCAAGGGTGGAACTTCTGAAGTTGAATTATAGGGGATTGTGTTCCGAGAAAAAGACCTTTCTTCCATTCTGGAACTTCCCATATCTTGAGTTTGACCTTGTTGTCTCTTAGGAGATGAAAAGTTGGAATCACCTTCTGGAGCTAGAAATCTTTTGAAAGATGATGGTGCTAGCTTCGACAGAACCTTGACAACAAAGGCCTTGGCGAAATCCTTCGCCATCCGCACTGCTTCAGCCATGGAAACTGGCTTGGCATTCTTTACTAGAGTATCTAAGGGTTCGTTCATTCCCCGAATGAACCTAGCCACCACCATCAGTTGTTCTTCATCCAGCGGTGGCGAGTATTTGAGGAGGAGAGCGAATGCTTGGTGATACTTTTCAATAGTTCTGCTCCAAGAATTCATTCATATATTAGTCTCCAGGAATCCGGGAGGACAGAATCTCTTCCTTAGGTAAATCTTGAGATCATTCCATGTCTGGGTGTTCCGATCCAGATGGTTTGTCTCGAGTGGTTTCTCCATGCCACTCTGGCTGTTTCTACTATCTTCAGCCTTGCAAGAGCCATTTTTACTCTTCTCGTTGTATCCCGGTGACATCGAAGTATTCTTCCATTACTTTGATCCACTTCTCCACAGCCTCGCCCAAGTTTTCCCCTTCACCCTTGAAAGGTCTAGGTTGAGATCTATGAAGATTTTTATGAGTTCTTGTTAAGTCCCTTTTTCCAATTTACCAAGATGCTCAGGTGAAAAGACCACTTTATTTATAATTCGAATCCAAATTTAGATCCAACTGATTCTGGGATTCCTTAAGGTCTGGTCAACCCTCACAGAATCCTAGGATAAAGATCCTTCTACAAGAAGAACATATAGAACATATAGAACATATAGATCCTAGGATAAAGATCCTTCTACAAGGAGAACATATAGATCCAACTGATTCTGGGATTCCTTAAGGTCTGGTCAACCCTCACAGAATCCTAGGATAAAGATCCTTCTACAAGAAGAACATATAGAACTCATTATACAGGTTCTCAATTTGTCATTCCTCAATTGGGTCTACTGGGTCAAAGGTCAAACTGTGTACAATCTATCAGCACAATCCACTAATCTCATAGTGATCTGCATAATCGTCTTCCAAGTTACTAACATCATCACTCGGATTCTCTCCATTCATCCTCATTGTGGCTTTATTCAACTTATCTTCTTTCAACCAGAATTCAAAAATCATCATCTTTCAATCAAAATCCAAATCAATTCATCAATTCTCAACCAGAATTCTAAAATCATATCAACGAGTATCTGAAATCATCATCGAGGATAGCATTTTTACTTATAACTTCAAGGTCTTAGATTCACTCGTATATATATATTGTAAGTAAAGAGCTGCAGTTATACCCACGGTATATATGGGTAATCACAGTCCTTGGAGCTATAAGGTAAATATCATCATATCGAGGCCTCAAGCAAGCCAGGGATTCCACACAATTGTGGTACTTCCATCTGAAGACCCAATTCCCAATTTATGAATCTTTATTGTGAATATCAATTCATAACACAGTTTCAATCTTTTACTGGTAACTCATAAATTTTTGACATTTCTTGCTTCTTGGTTTACCAACTTTAGACAATTTGCTCTGATACCAGCTATGAAATCCCTGCCCCTCTGCGCATCGAATTATGTACAAAAGTAGCAACTTCTTGCACAAGGCAGAGCCTCCCACTTAGGGTCTCGACTACGAATGTTCGGACAAGAGACTAATCCCTCGGTTCTTCAAAAAACCGAACCCGAAAAAAACTTCCCTCGCCCAAGCATAGGCGATTCCTCCAGGAGAATTATTCTAACGTAGTCAAGGGCCTTAACTTCCCTTTTTCATTTCAACCGAATCCGCAGATCACATGGCCGGATCAAGGGAGGAACTTGCACTTGGATCATAGAGACCAACGCTTTTTTCCTCGTCAAAAAGGCACAGCCATTGATTCTTTTCATAGAACAAGGATTATCCGTGATTTACTTCAACTATCCTAACTTGAACAGAATTGAATTTTAATTATAGGGATCCATCTGTCCAGCCTAACCCCGTCTAGTCCCATGGGTTAGCCAACCATCTAACCACTGTATTGATAGGATCCATTATAAAAATTTGGTTATGTTTTGTCCTGGGTACCAGGGGGGAAAGAGTTCCCATGCCCCCTAGCCAGTACTCATGCAAAATACAATTTAGACACACCACTTACCGATATGAAATTGCCTTTTATAGATTCGGCTATCTTTAAAGCAGACTTGAAATGAAACCATATTATTTCGAATCATAATCCTCCAAAATATCCAGATCCAATTTTCAACTTTTCCACTTTCCAACCATAATATCCAATTTCAGTCATTCCTTCCTCGCGTACCTATGGCATGATTGGCACAACCAGAACGCTCACCCTCTGCTCACTCAGGGGCCTTTTTGATAGTTCCTAGCCCATAGTACCTAGGAGTTTAATCACATTAAAACCATATAGATTCTCAGTTGGAGATCAGCAAGATCAACCAATATCCATGTAAAAGAGCCATGAACTCATCTGTTGAGTAGCAAGGCCAATCAACCAGATTCATGCCCGTGTTCAGAAAATAGCTCCAACTCATTTTTCTTCCCCGACGCACATGTGGGTATCTTTGGTGACCCAGAGCCCAAGCATAGTATATGGTTAGCACCCTCTAAGCTCCTTCGCAGGTCACCTAGCGCTTCACTCATAGGCCGCTTCCTTGGTCCCTCATCACCGTACCGGTACCGGAAGCTCACCATTTTAATTGAACCAAGGCTGGTCAAGACCTCAACTGACCTTGCCACGCGAGACGTCCTTCATCGACTCTCCATCAGCTGTTGCAACTTTTTCATTTAAGTCCCCACCACGACCTCATTCATAAGATGGTTAAAATGCTTCCCTAGCATTCTTGACATAAAACAATCTTTAAAAAAAATAGGTTTCACATACAAATACAGTTCCAAACAAAATTCCCATCTTTCCTCATCATTCCACAATATTTTTCATTGTCCCATTCCACGTCAATTCTCATTATCCCACATTTTCTACATTAACTCACATCCAATCACATCATTTCTATATCAACTCACATCCATTCATTCCATTCCTACATCCACTCACATCCATTCACATCATTCTTACATTATTCCTACATCCATTCACATCATTACTACATTCATTCACATCCATTCTCATCATTCCTGCATTCATTCACATCCACTCACATCCATTCACACCATTCCTACATCCACTCACATCCATTCTCATCCATTCACATTATTCTTACATCATTCCTACATCCATTCCTACATCCACTCTCATCCATTCTCATTCATTCACTTCATTCTTACATCCATTCTCATTCATTCACTTCATTCTTACATCCATTCACATCATTCCTACATTCATTCACATCCATTTATCTAAATGAAGCATTTCTATAATTCTCATAAATTGAATGATTCTATAAAATTTGTGCATAACCTTCTTTATTTTTTTGACTATTGAATAATGCTCAAAACTCCTCTTTTAACATAAAAATATCTATGTCTAGAATATGATAGGAATTTCTCTTTTTGCTTTATTAAAATCATGCATTAAAATAAGATTTATATTTTTTTTGGAAAAAAATTTACCATAGCTTCATTGCAATTACTGAGAATATTCAATTTTCTATTTTAAAATGAATACTTGTAATGAAAATATGATAGGAACTCCTCTTTTAGATTAAAATTAAATTATGCATACATAGCATAATTACAACCATAATTATAAGCGTAATTATGATTAACTCTCTTGATTAATCTAAAATAACCATTCCTCATTTCTAAAAATATTAGCATAAGCCTCTTTCAATTTAGAATGAGTTAATATGATTTTTCTATACCATAAATAAGTTTAAAAGAATTAATCATCCTTTTTTCTACATTAAAAATTATAAAAATAACTAATCTCTTTCTCTAGCTTTTCAAGCTTAGAGTTTGGATTAAGATAGGAGATTATCATCAAGAATTATCCTTCTACCAAGGATCTAGCCATAAAGATGATTAATCTTTTCAAGAGAGAGATTTTCTTAAAGAAAACATTATAATTAAGCATAAAGATTAACATTAATCTAATTAGACATTATGAATCTTTGAAAAGCTTGATTTGAAGAAAGAAAAACCATTGCTTTGAAAGCTTCTCAAGCTTTAGAGGGGTTGAGAAGAAGAAAATCATTGAGAGAATTGAAAAAAACTCATTAAATTAGGTTTACCTTTGAATTTGGCTTGATTCTTTGGCTAGAAGGTGAAGCCCACAAGCAAGTCCTTGGCCACCAAGAGGGGGGAGGGTAATCTCCAAGAGAAGATGGAGAATAGAAAAGCTCCAAAGCTCTCAAGAGAAGAGGCAAATTAGAGGGATAATAGAAATATGCTAATTTAGAGATAATACTGGCATGGTATTGCTCAAAGATGAAAATACAAAGGAATTAAGGTCTATTTATAGGTGATGGAGGCCACTAACCAAGTCCAACTGGGTTCTAGAGCCTTTCAGCTTCAGTTTGACCCAATTCGGACAAGATTTGGATCAGTCTGGCCCCCTTTTTGATCCAATTTGCACTTGGAGAGAGGAGAGATGAAATATCTTGATTTTTTTGAATTAAAAAATCCAAGTAATGATGATAAAAAAGGCACCTACCTCAAGTGGATTTCCCTCCTTACTAAGGTGTCAAAAATACATCATTTTACCAAAATATCCCATTTTTTACTAATATACCTTAATTTTTATCTAATAAACCCTGTACTCAGTCAACTCTTCATCTTATGTGAGCATTTACTCATTTTTGGGATATTTTCTTTTATTCTTTGCATTTTTATCATCTCAACACTTGGATTAATCCTATTGGCCCTTTGGAACCTTATTTGGACCTTAATCCAAAAATTTCTGAAAATGTGGACCCTTAGGCTAAGGTCTCTTTATACACGTATTCAATTAATTCCTAATGCACATTGGAAAGTTCATTTTGAACTTCTGTTTCAGGGGAATTCATTTTAGATAAGAGAATTTTTTTATCCAAAAATATCTCAATTTTGAATTACCTCTCTCTAGACATTTTCTCTCTCTAGGCTAAAACTGGGTAATACAAGATCTTTTTCCATTTCTGAGGGGGGATGATTACAAGAGACATAAGGGGAGGTTCTTACACCTTTACATCTCATAATCTGGAGGGAGGAATCTTACAATCTTGGCGAGGTGACATAAACTTGGCCTACATCAGCACAAAGGATCAGGTTGCTGACATCTTCACGAAGGCCTGGGAGCTGAGACGCTCCACAGATTTCAAGATATACTTGGAGTTCAAGAGCTGGAGTTGAGCTTGAGGGGGAGTGTTGATATGTCAAGCTCAACATGAGCTGACACTCACGAGGTGCCTGCATGACCGTTCGACATTTACATCACTAGTGGGTTTGGTAGATGGAACCGACATATCTTCGCCAGAGATTCTATAGTTGGACTACACTAACTAGTCCACATCTAGCCACTCCACTTTAGCATGTTCACATCATGGACCACTTGTATATACTCTAGTATGTGTGTTAGTCACTTTATCTCCTTTGTAGACCTCTTTTGTTGAAGAAGAAGAAGAACAATTTTCAGCCTCTCACCTTGTGTGTTCTCTTCTAGGGTTTGTGTGAGAGTATGTGTGCTTTTGCAAGAGCTCAAGCTCTCTTCCTCCCTGCATATTTTCATGCATATTTTCAAGCTCTCTTCCTCCCTACATATTTTCATGCATGTCATGATGAGGATGATAGGATTAAGATTCACCATTCTATTTGTATTTCTCCCTCGCTCCATGCATAAACTTGCATTAATTGATGCTCTAGGCATTTACTATCATGAGGTGAAAACTTCATGACATCATAAAATTCAAACACCATATTATCTAGAAAAGAGGCCAATTCACAAAAGTAGCTACTACCAATGAATCCATAGAAGAAGGAAAAACCAATGATCTTGATTTGTATTTAGTTTTGGTGTAGAGTTGGAGGATTATGCCATAACCCCACAATTCATAAATATCCAAATCTTTTGATTTTATAGCACATTTAATTATAGCTTTATGAAGAAAGCCATGACATCCACCTCATCCTCCAATGGAAACATATCCTTGTTCATTCATTCCTTTGAAAATTTGGGCTATTTCTCAATAATAAGACTCCCAATGGAGTGTTAATGGGTGAGCTGATAAGAGAGAGTAGAGGCATGGTGTGCTCTTATTTTGATGTGCCACACCCTCCCATGGTGGAAAAACATCTACAGTTGGCATGGGACTTCTTGTGGTTGGCTGAAAATATTTGTGGATTCCCATGCCTTCTACCCCCTTCCTTGGACTTCCTTCCATCTTTGGAAATTATCCTTGGAGTGGAATTTGCGTGTTCACTTTCTATAAGATTTGATCCCTAAATTTTAAATATCCTATGGAAATTATCCTTGGAGTGGGATTTGTGTGTTAATGGGTGAGCTGATACGAGAGAGTAGAGGCATGGTGTGTTAGTGGGGTGAGCTGATAAGAGAGAGTAGAGGCATGGTGCTCTTATTTTTATGTGCCACACCCTACAATGGTAGAAAAACATCTATAGTTGGTAGTGCTTAGGTTCTCCTAAAAAATGCCAAATAGCTTGGTGTACTCCTCTTCTCAAGGTTGTGACTTGAGTGCTCTCCTAGCATGCCTTCTTGCCTTTCGTAGAAGCATTGTTACCTCCTCTTTAGCAAAGGCTTGAACCTTTAACTTTTTTTTGGCTCTCGGACCTCGTCTCCTTCTTGAGATTTCCTCACTCTTAGCTCTTGAAATTGTGCATGTGAGTGGGTGATATCCAAGCATTTCACTTCTTTCTTGGGCTCATCTTTCTTTTTCTTAGGCTCTTGCATCACTTTTAAGGATTCTTCTAGCTCTCCTGAGGAGCTCTTCCTAGGGCCTCCTCTAACATGGGGAGCCCTAGCTTTGCTTTATTGTACACACCAAATAGATTAAGAGAGGTAGAAGAACTAGGCCTTGCATGCATAGATGGTGCAACATTATTGGTTGCATTTTTTCCTCAAAGGGCAATCTCTATATATGTGATCAAGCCCAAAATCCTAGCACAAGGAGGGAAAATGGTCTTATGTAATCTTGTTTAGGCATTTGACACCCCGACATCTAAATAATTTGATTGGTTTCCTGGGTGTTATTGGATTGCTGTATACACACTAGGATGCATACATATTCCATATAATACATGATGTTGGCTCTTGCTTTTTCCCTTCATAGACTTCTCTTTATCGTTTTCTGTGCCACATTGGGTGTTGCCATGGTGTTTGTTTGCCCCGCTGAGTAAAAATGGGAGATGGGACTAGGCTTCATTGGCTCTTGGCAAGGGCTCTTAGAAAGGTGATTGGGGGTGTTACGACCCTTGAACTAGAGCTATGGGTTTCCTCCTTACTCCATAACATTAATTTTTAGTAGCATGGTTTTACTCTTGGCAAGGGCTTCTTGGCAAGGGCTCTTAGAAAGGAAATTGGGGGTGTTATGACCCTTGAACTAGAGCTATGGGTTTCCTCATTACTCCATACCATTAATTTTTAGTAGCATGGTTTTCCACACTTTATCATAGCAGCAGCATGTGCCGTGGCCCTCTGTCAATTTTGTAGTCTTGGACAGTGCTAAGCGGGACTTCTCGGAGATGAAGCCATCTCTAACACTCACATCAATGGTGCTGGGATTAGCTTTGTGAGTCTTTCTAGTCATTCCTGGTCTTAGCGGGCAATCCTTATATATATGATCAATACCACACCCAACACACAATGGGGTCAAGGCAGGAGCACCTATGCAGAGGTACTCACCATCCCTATCCATTATTTCAAATATGCCAAAAATTTCTCTTTTTGTATTTAAATGATTAAATTCCAAATGTCATGGGAATTCCTTTTTTATCATTTCAAAATTTCTTATGCACAAAATAAATTTATGTAAAATTCCTCTTTTCTTTTAATTAAATATTTATGCATAAATACTTTGAAATTCTGTTTCAGGGAAATATATTTTAGATATTAAGAGAATTTTTATATCTAAAAATATCTCAATATTGAATTACCTCTCTCTAGAATTTTTCTTTTCTCTAGGTAAAAACAAGGAAAAATAATATTTTCTTGTATTCAAAAATAGGGAATGATTACAAGGGATTGAGGTAAAAGCTTATTCATTATTCAGGCTGAGGAGGAATCTTACATCCTCTGCCACTTGAAAAACGCAAGATGTCCTCATCTCGCAAAGTGGGGGTAATCTTTTGCCAACTCTTCTTCTTTCTCCCAGGTGGCATCTTCTAGAGGGAAGAACTTCCACTTAACTAAAACTCTCTGAGGACTGTGCTCCTGAGAACCTTCTCTCGAACATCAAGGATTTCTTCAGGTTGGAGTACCATTTGGCCTTGAGTTGGAGAAATCAATTGTTCATCATCAAGCACGTGACTCGGACTGGGTACATATTTCTTCAGCAAACTGACATGGAATACATTATGTACCTTGACATGGGCAGGCAAAAGAAGTTTATAAGCTAGATCGCCTTCTTTATAACAGCATACGTTCCACAGTATTTGGAAGAGAGCTTCTTATACTTCCCTAAAGATAAAGAACTTCTTTTTGGTCGTACTCGAATGAAGACCATATCTGATTCTTCAAACTCTCTCTCTGGTCTCTTTTTATCTGCATACTGCTTTTGCCTATCTTGGGCTGCCTTAATATCTTTACAGATTGATTGAATTTGCTGGTCCATGTCATCAAGCATTTGTCTAGACATCTCGACTCTGATCAATGGGTCGAACCAAGTTAATGGTGTAAGGCAATCTTGTCCATACAGAGCTTTGAAAAGGCTCATCCCAATGCTTCGATGATAAGAAGCATTGTAAGCAAATTCAACCAGATGCAAATGGCTTAACCACTTCTTGGGTTCCCTACCACAGCATGACCGAAGAATATCTTCTATTACCTGATTCACTCTTTCAATCTGGCCATCTGTTTCGGGGTGATAGGCTGTACTGAGATTCAAGAAAGTTCCTACTACTTCAAAGAATGCAGTCCAGAATTTTGATGTGAACTTGGGATCTCTATCACTTACTATCCTCCTGGGTAAGCCATGCAATCTGAAGATTTCTTTAAGGAAAACTCTAGCAACATCCACTGCAGTGTATGTTTCTTTCACTGGAATCACATGGGCAACTTTGGTTAGTCTGTCAACTACCACAAAAATGGAGTTGTAACCTGATTATTGCACTGAAGGTAATCCAGTGACAAAGTCCATACTGATACATTCCCACTTCATCTATGGAATTTCTGGAGGCTGCAGTTTTCCTGGCATCTTCACTCTCTCTGCCTTGACTCTCTGACACATTAAGCATTGTCGCACATGATCAAGTATATCCTTTTTGAGTCCAGGCCAGAAGAAGCTCTTCTTCACAGACATATAGGTTTTTATAAGCCCTGGATGTCCAGCTATCAGGCTATCATGGGCTTCTCTTAGAATCCTTTCCTTTATTCCTTCATCATTGGGAATGCATAGCCGATTATTATAATGCATGCATCCTTCATCCAATTTGTATCCAAGAACTCGACTCATCTTTGTGAACATTTGGGTCCCACTTAACCGATCCAGAAGTTCATCAATCCTAGGGATAGAATATTTATTTTTAATTGTTAATTGATTCAATCCTCTGTAGTCAAAGACTGTAGGCTGAGTTGGCACTCTTTTGGGGTTGCCCTGATTTTGGTGCAGGGGACCCTGATTAGACTGATACGAAGGAGTCTGTCTTTGAACTCTCGGACCTTAGCTTCCTTGGCCCACAGAAGGAGATGGGCAATCCTTGAGCTGGTGCCCAAATCCCTGACATCCGAAGCACCTGTTCTCACTTCGAAGCTCTTCCCTCTGCATTCTTGAAAGAGCCGGAGTTCCTGAGAAAGAGCTTCGAGGAAAAGGTCTTCCTTCATTCCTGAAGCTTCCTGACTCCAGATTCTCGTTGGGACCTTGGTGTCTCTTTGGAGGCGGAAGGTTGGAAGAACTTCCCGGTGTTTGGAATCTCTTGAAGGATGAGGGAGCTGGCTTTGGTGGCAGGACTTTAACGATGAAGGCTTTGGCAAAGTCTTTTGCCATTCTTACAGCTTTAGCCATGGAAACTGGCTTGGCATTCTTGACCAGGGTGTCTAAAGGTTCGTTCATTCCCCGAATGAACCTAGCCACCATAAGTTACTCTTCGTCTAGTGGTGGTGAGTACTTGAGGAGAAGAGCAAATGCCTGGTGATATTCTTCAATAGTTTTGCTCCCCTGGTTTAGCTCTAAGAATTCATTCATCTTGGTTTCTAAAAATCCAGGGGGACAAAATCTCTTCCTTAGATAGGCTTTGAGATCATTCCAGGACTGGGTATTCCTATCCAGATGGTTAGTGTCGCAATGGTTTCTCCATGCCACCCTGGCTGTTTCCACAATCTTCAGCCTAGCGAGAGCCATTTTGCTCCTCTCGTTGTATTCGGTGACATCAAAATATTCCTCAATGGCTTCAACCCACTTCTCCACAGCCTCGCCCAAGTTCCCCCCTTCACCTTTGAAGGGTCCTGGCTGAGTTCTATGAAGAGCCTTGCGAACGTCGGGGTCAAGCTCTTCCTCATCAGCGAGAGGATCTGGCTGTCAGCCCACGGTTCCCTCGCCTCATAATTCTGCCAAAAATGATACATTATTAAATTTTTATTTTAATTTCGTCAATGAGATCCTAAGACTTAAGAGGTTCGGAAAATAATTTCTTAAACAAGATAAACAATCTTATTGGGGATCTATGACATATGTCCGAGTAACAGATCTTGTTTCTTCAATTCGTCAAATAATAAACAATCACTTATATAACAGGGAATTTTTTCACAAAACATTTCTTTATTTATTTAAAGGTTGCAATATGTACATAGAGCATCTCGGCTCCAGAAAGTCAAACCTCCTTGAGAAATGCATAAGACGGTGATACTGGGCTACAGACATGCCCCGATACAAACGTTCCCTCACTGCCAAGGGAGCTACTATCTTCTCCTTTTTGGAATAAAGCGGCTAAGAAGTTTGTAGATATGGCAGGAAAGTCTAAATCTCGAGGCATAGGGTGATATAAAATGACACCATGAATCACTTTTAGCCTCATCAGAGTCATGGCCAACGAGATATTTTCCCTCAGCATCACGCATTGGTCGCAAGAGGCATGGACATACTGCCCTACAAACCACTTGTGCTGTCGTCTCTCCGCTGGGTCTGGGAAATATAAATCCTCAAAATGGCTTGTGAGTCTGGCGGCTCGGCTCGTTCGAGTTGTAGCAGAAGAGATGAGATGCTCGAAGGAGGCGAAAGCAGTCATATCTTGTGACTGGGTGAGATCGGGAATATCGGATAAGTGTGGAACTTCCATCTATAAAACCAAATTCTTTGATTAAAAATCTTCATTAACGAAGCTTAAGGAATGAAAATACAATACGTACATACTCTTTTTGAGTTTTTATTATAAATTTCTATGATAAGAATTCATTTATCCTTATTAGCTTTGATACTAGATGTGAGACCCCCGCCGCCCCCTCCGCGATGCCCCCTCTGAGGGCCCTAGTGGCGAAAGTAGCGTCAGCCTCTTGCGCGGGGGCAGGGATCCACACTCGGGGCCTCACCCACCACGGATGTCCGGACAAGAGACTAGCCCGGCGGTTCCTCCGAAACCGAACCCGGAAAAACTTCCCTTGCCCAGAAGGCACAGGCGATTCCACCAGGAAAATCATCTAACTGGAGAATTGATCTAACGAGTCAAAGTCTTAACTAACCAAACTGATCTGACCGAACCCAAAAGTCACATGGTCAGATCAAAGAAGAGACTTGCACTTGGTCCATAGAATCATCGATTTTTTCCTCCTTTAGCGAGGCACGGCCGTTGATTCCCTCCCACAGAACAAGGCTCGTCTAGGACTTAATCTAACTAACGTAACTTAATCGTAATTATTTGTATCGTAGGAATCCCCCAATCCAGGCTAGGCCTATGGGTTAGCCAACCGCCCAAGCACTGTATTGGTGGGATTCCTTTACAAAAGTTGGTTATGTTTTGCCCGGGTACCGAAGAAAAGAGTTCCCAGGCCCCCTAGCCGGCGCTTCAAGCAAAATTTAAGGTAGGCATACCACTTACACACCCAATATGAAATTACCATTATAACATATTCGGCTGTCTTTAAAACATATTCCGCTGTCTTTAAAACAATCTTTCAATGAAATCATAGTATTACTGATCGTAATCCTCCAAAATATTGAGTCCATTGTTTTACAAAATATATCATCCAGACTCTCCATTGAAGACCAGCTGGTCAACTAACGAGATCCAATATCAAAATTCCATTCACAAAAGTCATTCTTTCGGTTCATCCGTATCTTCCTCGACGTATGCATGGGTGTCCTAGCAACCACGAGCCCGTGCATCACTTGGTCAGAACCCTCTAGGATCCTACTTAGGTGTCCTAGCACTTCACTACCGCTTCGTCGGTCCTCGCCCATCGTACCAGAAGCGCACCATTTTAACCATACCGAGGCTGGTCAAGACCTCGGCAAGGCTTTGCCGCAAGCGATGTCCCTCGATGACTCCCCACTAGTTGTTGCAACCAGTCTCTCCTTAGTTAATCACATACCAAATGCTTCCTCCAGCATTCTGGCATAAAACAGTCCTTTAAAGAAAATAGAGGTTCTATGCAAGTAGAATTCCCGGTTCGAGATTGGTTCCACAAAACCCTTTTCCTTTAATCTAGATTTTCTTAATGAGAATCATTCATACCAAGGCACGTAAGATACAGTTGAAGAATGAACTTCATACTGTGAAGAAAAAGAGCATGTTTGTTTTTTTCTAAATATCTCTTAATTTTTAACTAATAAACCTTGTACTCAGTCACCTCTTCATCTTATGTGAGCATTTACTCATTTTTGGGTATTTTCTTTTATTCTTGAGATTTATCTCATCCCAACACTTGGATTAATCCTATTGGCCCATAGGAACCTTAATTGGACCATAATCCAAATTTTTTTGAAAATCTAGACCCTTAGGCTAAGGTCCTTTATACCTATTTTCAATTAATTCCAATTGCACATTGGAAAGTTCTTTTTGAATTTCTATTTCAAGGGAAGACACTAGGAGGATTTTTATATCCGAAAATATCTCAATTTTGAATTACCTCCCTCTAGACATTTTCTCTCTCCAGGTCAAAACAGGATCTTTCTTTTATTTCAGAGAGGGGAATAATTTTAAGATCAGAAGGGAAGGTTCTTACACCTGTACACCTCAAAGCTGGAGGGAGGAATCTTACATCCTACCCCACTTAAAAAACGCGAGATGTCCTCATCTCGCAGCTGGAGGACAACTCTTTTCCTTAAGATCCAACTGATTCTCGGGTTCCTTATAGTCTGGTCAACCCAACAGAATCTTGGGATAAAGATCCCTTATATAAAACTCATCATCAGATAACAATTCTTTCAAATCATATCATTCATATCCTTAACACAATAATGGTCCATTAGACCGAAATTTTCATCTCTGAACATTCCTCCATGGGAATTTCAATTATACAGGTTTTTAATTTGTCATCCCTTAACTTGATCCACTGGGTCAAGTGTTAACAGTAGCAATCTGTCAGCACAATCCACTAATCTCATAGTGATTTGCTGAAGTCATCATCATACCAGTTATGAACATCATCACAAGGACTCATCCCATTCATCCTCATTGTGTTTTTGCTCAGCTTATCGCTTTTTTCAACCGAAATTCAGGAATCAACATTTTTCAATCAGAATCCAAATCAACTCATCAGTTCTCAACCAAAGTTTTAAAATCATATCAACCACATTCGAATTCGTCGTCTGGATATCAACCACATTCGAACTCGTCGTCTGGATAGCATTTTTGTTTATAATTTCAAGGTCTTAGATTTACTCGTATATACTGCCAGTAAAGAGCTGCAGTTATACCCTCGGTATATACGGGTAGTCACGATCCTTAGAATTATAAGGTAAATACCATCATGTCTAGGCCTCAAGCAAGTTAGGGATTCCATACAATTGCGGTACTTCCATTTGAAGACCCAATTACCTATTTATGAATCTTCATTCTGAATATCAATTTGTATGAATTTCATCACATAATTACAACCTTTTACTGCTACTTCATAAATTTTTGATATTTCTGGTTTCTCGATTGATCCACTTTAGTCAATTTGCTCTGATACTAGTTGAAAGATCCATGTTCCCACTGCGCAACGAATTCAGGGGTGCTAGTAGTGGAAGTAGCACTTCTTGCGTGCGGGGCAGGGTCCCTCACTCGGGGCCTCGCCCACGTATATCCGGACAAGAGACTAATCCCTCGGTTCTTCCAAAACCGAGCCCGGAAAAAACTTCCCTCACCCGGAAAGCACGGGCGATTCCTCCAAGATATTTTTACTCTAACGTAGTCAAGAGCCTTAACTAACTGAACTGATCTGACCGAATCCGTAAGTCCCATAGTCAGATCAAGGAAAAGACTTGCACTTAGATCATAGAGACCAATGCTTTTTTCCTCATTGAGAGGCACAGCCGTTGATTCTTTTCCATAGAATAATTTTTATTCGGGATTTACTTCATCTATCGTACCACAACAGAATTGAGTCTCATTTAGGGATCCATCAGTCCAGCCTAACCCCATCCAGCAGTCCCGTGGGTTAGCCAACTAGCCAACTGCCCAACCACTGTGGTGATGGGATCCATTTAAGAATTTGGTTAGGTTTTGTCTCGGGTACCAGGGAAAAGAGTTCCCAGGTCCCCTAGCCGGATATTCATGCAAACTTAAAACTAGTCACACCACTTACACACCCAATATGAAATTGTCTTTTTCACAGATTTAGTTGTCTTTAAAACAATCTTTTAATGAAACTATAGTATCACTGATCATAATCCTCCAAAATATGCGATTGAATCCTAATTTCCAATTTTTCCTTCATCGGTGTACCTATGGCATCATTGGCAACCAGAACGCTCACCACCTGTCCACTCAGGGGCCTTTTCGATAGTTCCTAGCTCATAGTACCCGGTAATATATTCACTTAAAAAAGATCAAAATGGAGTCTCCATTGAATATCAGCAAGATCAACCAACAGATCCATATAAAAGAGCCATGGACTCATCCGTTGAGGACCAGCAAGGTCAATCAGCCAGATCCATGCCCGAATTCAAAAAACAACTCTTACTCCTTGATCCAAATATCTTCCCCGACGCACGTGTGGGTATCTTCGTCGGCGACCCAGAGCCTGAGTACCGTATGGTTAGCACCCTCTAGGATCCTTCGCAGGTCACCCAGCGCTTCACTCATAGGCCGCTTCCTTGGTCCCTCATCCACCGTACCGGAAGCTCACCATTTAAATCGAACCGAGGCTGGTCAAGACCTCAGCCAACTTTGCTACGCGAGACGTCCTCTGTTGACTCTCCATCAGTGTTGCAACTTTATCAGTTAGGTCTCCACGACCTCATTCACAAGACGGCCAAAATGCTTCCCCAGCATTCTTGACATAAAACAGTCATTTAAAAACAGGTCATAAATACAGTTTCTATAACGAACTCTCGTCTTTCCACATTGTTCCACATCAATCCACATTATTTAATCAAAATCCATTTTATATGTATTCCCATTCTCATCCAATCACATCATTTTCATCTCATCACATCTTTCCTCATTTATCCTCATCAGATCTCATCCACTCACATCTACCCATATCCACATCTCATCACATCACATCTCATCACATCACATTCATCACATCTCATCCATTCATATCTACCCCGATCCACATCACATCACATCACATCCATTTCACCTCACATCTCATTCATTCACATCTATCGCGATTCACATCACATCACATCACATTCATTCACATCACATATCATCAATTCACATCTATCCCAATTTACATCACATCCATTTCACATCACATCTCATTCATTCACATCCCGATTCACATCACATCTATCCACATCATATCTCATTCATACACATCTCATCTCATTCATCCACATCCATCCAATCGTCCACATGTACGACTACCCACATCTATCCACATCATTTCTCATTCATACACATCTCATCTCATTCATCCACATCCATCCAATCGTTCACATGTATGACTTTCTTTCACTTACACATCTACATCCATTCTTTCACATACACATCCACATCCATTCTTTCACATACATCCACATCCATTCTTTCGCATACACATCCACATCCATTCTTTCGCATACACATCCACATCCATTGTTTCACATACACATCCACATCCATTCTTTCACATACATCCACATCCATTCTTTCACATACACATTCACATCCATTCTTTCACATACACATCCACATCCATTCTTTCACATACATCCACATCCATTCTTCACATACACATTCACATCCATTCTTCACATACATCCACATCCATTCTTTCACATACATATCCACATCCATTCTTTCACATACATATCCACATCCATTCTTCACATACACATCCACATCCATTCTTTCACATACATCCACATCCATTCTTTCACATACATATTCACATCCATTCTTTCACACACACATCCACATCCATTTTTTCACATACATCCACATCCATTCTTTCCTCGAAACTGACGAAAGAGTTTGGTCTTGGTCATAGTCTGATTCAAGGTTCGAGTCGGATAAGATTTTTCCTAAACTATCTTTCTCGAAAAGGTTTGATAATTCAGTTACTATTTTACTGAATTTCTTTCTTTGAATATTCACTTAACTGATTTCTAAATTAGTTACAAATTCTAATGAGGAATAAATTAATCATTCATCTGAATATTTCGATCTCGATAGATTTCCTGAATTTTCTTTTTACAATCCGTGTGAATATAAAACGATAGAAATTTCTCTCTTAGAGTATTTAATTACTCATTTATCAAATACTCATAGAATTTAAACATAGAATTTAAGTGAATTCTAATTTTGATATAAAAATTCTTTATGCATCTATTTATGCATAAAAATCAACATCAATGGGAATAACACTTTTATAAAAAAATCCTTTTATGCATCTATTTATGCATAAAATCAAATTTAATAGGAATAACACTTTTATAATTAAAAAATTCCTTTATGCATCTTTCTATGCATAAAAATAAAATTTAATAAGAATAACATTTTTGTAATAAAAAAATTCCTTATGCATGCATAAAAATCAAATTTAATAAGAATAACACTTTTATAATTAAAAAATTTCCTTTATGCATCTTTCTATGCATAAAAATCAAATTTAATAAGAATAACACTTTTGTAATAAAAAAAATTTCTTTATGCATCTTTCTATGCATAAAAATCAAATTTAATAAGAATAACACTTTTATAATTAAAAAATTCATTTATGCATCTTTCTATGCATTAAAATCAAATTTAATAAGAATAACACTTTTGTAATAAAAAAATTCCTTTATGCATCTTTCTATGCATAAAAATCAAATTTAATAAGAATAACACTTTTGTAATTAGAAAATTTCTTTATGCATCTTTCTATGCATAGAAATCAAATTTAATAATTAATATCAGTGATGTCCATGCATATTCATAGGTGAATATATACATGGAGTAATTAGAATATTTCTTTTAGATGCAAAAATGGAGGGAATTACTCTTTTGGAATAACTTAAAAATAAACTTTCTTTTTCTCAAAATTCTAGAAAATTTTGCCATAACCTCCTTTGTATGGCTGACCATTTCTCATTTTTATCTTTCTTCTCTTAGCTTAATTAACCCAATTTAGAATTATAGAACTCTAATCTACACAATTTTCTAAATTCAAGAGAGTAAATAATAAAAAGACTTTAATTAATCACTAGATAATCTTTCTAGGATTAAGAAAGGTTGGAATGTAAAGAAGAGAAGGGGGTGGCCTTTTCATCAAAGGCATAGCATTTGAATTTAATTCAATCATTTCCAAAACATAAAAATCAAGAAAACCATATATTTTTCATTAAAATTCATAAACAAAGTAAGAAAATTAGCTTACATGGAGCTTGTAAGCTCTCTTTTGGCTTGAGGGATTGAGGTTCTACTCTTGTTTGAAGCAAGAGTGGCCACCAATTCATTTTGGAGAGGATTAGGCCAAAAACGATTGAATTATTAAAAAATTCAATGTAGATGGCTCAGGAGAGAGGAGTAGAGTAACAGTGCATAAACACCATAAGCTTTTACAAAGGGCGAGGCTTCTATTTATAGGAAAAAGTGAGCCTCTAACCGAGCAAACTGATTCTAGAATTTTCCAGATCAATTTGTCAATTTTTGACCATTTTTGGGTCAGTTCAGCTTACTTTTTGGATCTAGTTTTGAAACACGAGAGAGGAGAGATGAAAATATCTTATTTTATTGATTAAAAATTGGGAGTAATGATGAGAAAAATATGCCTACTTCATGAGGGGAGATCCCCACATTACTGAGGTGTCAAAAATGCATCATTTCCTGTAAATATCTCTTAATTTTTAACTAATAAACCTGTACTCAGTCAACTCTTCATCTTATGTAAGCATTTACTCATTTTTGGATATTTTCTTTTATTCTTTGGATTTATCTCATCCCAACACTTGGATTAATCATATTGGCCCATAGGAACCTTAATTGGACCATAATCCAAAATTTTTTGAAAATCTGGACCCTTAGGCCAAGGTCCTTTATACCATTTTTCAATTAATTCCAATTGTACATTGGAAAGTTCTTTTTGAATTTCTGCTTCAGGGGAAACCATTTTAGACACTAGGAGAATTTTTATATCCAAAAATATCTCAATTTTGAATTATCTTTCTATAGACATTTTCTCTCTCCCAGTCAAAATAGGGTAAAACAGGATCTTTCTTTTATTTCAGAGAGGGGAATAATTATAAGATCAGAAGGGAAGGTTCTTACACATGTACACCTCAAAAGCTGGAGGGAGGAATCTTACAGTAATGCAAATATGATAGAAGATCTATTCTTAAACTTAAATCTAAACTATGAATTTAAATCATAATTTTAACCATAATCATAAACTTAATTATGATTATCCCACTAAATTTATCTAATTCCATTAGTTCTCTTTTCCCAAAATTGATAAGATAGTATATTTCTCATTTGTAATCAATCAAAGTAGTTTTTAACTACTTAAAAATAATCTAAAAGAGTTAACCATTATTTTGTTAACATAAAAGCATAAAAATACCATTTTCTTATTCTCTAGCTTAACAAGCTTAGATTTTGATTTTGAATTAAGAATTTATCATTGAGAAGCATTCTTTTGCTAGAGAATTAGCCATAGGAATGACTATTCTTTTTGGAGAGAGAAATATACATAAGAAAGCATTCTAAATAAACATAAAGATTAACTATTTCTTGATTACACATTAAAATTCTTAGAAAAATCTTGATTTGAATTTAAAACAACCAATTAGAAAACTTCTCAAGCTTGAGAGGGGTTGAGAAGAGAAGTCATTTGAGAGAATATTAACAAAAAACCATAAAATTCATTCTTACCTCAAGGATTAGCTTGCTTCTTTTTCTAGAAGTGAAGCCCCCAACCAATCAATTGGTTTAGCAAGTGGAGAAGAGAGCTCCAAGAGTTGTTGAAGAGAGAGAGAAGCTCCAAGCTCCCCAAAAGTAGAGGATTTTTAAGGGATAATAGAAAAAATGATTATTTTAATGTAGTACTAGCATGGTATAGCTCACAGATGAGAATACAAAAGAATGAGGGTCTATTTATAGGTGATGGAGGCCACTAACTGAGTCCAACTAGGTTCTAGAATTTTCCAGCTTCAGTTTGACTCAATTTGGACAAGATTTGGACCAGTTTGGGTCCCCTTTTGATCTAGTTTGATCCAGGAGAGAGGAGAGATAAAAATATCACAATTTTTTTGAATTAAAAACCCTCCCACACATGTGAAGGAGGCACCTACCTCAAAGGTCCCCCTCTCCTTACCAAGGTGTAAAAAATTCATCATTTCTCCAAAATATCTCATTTTTTTAGTAATATCTCTCCATTTTTAACTAATAAACCTTGTACTCATCAGTCAACTCTTCATCTTACGTGAGCATTTACTCATTTTTGGATATTTTCTTTTATTCATTGGATTTATCTCATCCCAACACTTGGATTAATCCTATTGGCCCATAGGAACCTTAATTGGACCATAATCCAGAAATTTCTGAAAATCTAGACCCTTAGGCGCTAAGGTCCCTTATATCATTTTTAGTTGATTCCTAATGCACATTGGAGAATTTATTTTGAACTTCTGTTTCAGGGAAATATATTTTAGATATTAGGAGAATTTTTATATCTAAAAATATCTCAATATTGAATTACCTTTCTCTAGAATTTTTCTTCTCTCTAGGCAAAAACAAGGAAAAACAATATTTTCTTGTATTCAGAAATAGGGAATGATTACAGGGGATTGAGGTAAAAGCTTATTCATTATTCAAGCTAAGGAGGAATCTTATAGGTGTGATACCAGTAGCCACCCCCTCCCTATTTCCATGGCTAATCGCAACATTTCTGGCATCAGGCTTGCCATGGCTGGTATACAGGTGTGTGGGTTGAGAAAGGGTTGGTGGAGGAGTAGGGCTAGGAGGATAATATACCATGGGTGGCCCCTATCTCATTGGTGAGTTTAAGTGTACCCCTTGCAGTCCCATGTGGTACCCAGGGTAGACTCTTTGCTGTGGGTACTGCTGATATATATAGGACCGGCGGGCTGATGTGAAGGGCTTGGGTAGACCCTTTTTCCTTGATGCGATGTTCCTGGTCCCAGCGGATGATGGACCCAGCCCTGGACTTTTTGCCGGTCCTTGGGCCCTAAACTGATTAGCTATACCCGAAACAGGTACAGCTCTCCAGACGGGTGGTTTTGTCTGGGTCTGTTCGCTTTGTCCTACTTCTGCTCTAGGGTCTAGAGACAAAGTAGGCCTACTCTCTTGGGGTTGGTCCATGCCTCTCACCCTAGGTTGAGGTTCTTCTGACTGTGTATTTCCTAGGATAAAATCACGTAGTCTCAAAGCAAGGCTTCTCTGCAAATGTATGGGAGAGGCAGGAGCTTACTCTTGGACAGATGGTCTATCCATAAACTGAAGTTTTGGCTCTCTGGTTTCGAGGTCTGGTGTCCCTCATCTCATGCTTGGGTGGTCTTCACTTTCACTGGTACTATCAAAGACAAGCACCATTTGACTCCACTCAGTATTAATCGATGGGTCTGATCTTATTAGTGAAGGAGCTTCCTGAGAGTTCACTTTGTCAAAGAGAGAGTTATTTTGCACCAGTCTACCCTATCATAGGTGCATGGAAATATGGAATTGTAGTACTGAACCCCTCTAGGAAAAATGATTTTTTTTTGAAATGGAACAGTCGTACGCTTGGGAGCGAACGGACGTACACTTTCAGAATGTGAAGGGAATAGGTGTTTGCTCTGCAGGGCAAAAGGAACGGACGTTCACTTCGGGATTGGCACGGACGTGTGCTTCAGAGTTGAAGGATGAAATGGATGTTTGCTTTAGATGAGAAGGGAACGGGTGTTCAAAGTTAAGTGCGGTGTGGAATGGGCATTCACTTGCAAAATGAGAAGGGAACGGGCGTTTGAAATTTGGTCCAGAATGGAACGGGCATGGCAAGTAAACCGCGGATGGACATTCGCTTCAAAAAATTGAGTGGAACGGACGTTTGCTTATGGCGGTGAGAAGGAACAGGCATTCGCTTTGCAAATTCAGGGGTCAGAGAAAAAGACATGGGCGTGGCAGTTACAATTAAGAGCAGGAACGGGAGTTCGCTTTTCAGATGAGAAGGGAATGGACGTGGCACTTCTAGAATGGATATGGCTTTGTCAAAACTGGGAATTTTTTGAAATTAATTGGGGCTTTATGGCTGTAGGTATGACAACCTCCTTGAATATCCTCTAACAGTACAATATCCCCCCTTGATTGAATGCACTTCAATGCACTTCAATGCAAATTATGCCCAATTAAATGCATTTATACTATTTTTAATGCCTTTTCCACTTTTAGGGACAGGAGATCTTACCATATCTGAATATCCCCCAACAGTACAATATCCCCCCTTGATTGAATGCACTTCAATGCAAATTATGCCCAATTAAATGCATTTATACTATTTTTAATGCCTTTTCCACTTTTAGGCAGGAGATCTTACCATATCTGAACTGCAGATGGAAGGAACGGGCATGGTAGATTTGCGGCCGTGGCCTTATAAGCGAACGGACTTTCGCTTCTTAGAGCAGCTTGGCAGAATAAAGTTTTGCCTGGGATTTTCTTCAATCACCTACTGATTCTCAAGTATCTTCCTAGTATTTTTTTTGTGTTTTTGTTTTAACAAGGAGCTAGATCTAATCTCTAGCTTGATGCCTATAATGCATGATTTTAACAAGGAGCTAGATCTAATCTCTAGCTACTTATTGATGCCTATAATGCATGATTTTAACAAGGAGCTAGATCTAATCTCTAGCTACTTATTGATGTCTATAATGCATGATTTAAGCTAACAAATTGCAATTAATTTGAAGATTAAGCTAGAATGCAAAAATAAAGAAAAAACACAAAAAATTAAGATTTGCTTGAATGTTAAGGGCAAGGTCCTTGCATTCACTTGCTTCTCCCGCTCTCGGTGAAGACTCGAATGCTCCAATACTCGATTAACAACCCAAGCTCTAGGTAATCATCATTAAAAACAACACAAAATAAGGTTAATCAACCCACCAGTGAATTTGCACTCCAACCGGGCTAAATCAAAGACTCTAGCACATGAATGGTGTAGAGGACCCTAAACGAAATACCTTCCCTGGCAGCCGACAGTGAAAGATGTTAAGGAATAACATATTACCTTGCATATACAAGAGAAAAGAGAAGAGAAAGATGCATGCAAGATTCGAATCCGGTGGATAGCACTTGGCCAACCCTATGAGGGTTAACTCCTTGATGTGAAGCTGCTAGGGGCTTACTCCACACTCTCCTTATGTCACCCACGAAGAGATCCAATGTTAGGTAGTGAGCAAGAGGGAAGGAGCTATGGATAGCTCAACCTCTACCTCATGCCAATCGTATGCAAATGGGACATGGTAGATAGCAATGAGAAGGTAGAAGTTAAGAGAAGGGAGAGCACTACCATCCTACTCACATACACCAACAATGAGAAGAGATCCAATGTTAGGTAGTGAGCAAGAGGGAAGGAGCTATGGATAGCTCAACCTCTACCTCATACCAATCGTATGCAAATGGGACATGGTAGATAGCAATGAGAAGGTAGAAGTTAAGAGAAGGGAGAGCACTACCATCCTACTCACATACACCAACAATCAAAGCAAGCAAGCAAGCAACCATAAGCTCAAATGAGAGAGAGAGAAGGATAACTCAATTAAGACAAATGGGATTGTCCCTTTTCATCTTTCGTACAATGTCTTATATACATGAGCTCATATTTACAATGTCCGGCCACCCAATTACAAGTGGGGGCCCAAAACTAGTCTTCCTAGTTTTACTAGCTCTATGCACATCAAAATATCATGATCGGCGTTACACATGCCATAAACTCAGTCATCCCATGTCTCATATAAAATTAGCGCATTGCACGGTTACAAAAGAATGTGTTACAAAAGTGGCGTAGTAGCCGCACACACGAAAGGTCATGTTAACCGAAGTGGTTAACAAAATAATTATAATCCAATGATCCTCCACTTATATAGCCTTTTAGAAGTAATCATCCAATGTTTTAAAAGCTCCCACTTCTTCCATTCTTTGGACTTCTTTATATATCCTATAGTTATTAAGACTGGCAAAGTATTTTAAAATACTCCCATACCATATCTTGCATCTTGAGCATTGTCGGTTTAATAGCCTTTGACTTGCAATGACTCCCATTAACTTGGTCAAGGTTTTGAGACTAATTTAGTAAAGTTTTCATTACCTTGTAACTTAAGCTAGAGATTTAACACATAGTTTAGGATTAACACTCTTTTGGGGATAACACATTTGTGTATTTATTTGTACATATAATATTTTAATATAGAGCCAAAAAGCTTAGCCGCCAAGAGTTGTATTTTTAAGTCTATGTAAAGGATAATTTTATAAAGCCTATGTCCTTGATTCCTAGCCTTTTTAAAGTGTTGATTGGCCAAATGTGAACTTGATGTCCTAGTATTTAATAAGTTTCACTATTACACATGGATACTCTTATGTATAATAGAAAAACTCTTAGCTAACGTCTGTTAACCCATTATGGGGTTAACATGAGTTGCCACTATAATTCTACATCAAATAGCAAAGATGGAGACACTTAAAAAATGTATGATCAATCTATGAAAGCAATTATGTCCAAATCTACAACCTGGATAGGCGCTTAAAAATGGTCGGACGGAATATTTATGGAGATTCTTGCTCCAAGAGTGTGTACTCACTCATGTATTATGAGATTAAGAATTGTATAAGAAATATGACACTTATGAGATTGTGCCCGGATAGCCACAATTTAAGTGTGTGTGAAATGGCCTTGTATATAAGTCATTTTCTATCATAATGCAACATACTCTCCCATTGTGCAATTAAGTCTTGCTCTTACTAACCCTCTTGCTAATTACCTTCTCTAATGCATGCTAGTGGTGTGTATGAGTTATTTAAGGTGAGAGGAGAAACGAGGACCCATAGTGCAATGCGACAGTGTGATAACGCTCGCACGAGATGGTGATAGAAATTGCTACCCAAGGAGGTGTTGAGCTCTTCAAGAAGTGTGCTTGAGCTTGGCCGTTGGAAAGATCCCCCCACGATGGTTTTATCTTACTAAGGTGAATGTGTTTCTATGTGAGAGGCTAAAGTGAGTAATATAACAACAAGCTTTAGAGAGTTAATAACATTGTGCATTGTACTTATTGATTTCTTGCTTTATGTGTAAGAGTGTTGAAGTGAGAGAGTGAGCATGAGAGAGTTGATTACATTGTGCATTATTCCTCTTGATTTCTTGTTTTATGTGTATGGGAGTGTTGAAGTGAGAGAGATTCAGTGAGAGAGTAAATTAGTTTACTGATTTGGAGCATTGTGTGAGTGACACACCAAGTGACACACCATTGAAGCAAGTGGAGGAGATGAGAGACTAATTAAAAGTTGTGCTTTGGACTTCAGATCGCATGAGTATAGCAAGCTCGCTCCCAATGATTGTTGCATTTCCAATGTGAGATTAAGTATACTATTTGTTGTAATCCTCCCAACTTATTTTAGGAAGATAAACCGTCTTCCAAGCCAGTCAGTATTAGGTTTTTGTAAGCCTCCCAACTTCTCAGGAAGATAGACCATCTCCTTAGATCAAACCATCTCCTAAGCCAATCATGCCTTGGAACTCAGATTAGCATGAGTAATAAGTATTATTTGTTTCATTTTCATTGTGATATTAAGAGTATTATTTGTAAACCACACAACTTCTTAGGAAGACAAACAGCCAATCTTAGTGACTAGCTTTCTGATTAACGATGTTCCTCCACAAATAACCCTCCCAACTTCTTAGGAAGACAAACCATCTCCTCCCAAGCTAATCAAATACTAGATTTCTGCTTAATGATGTTTCTCCACCCAAAAAATTTGATGGGGGATAATAGGTTGATTCAATGATATCTTTTAAATTCTAATGGGGGACATAATAAATATGGATAGGCTAGTAAGATAGAGTTAATGACCTACATAGAAACATGTTGTACTCCTCTGATGATCTTATGGCTCACTCTCTAGTTAACTGGCACGCAATGCAATATGTGGCCCAACAATCTAAGTATCGGAGCTACCATTTGGGATGGTAATTCATCTCTACATTGTTGAATGCCTTGTCTTCTACTAGCCTTACGTAGCCATTGTACTCTTTGATGGGCATTCTCTTCTCCAATTTTTGAAAGGATGTTCAAGGTAAAGCCACATGAGTGGGACCTCAAGCATGTTTACACCATCTATAGTTTCTCTGTAGTAAAAGGTAGCTTCTTGGCTAGCATGTAAATGGATTTGTTTTGTAATCATGGATCTAGGGCAGGTGGGAAAGATCCTTTGTAATTTCTTCTTGTACTCTTTCTTCCACCTCAAAGAATAAAGTAGCAGGATTAACGTGCCCAAGTAGGGGGTCGCACACCCATTATGGCGTGGTTCTTTGATGGTTCTTTGATCAATTCTCGATGGGACCTCACCTTCTTCTTGAGATTTGCTGCTATCTTGTGGCTATGGTGGTTCCTCATAATCATAGACATTGAGGTCTAAAAATTCCACACCCTAGGGGGATGATCTTCTCTTTCTCTTGTAGTTCCTTGGAAAGTATCTCGGTTTCTATTTAGTAGATATACCAAGGGTGGTTCCTTGTCACCTTCTTTCTAACCCTGTTGCTCTGCTGGCATCTTCGGCCTCCTTATTGGCTCCTTCACTTGCTCCTTTAGGCCCTTACCCTCATGACTTTCCATGATTATCAAGATAATCATGTCTTTCTAGCTCATTTTAATAGCTCATTTTAATAAAGTGAAGTGCCTCATCTCCCTCGATCTTATCAAAGGTGGGGTAGGCCAGTGTAGTGAAAAATAGCACATTGGCCACCTTTTACTCTTCAATCTTTGTGCTTCCCACATATGGCAATAGAGGAGGTGGTAGAGGATGAAATGATTTTCTTTGCATCAGCCTCTACACACAAATTCCTTAAAATGTCACACCATGCATGATAGTTGGAGACCATTGGATGAACTCTTTGATTATATATATTTTTTGGGCTCCTCTAGATAGATGCCTCCTTTGAATATCATCATATTTACTAGGTGCATGTAATCATTTGGCACCTTTCTACAAATCTTGATGAACATGGTGCATGTAATCATTTGGCACCTTTCTACAAAGCTCGATAAACATGAGCAAGTTCAATGGATAACATATCCTTGATATATAAACATAAGTGACATAGCCTGGAGAGCTAAGTGGGGGTACTTGTAGGTAGGGATTTGGTGCTGAATCACTAGATTGGGCAAGTGGACTACCACCTCTAGGATTAGCTGATCCTTCTCCACATCTAGCTTGGATAACTCAACTGAGTCTCGGCTTGCGGGCACTTTCCTTTTCTAGCTCTTGTTGAAGCTTCTTATGATATCATCCTTTTTACTGATCTCAGTTGCATGTAAGGCATTTGTTGATCTTCTTTTAGCCTCGAGGAAACTCACCTCGGCCTATGGTTCTTGAAAGCTTGCAAGGCCTTCTCTTTCTCTATATACAATGTCCCATGGGTTTGTCTTTCTTGTTTAGAATTGCTTGGTTGGGGCCATGAGCTGGGTTGTAACCCTATTAAGCTCTACAAATAGACTTTAGTAGTACCTCTAAATGCATCCTCTACATCTCCCTGATGGTGGAAATTGATGCATCTTTGAATTTTAGGGTTTCATGAGTATGAGACTCTCGTAGCCTTATATTCTCTTGCAAAATTAGAATCTATTGTTTAGCTACTATGGCATTTGTGCTTGTACATTATGAAGTTGGGAAAGCTGAGCCACAAAGCTGGAACAACTCGATACCACCTCCTTGGATGTCCGGTTGTTTGGTTGCAATAAGAGCTTAGCTCTTAGTTACTTGGTTAGCACTTACATCCTTGACAAGTCCATTCTGTAAGTTACTCATAGAATTGGTGGACACAACAGTCCACGAATTGGTTGTTTGGTTGCAATAAGAGCTTAGCTCTTAGTTACTTGGTTAGCACTTACATCCTTGACAAGTCCATTCTGTAAGTTACTCATAGAATTGGTGGACACAACGGTCCCATGATCCATGTTGTACTACTTGTATGCCCTATATAGTAGTGGTGGCTTGAGTAGTGCTTGCATTGTGCTTTCTTGCATTTCCTATATAGTAGTGGTGGCTTGTGTTACGAGATTACGAGAATGTATTTTAAGCCCTCTTAAAAATAATTATTCAACCATTCAACTCAAGCTATTGCTGCAAATTCAACATAAATCAGCTTTAGAAATTAGCACATGAAAATACTCAGTTCTAAATCAGCTTTAGAAATTAGCACATGAAAATACTCAGTTCTCATATGACACAAACATTGGGTGCAATCTTCCCCCCCCCCCAATGTGTGGCCTATTTCCCACACATGAGTATTTATAAATTTTCAATTGCTAAAATAGGCCATCGCCTCCAAAAATGCATTACATGACGCTCTCTCTCTCTCTTTCCAAAATATAGAGCTCTTCAATATTAGAATACTTGGGGCTAGTGGAAGGCTTTTAAGCTTTACAAAATAAATATTTGCAAGTCTATGCTTCAAGTCTAAGCTTGTAAAAATAAATAAATGGATGTGCATAAGCTAGCACATAAATACAAAGCTTGTCCAAAATAATGAATGCCTTCCAAAATTATTAATTTATGCGCTTTTGCCTCAATCTTTTGAGTCCTCTTCACCTATAAAACATAGGGGGAAATTTTTTGGCGAGCATTTTCCAGCGAGCGATTTCTCAAAAATGGCGAGCACTTTTTTCTCTCTCTACTCTCACTCCCTCACTCTTGCACTCTCTCCCTAGGACCCTCTTTCATTTTCTCTCTCGATCAAACTCTTACATCCATGCTCTCCCTCTCTCTTTAAAACCCCTGTCTTATTTTCTATCTCTTTACGCCCCTATGCTAACTCCTTATCTTTGATGCAACTCAAAATTATTATACAAGGTACAAGATACACCCCTCCCCTCTCTCTCTCCCCCTCTTTCCATGCATGAAACAATTACAATAGATTATGTCATGGAAATTACAATTGATGATTCAAAATATCAATTTAAACCCTCAATATAAAACAATTACAATAAACAATGTTATGCAAACTATAATTGATGATTCAAAATATCAATATAAACCCTCCATTACTAGAGTCTCATTCATACAATGTCAAAAGAATATGCCATGAGAATCGTAGTTCAAAAGTAGATGTCATGAGAATATAGTTAAAAATAACAAAATAAAACCCCCATTCCTAGAGTCATTCATAAATAACAAAAGAAGATGTCATGACAATTGTAGTGCAAAATAAAAATTCCATTTCTAGAGTCATTCAAGTATGTGGAGGCATACTCAAGCTCCTAATTCTGTTATGTGGCCCTTGAGAAGGAAGGTGCTGTGATGGTGCTATCCAATTTGGAGGATATGTCGGGATTAGCATAAAAGGTGGATGAACATGGTAAGGAAATGGTGAATTAGATGGCAGTGGATAGAATGGAGGTGGCATATATGGGGAGGGATGTGCATATGGCCTAAGACCTTTATTCCATGGTGGAAAAGGTCGCGGAGTTGCCATCATAGGTTCCACTTGTGCCCTTTGCAATGCCTCTGTCTCCTTGCCAATGAATTTATTGTCACCGAGGTCTTCAGGCATGTCTTCAAGCCCTCCCAACTCAATTTCATGGCATAGAAAATCATCCTCAATGCTTATACAATGTTGGAGCATCTGCTTGCATGCCTTTTCCATGCTACCTGTCCTTGCAAAGCAATCAAGAACTAGGTCCTCCTCCATGGTGAAAGTTCCAAGCAACCACCTGCAAAGTGAAAAAAATTAGATACATTCCCTACCATCTTGAACATGATTTCAAAAATTAAAATTCTAAAAAATATCTTTCTTGTTTCATACCTTGCCAGTAACCACTGGTCTCTCAGCTGGACCTTGTTAGAGGCTTAGGGTCCCTACCCATTATCAGATTGGGTTCTTTCCTGTTGCAGTATTCACACTCTAAAAAAACCAATGGAATGTGGCCCAAAACCTTTCCCATCCACTGCATCATTTCCATTCTCTCGAATATATGTTGGGCTATATCTACTTGGTGGATTGCGTACAAACACTCAAATAAGTATAATGGGCACCTACCCCACAACTACAAGTTGAACATTTTTGTTCAAACCATTGATAAAACTATTATATACTGATATTATGTAAACATAGTTTGTGTAGGTCACCTCCTCAGTTCCATCATCATCAATCTGATGGGTAAGCTCCTTGCATCTCTAGATATAGTGTCCATCCGGAGAGAGAGATTGTGAGATTTCACGACCTCCACAATGGTTGGAAGATGATTAGGATTGCTTATTGTGAGACAAATGTCATGTTATCTTTTAAAAACTCATTGGCTAACACACATATTGCAACCACAAGCTCCTTCGTCCAAGCATTCCATCTAGGCACAACAGGATAATCCGGATCCACAATCAATGATGTTGGGAAATCCGCCCACACTAAAGAGCATCCCTGAACTGCCAAGGCCGAATGAACAATACTCCCATACTTGTTGAGACCCCCGAATGAACAATACTCCCATACTTGTTGAGACCCCCAATAAACCTTGCCATATGTGTGTCCTTCCTACAAACAATCATGAAATGTCAAGGTCAATTGTTATCAGTTTTAGAAGACACAAAGCAATGATCTATTTGTTTGAATAATTGATACACACAATGAACTAGATCCTCCAAGAATTATGTCAGCCACATAAACTATGCTTTCTTCTATCACCATATGTCATGGATGAATATCTTGTGATGCTATTTTAAATCAAAATAGAATATTAAAGACCCAAGAAAAGATCATTACATGAAACTACAATGATTAAAATATTCTTAGAAAGAGAATGACTTACTAGGTGGAGGACCAGTAGAACTAGTTGTATCCCTATTGGAGTGCGATGCTCGAGATCTCGATTGTCTTTTTTTCAAATGTCTAGATTCAAAGTGCACTTCATCTCCCTTCTCTGATGGGCCAAATTCTGATGGAGACTCCTTTCTCTCTTCTTCACTGTGCTTGACTCCCCTTGTTGGCCTTTCCCCTTCTTCTTTTGAGCTTTTTCCTTTTTTGTTGCAAGCCTCTTACCCTTTTAGAGGTTTTCTGGTGCTTTCTCTTTGCCTTTGCCTTGTGGTACACATGATTTTGCTTTATCTTTGGAGATTTTACTTCCATGAATCCCTACACCAATACTTATCATTATTATATGATGTCAATATGCATTGTTATAAAAAATGAATACTACTTCACTTACTTGTCCACAAATATTTCTCTTCAGGTGGATATGTGTTGTTTTCATGTTCCAGCCACCATGGGTACAATTCCCATTCCTCTATCCCTGTGAGATCTTCAATCCGAATCTCAGGATAAATGCATGTCTCTTCCACCTCACTAGTGACCCATTCTTTGGTTGGGGACACGGTGGAGGGAAGGGACATCAACTTTCTCTTTAAATGTTAGCCACCACCTATTCGAATATATGTCAGCATAAATATAATGTATACATATTCAAAGTACTAATTTATGTTCATTTCATACCTATATAATACTCGTCATGCGGTTGACATCATGTGTGGCAGAGCATCTGCTCAATAAGAAGGCTTCATAATAGAAAGTCATGATCCAAACGCATATGCAAAATGCTTATTTTTGCACTCCTTGAGGTAAGTCAAGAATGGTTTAGCTCCAAGATTCACTGCATCCTCATGAGACTTTTGAACCTCTGTAGACTCACACTCAATACCAAGAAATATCTCCAATGTTTTTTGTTTCAGGAAATACCAATAAACAAATTTACACAAGAAAGATTGGAATGTATGGTCACTATGACCATAACCTGCATCTATCATTGCTTGTTTTCCACCCGCAATTACTTGTAGAATCTTTGCCTTCCTGATGAAATTAAAATAAAACTATAAGGGTTGTGTGCAAGAGAGATATATGCATGTTCTTTCAACCTTATGTATTGGACACTTACTTTCTCTCAAGCAAGATTGAGTGCCCCAAAAGTTGTAACTTGTCCATGGTCATTTGTTGGCCTTTCATGTTCCAATATTGGTATTTGAAAATTACATCGAAGAATCCCTTTCCATTGGCAAGATTGGAAATGGCCACCAAGAGATACCCCCTTTTGGTGAAGACCTTTTCTACATCCTTCAAATGCATTTGGTATACCTTCTCCTCTTCTTTTGTGCGATCACCTACACTAGGCAATTGATGTGTCCTCGTGTTTAATGTTGTTTTGAACTCCTCCTATTTCACTCAAGCATGAAAGATTCATATATTAAGATGTGAAGTTTCAAAAGTAAAGCAATTTCTACAAATAGGCAAGAAAAAATAGCGATGAGCATCACTACATAATTTAATATCTATACAAATTGGTAAAGATACTTGTAAGGTAAATGGACACATTTTGAAAAATTAAGAACAGATGCCCATTTCACTAAGGCCCATAAAAAAGGCCTTGTTTGGTGGGGAGATGTCTGTGAAGGCCCTTACACAAGCCATGCATTAAGTGTCTTGATCCATGCATTGAATGTTGTGTTCCATGCATTGAAGCCATGCACTACAGCCATGCATTAAGTGTCTTTATCAATTAATTTACTTCTTTTAACCAATTGAGGTTAAAACCAGCTTTGCCTTGTCAACCTAAAGAAAGGCTTCAAACACTTTCATATAGTTCCCAAAAGGTGTCCCACCCATGGGTGCATGTCTTGGGTACCTTGGGCACCTGTTGGGCCCATAAAATAGCCCCAAAATAGGCCATAGATCAAAAAATGCAACTTATTGACTTGTATAGCTACCCAATAATTGGGAGGTTGAGTGACAAAAACTCTGAGGTGAGTAGGAATTTTTTGAAATAACAAATTAATCTACCCAAAACTAAGACCATTCTAACCAGCAATGACACCAAACACACACTTTTGTGAATCTTCCTTTGCAAAGATAAGCAGCTAAGCAAGGGTCAAGTTGATAGCACCTCATTTCATCAAAGAAATGTTCCCAAAAATTGTAAATAGACTCCAAAATTTTAGTAACTTACTAGATGTGAAAGTGATGTATAGGTGCATAGAACTCAACTCCACCTAGAGAGGGCTTTAACAATACATGCTTATTACTCTTGTTAATGATATTGAATGCTTATCTAGATCAAAGCTCTGTCTTGAATATATAAAATGAATGATGAAATCACTTAATGTTTTACTCAACTTCCAAGTAATCTATCCTTTATGCTAAAACCTCGAGCCCTTTGGGATGTGCCTGCAGAGCTGCAAAAATTTAACCTCAATTGGTTAAAAGAAGCAAATTAATTGAACAAATTGTCTTGATCCATGCATTCAAGCCATGCACTATAGCCATGCATTAAGTGTTGTGTTCCATGCATTGAAGTCATGCACGTCAGATATGGCATCCTCCAATCTTTGTCTTCACGGAGTGCAATTTGGGTAATTTGGTCGTCTAGTTAGGCAGTTGAAGTAGACTCTAAGTTGCCCTCAAACATCAGGCGTGCATTTGCAAGCCAGGAGGCCATCTCTTGGAATTCCAACAAAGTGTTGGTTGGCCTCTAGCTTTCTTGGATTTTATCTTGTGTGGACCTGGGCAACAATGCTTGTAACACCCAATGGCCCACCATAAAATCACTGGGGTTGTTCGACAGGCAGGCCATGAGCACTATGGTGAGCACGCCATAAGTTCAACTACACTCTCCCCAGACAATAGCTGTAGTGTTTTTTAACTCTTCAGTTCTTATAGTTGTGCTATTAGAAGGCATGCAGAAATGTCTCCCGGTTGGGCCAATCTGCTTATCTGTTGGCTTCTTGGAGCTTGGAGGATGCTCGTGTTTGGTAGATATGTGACGTTAGATTGCCGATGGTTGGTAATCTGACATGGCACTACAAGCTCATGCGACAACGCCACGGAGGACATGGGCAAGTGCTCCCCTTTTGGACATGGAGGTGACAAAAAGCTCTTTGCGGAGGAGGATGCAAGTGCGTTTTCAGCCTAACTCGTATGAGATGAGAGCAAATATTACTCTTATGTATGACACGTCAGATTATGGCCACGTCAGCCTCCTCGAGCCTGAACCGATGAAGCTTAAGAGAGGGCTAAAACCTGATATGCTTTGAGCTTGAACTGATGAAGGCGTGGATCAGGAGAGCCGATCGAAGAAGAATCCACTCACCGCAAAGTGAGCAAGGTGTACGATGGACCATACAGAGCCCCGACGCTGCAGCCGGAGATGGAGAGGACGACGAGCTAGCTGAAGAAGATAAGCAGGATGTAATGGTCTACCCCTAAATGCTTTCCACTAAAACATGGCACCGCAGCCAGAGACGGAGAGGACGACGAGCTAGCTGAAGAAGATAGGCAGGATGTAGGATGGTCTACCCCTAAATGCTTTCCACTAAAGCATGGCGAAATGCAAGCATGAACAAATGCTTGATGAAAGCATGGCGAAACACCAGCATGCCACCCAAACTCTTTCCCATATTAACATGGCCATTCTTTAACCATGGGTCTCAATTTCTCGATTGGTAATTGTGGAGCTCTTAAATAGCCACCATAGAAATAAAACCCAAATCACATTGCCTATATATGTTAATATTTGTAGACACTCAAGATTCACTTATACAATAGTTTGGTTTATGGATTTGAGAAGTGGAGATCTCCAAGTGTATTTTCCATAGCCTAGATGATACAAATTTGCAGAAGCATCGATCCTTCCTTGTTGACTTTGATTCTTCTCATGAGGGATGCTAAGTGCTATCAAGAGAGTGTGAAATGGCTAGTTTTTCATCATATATCGCTATTCCTATTAGGTTGTACCCATTGAGTTCTTAGGTCTCTATCTTGTTGTGCTAAGGTGGCCACCCCAAGAGGGCTTACTCTCGAACCATTCACCCATTCTTGTATAGCTAAGTAAGGCGTTGGTCATGCATAGCCTTCCTGGCGATCGCTCACACATAGCCTTCTTGCCCATCATTCATGTGCATTAACCCATTATTCTAGTGATCATTTCCAAGTTACCTATTAGTGCATGCCTTACTAAGCCACATACAAGTAAGTAGAGATAGCCATTGACACAATATGGGTGATGAAGCGGTGTTAAGTGGCCTAATGTTGAAAGATAAGGATCTGCAAAGGCTTGGGGATGATTTGTTTCTTGTAGCCATTTCCTAATAACTCATAGATGCCACAAATTGTAGAAGGCCCTAGTTATTGTTTGCAACAAGGACTCAATATCAAGCTATTATAAAATAGAGACTGGTCTACACTCAAATTAGGGGTACTCTAGCTACCATTGATGTATCCATTGAGCTCTCAACTCTTTGAAATTGTTGATATTGATAAAACCTTATCAAGTTATCTAAATGGTTTTCAATAGTTGAAGGCCCCTATATTTGGCACTATGCAATAGCACTACTTCTCCTTTCTTGAAACCCATCAATTTTCTTGAAACCCATCAATTTTCAATTTCAAGTTTTTTCATTTATAAAAATTTTCATTGAATATACATCTTTTTAGAGAGAATAATATCCCTAGGTTAAAAGTAACACAATACTAATATAAACATCTCCAACTTCAAATAAGAAATAACATCATCCTAAGGCTTCACAAATGCATTTAAGGTTAGACAATATCCAACCTTGGAGTATGTTCTAATGATAACATAAGTGGTTGGTTTACTTTGTATAGTCATCTATAAACAGAAAGAAATAAATGGATCATGCTAGAGATGGTGTAGGCATTGGTCCACAGATTTGAATGGACAAATCTAGCTAAACACTTAAGAGGAGAAGGAGCTATGTCTCAAGACAAAGGTAAAGGCCTAAAGTGTTTCACCTAATGGCAATTACTAGAAGAACTCTGAGAGATGACCAATACCCTAATTTTCCCATTGTTGTTCAACAAGGCCTTCCTAATTTGGATGTGTTTCCTTGGAAAGACATATGGGTGTCTACATTTATACTTGATTGAAGTGATGTGCCATGAGATGAGAATTGTAGGTTGTATAAATATATAATGATGTAATTATTTTTTGTTTCACCCAATGATTAATTTATCAATTATATATTTAAGCACATTTTAGTCCCTAATTGTAACCCTAAACGTAACTCTAAACCTAAACCTAAACCTATCCCTAATTTTTTTAATTTAAATATTTAAGTTTCTTGGATTCTCTCTCTCTCTCTCTCTCTCTCTCTCTCTCTCTCTCTCTCTCTCTCTCTCTTTATGGAGGCCAAGCTACTATTCCCTTAGCTTATTGATGTTGACATGTGTGTTCCATTGTGCAATGGAAAAGGTATTGTTAGCAAGGACTTTTTGATTAAAAAATATTATCCCAAGGAGTTCAAGTCCTTAGATGCCATCATTCATAGAGAAGATGAGGAAAAGGATGTGAGCCTTATTACACATCAAGATATGGAGTGTAATGACCTCTATATCCTTGAGGGGTCACTTTCTCTCTTGTGTACGAGGTGACATTCACTTCAGAATGTTATACACCCATGTGTAGTTGGGTTCTTGTGGATCTTGAAAGTCCCTCACAGTTTGTTGATGCAGTTCCCTTATGGACAAAGGTTCCTCAAATAGGATCACTTTCTCGTCTCAATAGTAAGAGTACAATGAAGAAGGACAACACTTTAACAAAGCTATGGTGAATTCAATGAGTTGTACAAGTTGAAGAGCTTCCAAGGTTTTATGATGATGTGATATTTGAGTTTCCAAACATAAAGGGATCTGGTTCAACAAAGGTAGGGATGGACCATAGGTTAGATGGTCGTATGTGGACAAAGCCAGCCACTTCAAATGTTTCCTTTCAAGGAGTGTGCAAGATTAGCCATTGTATCGACATAATGGAGTGACCAAATACAACTTGTCCTCCCTCCTCTTCCCTGATATTTAAACACTAGCATTAGCAATGATAGTTGTTTCAATGGATGCATGAAAAGGACTTGCATAGTGGGCCTCCTAGCCATACATAATGGGAAGATCATTTGCCACTATTGCAAGAATACATGCAAGGGATCATGTGGTTATTATGTGTATTATGTCATGCACCTAGTGATGAGACCCTCACTCGGTTAATGATACATGTGGGATCATTCCCACACTATGCAGGCAGGAACATCGAAGAAATTATTGGACAATACAAGAGAAATGGTGGAAAAAGTCGTTAGTGTTGCTAGGAATGCCGGTCCAAGAAGGGTGCAAATATGTGTAGCCAAAGAATTGGGTATGACATCATTGGTAAGGGAAGGGGGCCATGCAGAGCAGCTTGGAGAAAAGGAGTTCAGTGATGTGTTGGAGGAGCTTGGACCTCTAGTTAAAAATAATAAGTATGCATTGAGAATTACTTGAAGAGGTGGTTTGAGCTTATTTAACCAATTGTATATTGCAAGTTTCATAGGTCAGTATTGCAAGCATGTAAGGGTCCTCCAATTGGGTCTTTTGGCTATGATGATTTATTGCGGTTGAAGAGGGATTGTACCTATGATTTCTTTCATGGAAGCAGATTTCCAAGGCCGAGGGAGTGAATCTAATCGATGTTTTGTCTTCAAGATGTCAAGAAAGGGACCTGCATCAGGTGTTGATCTTGTAAATAGAATGAGGCATTCTAGCAATGGTGATATAAGGAGAGCTTGGATGATACAATTTGACCACACACATCACATTTTAGATTGGAATGGCATGCCATGTGTACGATCCAAGGTAGCAAGGAATTCATTTATGAAAACACTATGTACATCATGTCATCACTTTTTTGTTGTTTTTGTGTGGTAGCTTGCAGGAGCTTCTTACAATAGCTACATGTGAAATGAAAGAGGAGGACAAGACCTCCCAAGTATTATTTTGGGAATGCTTGAATAATGTCATGTGACACATGGATTTGAGAAGGTCGATTTTTTTGGGTTCATGGGGCAGATGAGGCCCAAGCAAATTGGAATGCCGTAAGAGAAGTATACAATGAAGGGCTAGAGATGAAGGGTCAAGAATGGTCATGATTGTTCCACTAGGCAACCTTCATACCACAAAGTATGTCGTGAAAGCAGTCCAAGGTGTACACAAGAACATGTGTGAGCAATGGCGAACGACAACGACAAAAATAGTAGCACAATTGCAAGCTCTTGTCATCCGATAATGGTGGGGCGAAGTGGCAATGTGAGTGATTGAGACATACCTGCTATGGACGTATGGTTCAGTTGGTGGGAAATTTATACTGCCCATTGGGGAAATATAATGATTTTTGTATGACTATTACCCTTATCTCTTGTTAAGTTTGGGTTTTTGGAAACATAACCTTGGAGAAATTATTATCATTGGCTTATTTGAATAATTATTGCAGGTAGAGAAGAGTAGTGATCAAGCATGCACACTATGCTCAAACTTATCAAAATCCAAACATGGAAGTTAGGTATCCGGGGAGGGTTTCAAGCAAAGAATATCATTATATGATGCTTGTGTTATAGACATGGCCAATGCCCTCTTGCAAAGTGCAAAACAGAATTCTTACAACCTTGGAAAACACATTGGAGTAGGGCCTAGTCTTGAGAAGCTTGTTGAAAGGGAAAATTCTAGTCCAACACAGGTCATACATACCATGAAAAGTAGCACTGCAGGTACTCCCATGTACAAGGCACCAACTCCTTTAAGTGGTGATCGAGAGTCAAGGCGTAAGAGGAAATCTTTTGTAGTGATGTGGAGGATGATGCGAGCCATAGGCCAGAGTTTAATGTGCATATTCGAGATAGAAAACCAATTGGAAGACCTGGAAAGATTCATTTATTAGATGAAGAGACAAGTGCAGGCAATGAATCCACATATACTAGTGTGGTGGAAGCACCAATACATTAAACCTTCTGGGCAATTAGGAGGACTCCAGAAAATAGTAGGGTCAAACGCCTCGGGCATTTAGGAAGGATGGGAAAATGTGGGCAAACTATAGTGGGATGTGCAAAGGGGGCACCTGCTCCCTCGTTTTTTTCAACAAGATCTCATGTGGCAAGGAAGACTTGTCAGATGATATAGTTTTGCAACACAGATGTAATGCACACATGGGCCATTGATAAGAACATTGATCATCCTCCACACAAAGTCCCTTCAGTTTAGCCTGTGGTAGAGGGTACCAAACTCTCAAAAGATGAGGTCGATGCATTGCTTCTTGCAAGTTTCAATTTGCAAATGAAGAAAGTGGAAGGAAAGATATCCTCCTCTACAATACAAGGAGTGAGCCAGGATATTCGAAAGGAGGAAACAACAGTAGCAAATATCACATCTCAAGAGGGACGACGCATGCGATAGAGGCCTAACATCTCAGAGCAAGCAGCAACAATAATTAAAAGAGCCCTCGAAATTAAAGCAAGGGTAATGTAAGATCCTCGTCCCCACCGCGCAACGGATTATGGGTGCTAGCAGCGGAAGTAGCACATCTTGCACGGGGTAGGGTCCTACACTCGAGGCCTCGCCCACGGATATCCGGACAGGTGACTAATTCCTCGGTTCTTCCAAAATCGAACTTAGAAAAACTTCCCTTGCTCGGAAAGCACAGGCGATTCCTCCAGGATAAAATTTTACTCTAACGTAGTCAGGGTCATTACTGACCAAAGTGATCCAACCGAACCTAAAGTCACTTGATCAGATCAAGGAAGAAACTTGCACTTGGATCATAGAGATCAACGCTTTTTTTCCCATCGAGAGGCACAGCCGTTGATTCCTTTTTCCATAGAACAATTACTATCCGGGATTTACTTCATCTAGCATATTACAATAGAAATTGAATCTCATTTTACGGATCCATCAATCCAGCCTAACTCCATCCAGTCCCATGGGTTAGCCAACCGCCCATCAATCCATCAATCCAGCCTAACTCCATCCAGTCCCATGGGTTAGCCAACCACTATAGTGATGGGATTCAATTTAGAATTTGGTTAGGTTTTGTCCCGGGTACCAGGGAAAAGAGTTCCCAGGCCCCCTAGCCAGATTTTCAAGCAAATTTAACTCCAGTCACACCACTTACACACCCAATATGAAATTGCCTTTTTCCCAGATTCAAATGTATTTAAATCAGTCATTTAATGAAATCATAGTGTTACTGATCATAAACTTCCAAGTATGCAGTTGAATCTTAGTTTCCAATCATAGTGTTACTGATCATAAACTTCCAAGTATCCAGTTGAATCTTAGTTTCCAATCATTCCTTTATCGGAGTATCTATGGCATCATTGGCAACTAGAACGCTCACCACCTGTTCACTCAGGGGCCTTTTCGATAGTTCCTAGCTCATAGTACCCGGAAAATATTCACTTATAAAAATCAAGATGGAATCCTCGTTGAAGATCAGCAAGATCAACCAACAGATCCATATAAGAGAGCTATGGACTCATTAGTTGAGGACCAGCAAGGTCAATCAACCAGATCCATACTCGATTTCAGAAAACAACTCTTACTCCTTGTTCCAATATCTTCCACGATGCACGTGTGGGTATCTTCGACGACCCAGAGCCCGAGCACCGTATGGTCAGCACCCTCTAAGATCCTTCGCAGGTCACCTAGCACTTCACTCATAGGCCGCTTCCTTGGTCCCTCATCCACCGTACTGGAAGCTCACCATTTAAATCGAACCGAGGTTGGTCAAGACCTCGGCCGACCTTGCTACACGAGACGTCCCTCCATTGACTCTCCGTCAGCAGTTGCAACTTTATCAATTCGGTCTCCACGACCTTAATCACAAGACGGTCAAAATCCTTCCCCAGCATTCTTGACATAAAACAGTCATTTACAAACAGGTTACAAATATAGTTTCTATAATGAACTCTCGTCTTTCCACATTATCCCTCATCAATCCATATTACTTATTCCACATTCCATTCATATGTGTACTCATTCTTATCCAATCACATCATTTTCCATCTCATCACATCAGATTCATTCACATCACATATCATTTATTCACATCCCAATTCACATGCCATCACATCTCATCCATTCACTTATATAGACGTCACATCATTTCACATACACATTCACATTCATTATTCCACATACACATCCATATTCGTACTTCCACATCCATACATCCACTTCCACATCCGCCTTCATACATACATATCCATATCCACATCCATACATCCATACATCCACTTCCACATTCATACATCCACATCCACATCCACATCCACATCCATACATCCATTTCCACATCCACATTCATACATCCACATCCACATCCACATTCATACATCCACATCCCCATTCACATTCATACATCCACATCCACATCTACATTCATACATCCACACATCCACATTCACATTCATACATCCATATCCACATTCACGTTCATACATCCACATCCACATCTGCATTCATACATCCGCACATCCACATTTACATTCATACATCCACATCCACATCCACATTCATACATCCGCACATCCACATTTACATTCATACATCCACATCCACATTCACATTCATACATCCACATCCACATCTACATTCATACATCCACATTTACATTCATACATCCACATCCACATCTACATTCATACATCCACATCCACATCTGCATTCATACATCCACATCCACATTTACATTCATACATCCACATCCACATCTACATTCATACATCCACATCCACATCTACATTCATACATCCACATTCACATTCATACATCCACATCCACATCTACATTCATATATCCACACATCCACATTCACATTCATACATCCATATCCACATTCACATTCATACATCCACATCCACATCTACATTCATACATCCGCACATCCACATTTACATTCATACATCCACATCCACATCTACATTCATACATCCACATCCACATCCACATCTACATTCATACATCCACACTTCCATTTTCACATCCACACATCCACATTCACATTCATACATCCACATCCACATTCACATTCATACATCCATTTCCACATCCACATTCATACATCCACATCCACACATCCACATCCACATCCACATCCACATCCATACATCCACATCCACACATCCACATTCACATCCATACTTATCACATACACATACATCTTTCCTTTCACATACATACATCTACATCCATTCTTTCACATATATACATCTCCATCCATTCTTCGTTCATTTTCATCTATCTGATTCATTTCACATCCTCAAATCTATTTATAGAATACAAGAGAATTCTTATTTTTGATATAAGATTTCTTTACGCATCTATTTATGCATAAATTCCATTTTAAGGAGAATAACACTTTCAAAATAAAAATCAATCTTTTATGCATCTTCCTATGCATAAATTCATTTTAAATGAGAATGACACTTTTGAATTAAAATTCAATCTTTTATGCATCTTCTCATGCATAAAATCAAAATTGATGAAAATAACTCTTTTGAACTAAAAATAGATTTCTTTATGCATCTTTCCATGCATAAAATCAAAATTGATGAGAATAACACTTTTGGGTTAAAATAAATTCTTTATGCATCTTTCCATGCATAAATCCAATTTAGTAGGAATTACACTTTTAGAATAAAAGAATTTCCCCTATGCATCTAATTTATGCATAAAATCCATTTATGATGAAAATCCCACTTTTAATATAAAAAAATATCTTTTATGCATATGTTTATGCATATAAATCATTTATGATAAAAATCACTCTTTTAATATAAAAGAATTTCTTTTATGCATAAATTCATTTATGATGAAAATCACACTTTTAATATAAAAGAATTTCTTTTATGCATCTAATTTATGCATAAATAAAAAAATCTTTTATGCATATGTTTATGCATACAAATCATTTATGATGAAAATCACTCTTTTAATATAAAAGAATTTCTTTTATGCATCTAATTTATGCATAAAATCATTTATGATGAAAATCACACTTTTAATTATAAAAAATATCTTTTATGCATATGTTTATGCATACAAATTATTTATGATGAAAATCACTCTTTTAATATAAAAGAATTTCTTTTATGCATCTAATTTATGCATATAATCATTTATGATAAAAATCACACTTTTAATATAAAAAACATATCTTTTATGCATATGTTTATGCATACAAATCATTTATGATGAAAATCACTCTTTTAATATAAAAGAATTTCTTTTATGCATCTAATTTATGCATAAAATCATTTATGATGAAAATCACACTTTTATAATCAGAATAACATTTTTAATATACTTCCTTTTATGCATAGAACTTAATTCTAAAGAAAATAACACTTTTTTAATAAAATATTTTTAGTATGTATTTTCTTATACCTAGGATGAAAATTAACACTTTAAGAATACATATACGATGGGAATTATTCTTTTTGAATAAAAAAGTAAAACTTATTTTTACACAATTTTAGAAAATTTTGCCTAACCTCCTTTGTATGGCTGACCATTTTTCAATTATTAACTCTCTAAAATCAATTAGAATTTCACCAAGAGTATTTAAATCATTCTAATGTAAACATTTTCTACTTATCAACAAAGAGAAACATTATGAAAACTTGATTTTATCCATTAATCATTCATCTAGGATAAAGAATGGTTGGATTTACTAAAGAAGAGGGGAATGCCTTTTTTCAATGAGGCATAACATCATAATCATTTTAGAGAAGACAAAAATCATAAAAAAATCATAAAATTTAAGCATACATGGGAATTTATATATTTCCTTATTCCATTCATCAATTAACTTCAATAGCATTAAAAAGCCATTCCAATTAAGCTTCTCAAGCTTAAGAGGGGTTGAGAAGAGAGAAACATTGAGAAATTATGAAAAACGATCAAAATTCACACTTTACCTTACAAATTGCTTGATTCTTTGATCACGATAGAGGTCCCCAACCAATCAATTGGTTTGGTGTGTTGATGGAGCAACCAATGGAGATTGAAGGAGGAGGGAAGCTCCAATTTCTTCAATTTGGAGAGAATTTTAGAGAATAGTAAAAATTATCATTATTTCAGCATAATTCTGGCATAGTATAATTCACCTATTTTTTACAAAGGACTCAGGTTCTATTTATAGGAGAGGGAGGCCAACTGATTTCTAGAATTTTCTAGATTCAATTTGGTTGAATTTGGACTAGATTTGGACCTAGTTTGGTTCTTTTTTGATCTGGTTTTGATTCGGTTTGATCCAAGAGAGAGGAGAGATAAAAATATCACATTATTTTTTAGTTTAAAACTCATTCAAGCATGTGTAGTAGGCGCCTCCTTGAAGGGACTCCCCTTCCTTACACATGTGTCAAAATGGAATCATTATACCCAAAATATCTCATTTTTTTAGTAATACTCATAGTTTTTTACTAATAACCCTTGTACATAGTCAACTCTTCATCTTATGTGAGCATTTACTCATTTTTTGGTATTTTCTTTTACAAATTGGATTTATCTCCTCCCCACACATGGATTGATCTTATTGGCCCATAGGAACCTTAATTTAAAATTTTGAAAAAATCTTGACTCTCAGAATAAGGCCTCTTGAACAGATTATACTTGATTTCTAATGCACCTTCTGTTTTGAACTTCTATTTTGGGGGAACTTATTTTAATAAGAAGAGATCTTTTTTCATCCAAAAATATTTAAAAACTGAATTACCACTCTCTAGAAGATTTTCTCTCTCTAGGCCAAAACTGGTAAAAACAAGATCTTTTATATTACTGAAGAGGGATTTGACTACAGGGGAATATACTGGACATCCTGAGAGGCTGGGGAGGAATCTTACATTCTACCCCACTTGAAAAACGCGAGATGTCCTCATCTCACAGGTGGAGTATGATCTCTTTCATCTTCTTCTTCTTCTTCAATCACTTCCAGCGTTACTGCCTTGGAAGTGGACGGCCGATTTGGGAACAACTCTCTTTGACTTCCCCTATTCTGAGGTGGAGGTCTTGCATTACTTTGGATTGAAACTGCACGTTGGATAGAGGGTCTACTTCTGGGATTTCCTTGATTTTGGCAGATAGAACCCTGATTACTCTAGAAGGAAGGGGCTGGAGTCTGGAATCTTGATCCCTGATTTCCCTGCCCTGAAAACCTTGATCCAAAAGGAGTTAGGCAATCCATACTGCGATGTCCAAATCCTTGACAGTTATAGCATTTCACTCTCTTGTTCAAGGGTGGAACTTCTGAAGTTGAAATCCAGGGGATTGAGTTTCGGGAAAAGGACATTTCTTCCATTCTGGAACTTCCCATATCCTGGGTTTGACCCTGATATCTCTTAGGCGGAGGAAGGTTGAAATCATCTTCTGGGAATAAAAACCTTTTGAAAGGTGATGGTGCTGGCTTTGGCGGGACTTTGACATCAAAGGCTTTGGCGAAATCCTTCGCCATCCGAACTGCTTCGGCCATGGAAATAGGTTTGGCATTCTTGACTAAAGTATCCAATGGCTCGTTCATTCCCCGAATGAACCTGGCCATCAGCTGCTCTTCATCCAATTGAGGGGAATATTTAAGGAGAAGGGCAAAAGCCTGATGATACTCTTCAATTGTCCGGCTTTCCTGCTTTAGTTCCAAGAACTCATTCATCTTAGTTTCAAGAAAGCCTGGGGGACAAAACCTCTTTCTGAGGTAAGCCTTGAGATCGGTCCAGGTGTGGGTATTTCGGTCGAGACAGTTTGTCTCGCAGTGGTTTCTCCACGCCACTCTAGCTATCTCCACTATCTTCAGCCTTGCAAGAGCCATTTTGCTCTTCTCATTGTACCCGGTGACATCAAAGTATTCTTCCATTAATTCGATCCACTTCTCCACAGCCTCGCCCAAGTTTTCCCCTTCACCCTTGAAAGGTCCAGGCTATGAACTATGAAGAGTTTTACGAACATCCAGGTCGAGCTCTTCTTCATCGAGTTGGGGGTTAACATTTCTACCATGACGACCTTGATCCATGTTCCTATCAATACGAAAATTCTTATTAAGTCTCTTTATTTATGATTCAATCCGAATTTTGATTCAACTGATTCCGGGGTTCTCTAAATAGGTCGGCTCCCCATAGAATCAAGGGATAAAGATACTCATATAGAACACATTATCAGTTGACAATTCATTCAGAATATCTCATTCATATCTTTAACACAATAACGGTCCATCAAACTGAATTTTTCTATCTGAACAATCCTCCATGGGGATTTCAATTTTTCAAATTTTTAATTTATCAACCCTTAACTTGATCCATTGATCAAAAGTTAACAGTAGTAATCTGCCAGCACAATCCACTAATCTCATAGTGATTTGCTGAAGTTATTAACGTCATTCCAGTTATGAACATCATCACAGGGACTCGTCCCATTCATCCTTATTGCGGTTTCGCTCAGCTCATTACATTTCAACCAAATTTCAGGAATCATCATTTTTCAATCAGAATCCAAATCAACTCATCAGTTCTCAACCAAAATTTAAAAATCATATCAACCACATTCGAATTCATCATCTGGATAGCATTAATGCTTATAATTCCAAGTCTTACATTTACTCGTATATACTGCCAGTAAAGAGCTATAGTTATACCCTCGGTATATACGGGTCATCATGGTTCCTCGAACTATAAGGTAAATACCATCATGTCTAGGCCTCAAGCAAGTCAGGGATTCCATACAATTGCGGTACTTCCATTTGAAGACCCAATTACTAATTTACGAATTTCAACTTGAATATCAAATTGTATGAATTTTATCACACAATTACAACCTTTTTGTGCTTCTTGATAAATTTTTGACATATTTGGCTTCTCAGTTGATCCTCATTAGCCAATTAGCTCTGATACCAACTGTAAGATCCCCATCCCCACCGCGCAACGGATTCTGGGTGCTAGCAGCAGAAGTAGCACATCTTGTGCGGGGCAGCGTCCTACACTCGGGGCCTCGCCCATAGATATCCGGACAGGTGACTAATTCTTCGGTTCTTCCAAAACCGAACTTGGAAAAACTTCCCTTGCCCGAAAAGCATAGGCGATTCCTCCAGGATAAAATTTTACTCTAACATAGTCAGGGTCATTACTGACCAAACTGATCCAACCGAACCTAAAGTCACTTGATCAGATCAAGGAAGAAACTTGCACTTGGATCATAGAGATCAACGCTTTTTTCCCCATCGAGAGGCACAGCCGTTGATTCCTTTTTCCATAGAACAATTACTATCCGGGATTTACTTCATCTAGCGTACTACAATAGAAATTGAATCTCATTTTACGGATCCATCAATCAAGCCTAACTCCATCCAGTCCCATGGGTTAGCGAACCGCCCAACCACTATAGTGATAGGATCCAATTTAGAATTTGGTTAGGTTTTGTCCCGGGTACCAAGGAAAAGAGTTCCCAGGCCCCCTAGCCAGATTTTCAAGCAAATTTAACTCCAGTCACACCACTTACACACCCAATATGAAATTGCCTTTTTCCCAGATTCAAATGTATTTAAATCGGTCATTTAATGAAATCATAGTGTTACTGATCATAAACTTCCAAGTATCTAGTTGAATCTTAGTTTCCAATCATTTCTTTATCGGAGTATCTATGGCATCATTGGCAACTAGAACGCTCACTCAGGGGCCTTTTCGAGAGTTCCTAGCTCATAGTACCCGGCAAATATTCACTTATAAAAATCAAGATGGAATCCTCATTGAAGATCAGCAAGATCAACCAACAGATCCATATAAGAGAGCTATGGACTCATCACTTGAGGACCATCAAGGTCAATCAACCAGATCCATACTCGGTTTCAGAAAACAACTCTTACTCCTTGTTCTAATATCTTCCACGATTCACATGTAGGTATCTTCGGCGACCCAGAGCCCGAGCACTGTATGGTCAGCACCCTCTAGGATCCTTCGCAGGTCACCTAGCGCTTCACTCATAGGCCGCTTCCTTTCATCCACCGTATCGGAAGCTCACCATTTAAATCGAACCGAGGCTGGTCAAGACCTCGGCCGACCTTGCTATGCGAGACGTCCCTCCATTGACTCTCCATCTCAGCAGTTGCAACTTTATCAGTTAGGTCTCCATGACCTTAATCACAAGATGGTCAAAATGCTTCCCCAGCATTCTTGACATAAAACAGTCATTTACAAACAGGTTAGAAATACAGTTTCTATAATGAACTCTCGTCTTTCCACATTATCCCTCATCAATCCATATTACTTATTCCACATTCCATTCATGTGTGTACTCATTCTTATCCAATCACATCATTTTCCATCTCATCACATCAGATTCATTCACATCACATATCATTTATTCACATCCCAATTCACATGCCATCACATGTCATCCATTCGCTCATATAGACGTCACATCATTTCACATACACATTCGCATTCATTATTCCACATACACATCCACATTCGTACTTCCACATCCATACATCCACTTCCACATCCGCCTTCATACATACATATCCATATCCACATCCATACATCCACTTTCACATTCATACATCCACATCCACATCCACATCCACATCCATATATCCATTTCCACATCCACATCCACATTCATACATCCACATCTCCATTCACATTCATACATCCACATCCACATTCACATTCATACATCCACATCCACATCTACATTCATACATCCACACATCCACATTCACATTCATACATCCATATCCACATTCACATTCATACATCCACATCCACATCTACATTCATACATCCGCACATCCACATTTACATTCATACATCCACATCCACATCTACATTCATACATCCACACTTCCATTTCCACATCCACACATCCACATTCACATTTATACATCCACATCCACATCCACATTCACATTCATACATCCACATCCACATTCACATTCATACATCCACATCCACATCTACATTCATACATCCATACATCCACATTCACATTCATACATCCATATCCACATTCACATTCATACATCCACGTCCACATCTACATTCATACTTTCGCACATCCACATTTACATTCATACATCCACATCCACATCTACATTCATACATCCACACTTCCATTTTCACATCCACACATCCACATTCACATTCATACATCCACATCCACATCCACATTCACATTCATACATCCATTTCCACATCCACATTCATACATCCACATCCACATCCGCATCCATACATCCACATCCACACATCCACATTCACATCCATACTTATCACATACACATACATCTTTCCTTTCACATACATCCTTCACATACATACATCTACATCCATTCTTTCACATACATACATCTCCATCCATTCTTCATTCATTTTCATCTATATGATTCATTTCACATCCTCAAATCTATTTATAGAATACAAGAGAATTCTTATTTTTGATATAAGATTTCTTTACACATCTATTTATGCATAAATTCCATTTTAAGGAGAATAACACTTTCGAAATAAAAATCAATCTTTTATGCATCTTCCTATGCATAAATTTATTTTAAATGAGAATGACACTTTTGAATTAAAATTCAATCTTTTGTGCATCTTCTCATGCATAAAATCAAAATTGATGAAAATAACTCTTTTGAACTAAAAATAGATTTCTTTATACATCTTTCTATGCATAAAATCAAAATTGATAAGAATAACACTTTTGGGTTAAAATAAATTCTTTATGCATCTTTCCATGCATAAATCCAATTTAGTAGGAATTACACTTTTAGAATAAAAGAATTTCTCCTATGCATCTAATCTATGCATAAAATCCATTTATGATGAAAATCTCACTTTTAATATAAAAAAATATCTTTTATGCATATACATTATTTATGATGAAAATCACTCTTTTAATATAAAAGAATTTCTTTTATGCATCTAATTTATGCATAAAATCATTTATGATGAAAATCACACTTTTAATATAAAAGAATTTCTTTTATGCATCTAATTTATGCATAAAATCATTTATGATGAAAATCTCACTTTTAAAATAAAAAAATCTTTTATGCATATGTTTATGCATACAAATCATTTATGATGAAAATCACTCTTTTAATATAAAAGAATTTCTTTTATGCATCTAATTTATGCATAAAATCATTTATGATGAAAATCACACTTTTAATATTAAAAAATATCTTTTATGCATATGTTTATGCATACAAATCATTTATGATGAAAATCACTCTTTTAATATAAAAGAATTTCTTTTATGCATCTAATTTATGCATAAATTTATTTATGATAAAAATCACACTTTTAATATTAAAAAAATATCTTTTATGCATATGTTTATGCATACAAATCATTTATAATGAAAATCACTCTTTTAATATAAAAGAATTTCTTTTATGCATAAAATTATTTATGATGAAAAGCACACTTTTATAATCAGAATAACAATTTCAATATACTTCCTTCTATGCATAGAACTTAATTCTAAAGAAAATAACACTTTTTTAATAAAATATTTTTAGTATGTATTTTCTTATACCTAGGATAAAAATTAACACTTTAAGAATACATATACGATGGGAATTACTCTTTTTGAATAAAAAAGTAAAACTTATTTTTACACAATTTTAGAAAATTTCGCCTAACCTCCTTTGTATGGCTGACCATTTTTCAATTATTAACTCTCTAAAATCAATTAGAATTTCACCAAGAGTATTTAAATCATTCTAATGTAAACATTTTCTACTTATCAACAAAGAGAAACATTATGAAAACTTGATTTTATCCATTAATCATTCATCTAGGAAAGAATGGTTGGATTTACTAAAGAAGAGGGGAATGCCTTTTTTCAATGAGGCATAACATCATAATCATTTTAGAGAAGACAAAAATCATAAAAAAACCATAAAATTTAAGCATACATGGGAATTTATATATTTCCTTACTTCCATTCATCAATTAACTTCAATAGCATTAAAAAGCCATTCCAATTAAGCTTCTCAAGCTTGAGAGGGGTTGAGAAGAGAGAAACATTGAGAAATTATGGAAAAAGATCAAAATTCACACTTTACCTTACAAATTGCTTGATTCTTTGATCACGGTAGAGGCCCCCAACCAATCAATTGGTTTGGTGTGTTGATGGAGCCACCAATGGAGATTGAAGAAGGAGGGAAGCTCCAATTTCTTCAATTTGGAGAGAATTTTAGAGAATAGTAAAAATTATCATTATTTCAGCAACATAATTCTGGCATAGTATAATTCACCTATTTTTTTACAAAGGACTCAGGTTCTATTTATAAGAGAGGGAGGCTCACCAAGACCAACTAATTTCTAGAATTTTCTAGATTCAGTTTGGTTGAATTTGGACTAGATTTGGACCTAGTTTGGTTCCTTTTTTATCCAGTTTTGATTCGGTTTGATCCAAGAGAGAGGAGAGATAAAAATATCACATTATTTTTTAGTTTAAAACTCATTCAAGCATGTGTAGTAAGCGCCTCCTTGAAGGGACTCCCCTTCCTTACACATGTGTCAAAATGGAATCATTATACCCAAAATATCTCATTTTTTTAGTAATACTCATAGTTTTTTACTAATAACCCTTGTACATAGTCAACTCTTCATCTTATGTGAGCATTTACTCATTTTTGGGTATTTTCTTTTACAAATTGGATTTATCTCCTCCCTACACATGGATTGATCTTATTGGCCCATAGGAACCTTAATTTAAAATTTTGAAAAAATCTTGACCCTCAGGATAAGGCCTCTTGAACAGATTATACTTGATTTCTAATGCACCTTCTGAAAATCTTTTTGAACTTCTGTTTTGGGGGAACTTATTTTAATAAGAAGAGATATTTTTCCATCCAAAAATATTTAAAAACTGAATTACCACTCTCTAGAAGATTTTCTCTCTCTAGGCCAAAACTAGTAGAAACAAGATCTTTTATATTACTGAAGAGGGATTTGACTACAGGGGAATATACTGGACATCCTGAGAGGCTGGGGAGGAATCTTATAGGTAACACAATAAATGGTGATTGAGTCTAAACAACATGAGTTTTTCACTATAGAAACTTTTGGGGAAGTATAGAAACTTTTAGGGAAGGCATAGAAGTTGGTGTTTATGATATACATATCAAAGGCCATCCAACATGCACTTGTCCAGATTTCATGGGAAGGATTGAAAAGAAGAATCCATATCTTGCATGCAAGCACCTATAGTTTGTATACCTGAGGGTTCTCAGCCTCAACCAAAATGATAATATGTTTATTCATCTGACTGAAAGGTATGTCGCTGAGGCTCTGAAGAATAGACACAAGACATACTCGGAGTTGGCCTAGAGTGTAAGCAAGTACAAACATTTGTATTAGGCTGATCTTTTTTTGGTTTTTTGAACTTGGCTTGTGAACAATATGGATGCAAAGGGATTCCAAAACTTCAATGGCTAATGTCCTTGTCCACTTAGGGTATAAAGACCTTTTTTGTATGTAATGACATGACTTTTTATTAATATGGATGGAAGGGATTGTAACACTTTAAACATTATGTGTGATTAATGGATGGAATAGAATGCTACACTTTCTTCACTAATTTATTTGTCCATTTGTCCACTTTTTTTTTGCAAGGATGTTGTACTAACATTTTGTTCTAAGGGTGTAGAAGAATAAGTGAGGGGGAGAGAGAGGTGGTGTATAGAGAGATGTTGGAGAGAGGGGGAGAGGGAGAGTGTCAATTAGGGAGTGAGAGAGAGATAGAGTGGGACAATAGAGAGAGAGGGAGTGTAGGGACTGGGTATGGAGAGAAGAGAATGTGAGTGAGGGAGAGAGATACATACTACAAAGAGAGTAGAGAGAGAGTAGAGAGAGAGAGAGAGGAAAAAAGTGCTCTTCGCCAATTTGGAAGATTCGCTCGTTGGAAATTGCTTCGCCAAAAAATGCATTCATAAATATACAACAATAAATTGGTAAATACTTATTCCATAGGAATACAAACCATCACCACACACATGTTCACCAGGTGTAAGTACTCCAAGATCACCTTGCCATACAAACCAACTACTACAATAAGCAAAGGCAAATGCCACAAGCATGTCAATGTGAACCAAATGTTTTAATATTTAAAATGGCATCACCCACGATATTAACAAAATTTTGCATGACACAAGGATAATCTAAGTGTCCCTGAATTATCTTAGAGTGTAGAATAATACTTTTTAAGTGGGCATTAATGATGTAAATCGTTACTGAGTGCATGGAAGCCATGTCCAAGTAATTGAATCGAATGGAGTTGATTTTGGTAGAGATTTGGGAGAACTTGAGTATGGATCATTGGTGAACATAGGCTCTGATTAGGTATTTAACTTTATATAGGGTTCCTAATCATGTTTTGCCACATGGCCATTGCCCCGGGTTGGTGATTAGAATGTTGATGATCTGAATATTAGAGATATGGATTGGAGACGATCCAAAAGTTGATGATATGGACATGAATAATACAATCTAAAAGTTTAGACGATTTGAATTGGAACAATTCAATAATGGGGGATGATCTAAAGTTGGAGTGATATGGGATTTTGGGATCGACGATTGATCTGGTTTTGATCGTAATCAAGATAAAAGCATTGGGACTGGTGATACAAATATTGGGATCATTGAATGGGTCCAGATCGGCGATCCAAAACATGGCAGAGCTGAATTTGTTCCTTTTTTTTCCTTAGGGTTTCTTGAGATTTGTTTGGGTGTTTGTGCAAGGGTCACAACAAAATCAAGGTTCCCAATGCATGTGTTTGTGTAATATATGGTCATACCTATGGATGCAATTGAATGCATAAAGCATGCGATGAAAGAACACTCATTGGGGGGTCTATGGGCTATTGATGAGGTTTTTACCTTGGCAATTTTGCTATAGAGGGAGAGAGGATTTTGTCGTGGAATTCTCAGGCGCTGGGTCATACTCTAGGCAAAGTAGAGGAAGGTTTCCCTTTTGTCCTCTCGCTAGTTCCCCCCCCCATCTAGAAACGTACCTAAGAGGCTCTCAGAATTGAGGTTTTTCTTAAGTGTTATTAGTGCATGAGTGGGACTTACTCCTTCACCTTGATGACCTTGACTCAGACTTGTTGATAGTTATGCTTGTCTCTCTCTAATGCAAGTGACTGAACAATAATAGACCTTGTGAACAACATGTGTTATGCTTAGGATTTACACTTGGGCACATTTTGGCCTTTGTAACCCAACTCTTGACTCTTATGCCCTTGGCACATTTTGGCCTTTGTAACCCAACTCTTGACTCTTATGCCCTTGGCACATTTTGGCCTCCGGTGACTTGTTGACAATTTAGTGCAATTCAGTGGGGGTAGCCCCTTGGTCTTTTTATTTTTCTTTGTTCTGCTTGGTGCTACTCTTGAGTAAGCAACAACTTTCTTTGTCTTGTGATTTGGCATGAGGGTGACAACATCCTCTTTACAAAAACAAGGTTTCTTCCCTTGGTCTTTTCTTTCTGCTTTGTTTTGCTTGTTGTTGTATTGAGTAAGCAACAACTTTCTTTGCCTTGTGATTTGGAATGAGGGTGAAAACATCGTCTCTTTACAAAAACAAGGCTTGTTCCTATGTAAGGATTAAAGATTTCAAGGTCTTTAGGCCATTTTGTGGCAAGGTTTTCTTGTCAACAAAACAACTGACACTTTTATGGGCTTAGAGGAATTTTCTTCATATTGGAGGTTGAGGAGAGGTCTTCCATTTTCCTTTAGAGTTGTTCCCTCTCTTCCTTGGTTAAGTGTTCCTCTACCTTAACCTTGTCTTTGTAGGTCCTTTTAGGTATCCATTTCTACTTTAACTCCACTAGCTTGTGTATATTGGCTTTGAGCACAATGATGATTCTTGATGTACTTTGGCTCTCGTGCTTTGTTGTTGATGGCCACCATATTTTGGCTTAATCTTGGCAAACCAGATCAATCCTTATCTTTGATAATATCCTTGGGCCTTGAGAGAGCATTTTGTCCATCCTTGGGTAGCTAGATCATTCCGCCATTTGGTGTTTCTCCCTCTCTTTGGGATCCATACCATCTTATCATATGTTGTCCATTTGCATCGATATAGTGGCTTTCAGGATCCATACCTGTTTTAGTTGCTTGATCTTAGCTTTTGGAGAGGTATGAGGTAAAACTACTAGAATAGTTGAGAATTTTGGTACCCATACTTGTTAAAGTTATGTTGTTGGTAAAGTGGAGGGAGTAGGAATTGTTAGTTCTTTTGTTGTTTTTATGTTTCTTCTACAAATCCTCCTTGGTTTTAGCTTGGGCTTCTCTGCCTTAGGTTTGTGTTTTGGCTTGTAAGTCCCTATTTGTGTGGTAGAGTTGGAAGGGTTGTGGTTGCTTCAATGAGGCTTATAGTTTTGAACTTACCCACTTGATCGGACTTTCTTATAATAGTGTGATAAATTTTGGATCTATGCAGAGACTTGTATTGGTTCTCTTATAGGAAGGACACTCATAGTTCTTTTCTCAAATTGAATGGTTACAGTCCTTGTCCATTAATGTTGTAGTCGTGTTTAGAAATTCATCAAATCTTCCAGGGATGATTTCTTTTGGCATAGTTCCTACATTCATCACGACAAAGAGACTACTTTCCATGGGATAAGAGTTTATGTGAAATTTAAGCTTTACAACACCTTCACACTTATTGTACAGTCCTGAAACAATTTGCACTAAGGTCTTTGTAAGCTCAAGGAAGAGTTTTCCTAATGAGAGCCATGTCTCATAGGACATTAGGTTTCTTCCTGCTCTAATGCCTAGTAGATCAAGTTTGGCTATGACCCTTGTGGTGGTTGGGAAGTCCAAGAAAAGCCTCGCGAGCTTCACATCTTCTTCTCCATCATTAGTGTCTATATAATAGCCATGTGAAAAAGTAGAATAATATTTTGTTGTTAAACTTTCTCTTTGTGAGCCTTGGCTTCTCATCAAGCTTATTTTTTCCTTTCTATTTCCTTCTTTTTTGTGTTTTCAGCTAGGTGGATGGCTTTGAGTTGTTCATAGGAGTGGGGTGCATAGAATTTTCTAAGTTTACTCCCATTGAGGAATCCTTTCATTTCCAATGTCTCTGAGTGGGTAGCTCCTTCCAAAGTCAGTTCATAGATCCTAAATGGACCCATACCTCTAAGCTTGAGTTTTCATTTGTTTTTGTTGAGGTTATATAGTAGGACCAAGTCCTCTACCTTGAACATTGTGGTTTTGATGTTCGAATCAAACCATCTTTTTCTTCTCTTCTTTTCAACATACATGCCCACTAATGAGTGTAGCCTAGCCTCATCTAGTTTTTTGAGTTCTATGATTTGTTTAAATAACTCATGTGGTTAGTCCACTCCACTTGTTTGGCTACCCTCAAAATTGGGATCACAAATTCTATAAGGAGAATTACATATAGTCCAAAGACCAAATTGTAAGGCATAGTCCTTATGTCAATGTTTTGTAGGTGGTTTGATATGCCCATAATGTCAATGGAATCTTTGTTTCTAGTGTGTCCTAGGAAGCTTCAACTGTTTTTGAGAGCACTGCACATAAGGGCTTGTTGGTGCTCTAAGCTTATTCATTTGTCTGTGGATAATAAGGGGAAGACTTTTGGTGGACAACCATAAATTCTTCTCAAAGGAACATTTAAGAAATGAGTCCTACTATCACTTATGAGTTCTACTATCACTTATGAGTTCTAAGGGACTCATTTAAGAAATGAGTCCTACTATCACTTATGAGTTCTAAGGGACTCATTTAAGAAACCAGTCCCAGTGTAGTCACCTATAAGTTCTAAGGGACATCCAAACCTTATGATGACATTGTTTTCATAGAGAGAAGCTTGGCAATTGTCCTGGTGTTAGCCTTAAATGTGGACTTAGCCTTCTTCCATTTGGTTACATACTCCATAGTTATGACAATATATCACACTTGTGTGCCTTTTGTTACAAGGCTAAAGGTTCTAATAGAATCCATTCCCCACTTATAAAATTGGTTGTAGGGGCATCCTATCTCTTTGGTGTGGTATTGCTTTAGTATTGTGTGAAGCACCACCACTCATCACATCTTCTGACATACTCAATAGCATCTCCAAAGAGTGTCAGAGCAGCCCACCACAATCTAACATAGAGGCATCCTATCTCTTTGGTGTGGTATTGTGTGAAGCATTGGCACTCATCACATATTTTGACATATTCAATAGCATCTCCAAAAGTTTTGGCCACCACAATCCAATATAGAGGAATTCAAGAGCAATGATTTCACTTTTAAATTTCCCTTCAGTGGCTCCTACATGACCTTGTTTAAGAATATTAATATACTTGTCCTTACACACACAAAACTTTAGTATGTAATCTCTCCCTTTTTTATAAGGTCACCCCGAGATAAGCATGTAAGGGGCTATGGTCTTGACTATCATTGATTCCTATAGTGAGCAATATCATAGCTCCATCTTGTCACCACTAAGTTGATTTGGAATAGAGGAGCATCTAAAAGATCATCCTCAACCCACATTTTTGTTGGATCTCCACTCAATATCCTTGTTAACTCTTACATGTGTTGACTCTTTTCTTATTGATATCGCAAAATCAAACTTGAAAAAGAAGAAACAACCACCTTATGATATGCCTTGTGGTGCATGGATTGTTCACTAGATAGAGTAAGGCTTGATGGTTATAATATAAAATACAATCTTGTTTATACCAAAATATAATGGCAAAACTTCTTCTCACAGCATAAACCATTAACAAACCTTCTCTCTTAATGGCCATATAGTTCTTCTTTGGTTGCTCAACTATCTATTGGCATGGAGAATTGGGAAATCCATGCTCTTTTCTCTTGGTTGAGTTAACATGCATCCTATGGCATATGCTAATATGTCAATGTGCACATAGAAGATAATATCCATCTCAGTGCTCTCAGAATTGGAGGTGAGATCAAAGCTTACTTAAGGTTATGGAACACTTCTTTGGATTCCTCTATCCACACAAAATGGACTAGTAGGGCATATAGAGGCCTAGCAATTTTGGCATACATGAATATAAACCTCCTATAATACCCGGTGTGCCCCATAAATCTTTAGATAACCTTTGGGATTTTTGGTCTCTTGGATCTTTCCTTCATCGATTGTGATCTTATTTTTGGATAGGACATGTCCTAGGATTTTTCTATGCCTAACCATGAATTTATATTTTTCTGGGTTTAGACACAACCTATAGTATCTACATCTCTCAAACTCTTGCCGTCGATGTGGGATATTCTCTCTTCTCAACTTTGAGTTCACATAGAGGTCATCTATAAAGGCCTCCAAGAATTTTTTTAGGAAATCCTTATATGTAAACATCAATCGTTGAAACGTAGCTAGCGTGTTTGTGAGTCTAAATAGCATACACAATAATCTCATTCTCCTTTATAATAAAAGTGGTCTTATGTTGGTCTTTGGGATCTATGGTGGATGCTTGGTTGTATCCAAACAATCCATCCAAGAAGTTGTAATCGTCTTTCTCTGCTACCCTTTCAAGCACATGTTCAGTATAAGGCAATGGGTAGTCATCTCTCACAATAGCTGCATTTACCTTTTCTAAGCTCACATATATATGCAAATCTTGCCATTCTTTTTTGGTATTATGACCACGTGTGAAATCCACCCTATGTGCTCGATCTCATATATAAACCTGTGGAAATAAGTCTATTGGCTTCTTCCTTGATGGTCTTGAAATAGATTTCCTTGTACATGTATAGCTTTTATTTAACTGGTCTTGCGCCATCCACACCAACATCCACCAGTAGAGGCAGAATGGTATATGAAAGACTTTACGAGGGACTCCTTTGAGATTCGAGTAGCTCCAAGAAAATACATCTCTGTACTTTTTGAGTAACTCTATTAATTCAGTCTCCTCCTTAGGGGTTAAGTCACTAGATATCCAAACCTTTTTGGGCTCTTCCCCTGGTTATGCTAAGTCAATTTATTTGGCATCTTATGGTCCACCATCATATACCCTCATTTTTTTTAGTTTTTCTCTTTTTAGCGTTGGTATGCACACCTTTATGTTCTCAATCTTGTAGTTCCTGTAATAATGTGAGGGGACTTGTCTCTAGTCCTCTCCTGGGTCACTACTACTATCATTGGAACTCACTTCTTTCATCCCTCATGTATAGCTTTATTTCACTAATGTAGTTTTTTTTAAAACCCTTTTTCTCTTTTAGATGGTGTCTAGGGGCTAGTACCAATGTGTAGCTTTACACCTTTGTGTCAAACAGGGGAAATGAGCATGAATAAATGGGGAAGCATGTAATGGCCACGTGCCTTCTTTAAAGAGAGGCTTTTCCTAAAGACACACGCAAAAGGTCTAGAAAGATAAGGCAACAAAGAAAGAAAGAGAATGGGAAGTGAAGGCATCGTGTGGCAGACTCTTTTGGAAAGGAAGGTGCAAAACACAGCTTGCTTCTTCCTATAAAAAGGTCTTTCAGTTGGGATGGAGGGTGAAAGATCCCTGTCCCCACCGCACAACGAATTCTGAGGTGCTAGCAGCGGAAGTAGCACTTCTTGCTGCGCGGGGAAGGTCCCTCACTCGGGGCCTCGTCCCACGTATATAAGGACAAGAGACTAATCCCTCGGTTCTTCCAAAATCGAACCCGAAAAAAACTTCCCTCACCCGAAAAGCATGGGCGATTCCTCCAGGATATTTTTACTCTAACGTAGTCAAGAGCCTTAACTAACTGAACTGATCTGACCAAACCCGTAAGTCCCATAGTCAGATTAAGGAAAAGACTTGCACTTGGATCATAGAGACCAACACTTTTTTCCTCATTGAGAGACACAGCCGTTGATTCTTTTCCATAGAACAATTTTTATCCGGGATTTACTTCATCTATTGTACGATAACAGAATTGAGTCTCATTTAGGGATCCATCAGTCCAGCCTAACCCCATCCAGTCCCGCAGGTTAGCCAACCGCCCAACCACTGTGGTGATGGGATCCATTTAAGAATTTGGTTAGGTTTTGTCCCGGGTACCAGGGAAAAGAGTTCCCAGACCCCCTAGCCGGATATTCATGCAAACTTAAAACTACTCACACCACTTACACACCTAATATGAAATTGCCTTTTTCACAGATTCAGCTATCTTTAAAACAATCTTTTAATGAAACTATAGTATCACTAATCATAATCCTCCAAAATATCTAGTTGAATCCTAATTTCTAATTTTTCCTTCATCGGTGTACCTATGGCATCATTGGCAACCAGAACGCTCACCACCTGTCCACTCAGGGGCCTTTTCGATAGTTCCTAGCTCATAGTACCCGGTAATATATTCACTTAATCCACTAATCTTATAGTGATTTGTTGAAGTCATTATCGTCATTCCAGTTATTACGAACATCATCACAGGGACTCGTCTCATTCATCCTCATTGTGGTTTTGCTCAGCTTATCGCTGCCATCATTTTTCAATCATAATTCAAATCAACTCATCAGTTCTCAACCAGAGTTTTAAAATCATATCAACCACATTCGAATTCATCATCTGGATAGCATTTTTGCTTATAATTTCAAGGTCTTAGATTTACTCGTATATACTGCTAGAGTAAAGAGCTGCAGTTATACCCTCGGTATATACGGATAGTCACGGTCCTTGGAATTATAAGGTAAATACTATCATGTCTAGGCCTCAGGCAAGTCAAGGATTCCATATAACTGCAGTACTTCCATCTGAAGGCCCAATTATCAATTTATGAATTTCAGTCTGAATATCAATTTGTATGAATTTCATCACACAATTCCAACCTTTTACTGTTACTTCATAAATTTTTGACATTTTTGGCTTCTCAGTTGATCCACTTTAGTCAATTCGCTCTGATACCAGCTGAAAGATCCCTGTCCCCACCGCGCAACGAATTGTGCAGTGCTAGCAGTGAAAGTAGCACTTCTTGCGCGGGGGCAGGGTCTTGTTGCATGACGAGTGAAGATCAATGCAAGGATGCAACAAAAAAGACACTTAGGGCTCTTGTAAAGAGTTCCAAGTTGTAGATGAATGTGGGAGTGGGCTTGACAATAATCCCACATGGGAACTTTTGGGAGTTTTAGAGTTTTTGTATAAAAAGTGGCTCATTTGAGAGCTAAGGGCACTCTTTGGTCATTTGGTTGAGAGGCTCATAGAGAGAGCTTGCTCCATAGCTCCTTCTCATGTGCTCTCCCAAGGCTCTCCATCTCCATTCTTGCTTCAATCTTGTACTCTCTAACCACCTATCTTGCAAGCCCTCCTTCCCCAAGCCTCAACATGTCAATATTGGATCAATATGAGTACCTATATTGCGCAGTTCCAAAATCGAAATTGTCTGCTTAACCTTCCCATAGAACCAATGCCATATTTTAGTGAGGAAGCACTCCTTCCTCTACCACCTTCTCCAGAGGCCGATTTTTGTGAAGGGTTGTCCCTGCATCCTAAGGAAATTGATACCATCTTTCCAGTAGACGTGGACACGGATCCACCACCAGCGCAAGGGTAAGCACATCAACTCCACAATAAGATCGACAAGCCAGGGCACTTTTCTCCCATTGGGTTTTTCCCCTAGGCTATATTCGGTGATTGGCACCAATAACAAATTTTATTCCTTTCTTTTCTTTTCTTGTTTGTTAATAAAAATTTTGCAGAGATCTCAGCTAAACAAGAGCATCAAACACGCCCCAATAGTCCACCTACCGTGCACACAAATTAGGAAGGGGGGAGACATGCTACGCCTACAAAGACCAAGGAGGAGCAATCTGCACAAAATCAGCAATGCAACAATGCAAACGAACAACATCAACGGGCACTACAACAGGTGTATTCAAATCATAATCTTTTGTTCTTTATGTGCTTTTATCTTTTGGATATATGGTTTGCATGTTCACACAATGTTGGCTGGTTTAAGTTTTTGATTAGTTGTTAAAATATGGTGAGTGAATTCTAGATTCTTAGAGGACTTAGTAGAAGATATTTCTATTTAAAGACAGTGAAGGATATATACCAATGGAGTATGCCAAGTTCTTATGCTTTCAAGGTATATTAGTTATCCCTAGTGGTAGCTACCTCTTAGGTATGAGCTAGGTGCTAGGATTAATAAAAAATTTATGAAAATATACCCTAAAAAAATATCTACAAAGTGAATTGAGACATGACGTGTCTACAGCCATGTGGAATGCTTGGTAGGACCTGGGGTTGTCTTAGCACCTTGGGGCCGATGCCTTGGTTTCCATGGGGTGAACACTGACGTCTAAAAACTTCAAAAAAAGACCTTCAAGGAATCTATCGCCTTGATAGATGTTGGTAGGACTCTGGGGTACACTATGGGCCCTCGAGACCGATGCCCTCATCTTCATGGGGTACTTCTTTATGACAAAAAGAAAGAAAAGGGTCTGTCGCCTTTGAGATACTTAGCGGCCTTTAGATTCTCTTGGCGGAGGTCTCTTGGCCATTGCTTGGGTCTCATTGGGATGGAACCTTTGAGATACTTAGCGGCCTTTAGATTCTCTTGGCGGAGGTCTCTTGGCCATTGCTTGGGTCTCATTGGGATGGAACCTTAATCTTTATCACCCTCTACACACACATAAAAAAAAAAAAGAGGTCCAATCACCATTGCTCATATTTAGGAGTAGGTTTGCCACTTAGGAATAACTCAAATACTTGTAGGACATTGAGACTGCGGTCATAACCTGTGGTATGCAAGCACACTTGCCTTTGCATAGCACTATCTGCCACTTAGTCTCACTTTGACTAGTCTTTACTCACCTATTTTAGTACTCTTTAAAACTTTAATCAGCCTTGCACTTGTATGCTCACGTGTGAAATTATCATTGCTGGTTTTTTCTTTTTCTTTTTCTTTTCTTTTCTTTTCTTTTTTTCAATAAAAGACTTTACTTGTATCCATTGTTTTTTGCAGCTCTTGCTACTACTGCGCTCGAGGACGTGCGCAAAATAGGAAGGGGGGAGTGTTGCATGACAAGTGAAGATCAATGCAAGGATGCAACAAAAAAGACACTTAGGGCTCTTGTAAAGAGTTCCAAGTTGTAGATAAATGTGGGAGTGGGCTTGACAATAATCCCACATGGGAACTTTTGGGAGTTTTAGAGTTTTTGTATAAAAAGTGGCTCATTTGAGAGCTAAGGGCACTCTTTGGTCATTTGGTTGAGAGGCTCATAGAGAGAGCTTGCTCCATAGCTCCTTCTCATGTGCTCTCCCAAGGCTCTCCATCTCCATTCTTGCTTCAATCTTGTACTCTCTATTCTCTACGTATTCAATGATTTGAGGTTGCGGTCTACACACTTGCTAATCTAGATTTCGTAATGATGTTTTGATGCTAAAATCTGATTTGTGAATTGTAGAGTGCATGTGATGAAGCTTGTGCATGAAATGATGTGTAGTTGAGGCTTGTGTGATAGCTCTTTGCATGTTAGATTCTTTGCATAAGTTGCATTTTTGTGCTTAAGTGTAGCCTAATCTTGATGCGTTGATTATGTTAGATTGAGAAGGAATCAACGATTGATTGCTTGATTGTTGAAGAAGGATTGAGTAGGATTAGAAGTCATTAGTGTGTGGTTAACTAATCTTCTCCCATTCGGGATAGCCTCTATGCGCTAACCGGGTTGCATAACGGATTGACAAAGTGTGTAGGTTGGAGTGTAGCCTCCGCTATGCTATGATGTCCCAAACAGGTCCCTCACTCAGGGCCTCGCCCACGTATATCCGGACAAGAGACTAACCCCTCAGTTCTTCCAAAATCAAATCCGAAAAAAACTTCCCTCGCCCGCAAAGCATGGGCGATTCCTCCAGGATATTTTTACTCTAACATAGTCAAGGGCCTTAACTAACTCAACTGATCTGACCAAACCCGTAAGTCCCATAGTCAGATCAAGGAAAAGACTTGCACTTGGATCATAGAGACCAACGATTTTTTCCTCATTGAGAGGCACAGCCGTTGATTCTTTTCCATAGAACAATTTTTATCCGGGATTTACTTCATCTATCGTACCATAATAGAATTGAGTCTTATTTAGGGATCCATCAGTCCAGCCTAACCCCATCTAGTCTCGTGGGTTAGCCAACCGCCCAACCACTGTGGCGATGGAATCCATTTAAGAATTTGGTTAGGTTTTATCCCGGGTACCAGGGAAAAGAGTTCCCAGACCCCCTAGCCAGATATTCATGCAAACTTAAAACTAGTCACACCACTTACACACCCTATATGAAATTGCCTTTTTCACAGATTCAGTTGTCTTTAAAACAATCTTTTAATGAAACTATAGTATCACTGATCATAATCCTCCAAAATATCCGGTTGAATCCTAATTTCCAATTTTTCCTTCATCGGTGTACCTATGGCATCATTGGCAACCAGAACGCTCACCACCTGTCCACTTAGGGGCCTTTTCGATAGTTCCTAGCTCATAGTACTCGGTAATATAATCACTTTAAAAAAATCAAAATGGAATCTCCGTTTGAAGATCAGCAAGATCAACCCACAGATCCATATAAAAGAGCCATGGACTCATCCGTTGAGGACCAGCAAGGTCAATCAACTAGATCCATGCTCGAATTCAGAAAACAACTCTTACTCCGATTGATCCAAATATCTTCCCCGATGCACATGTGGGTATCTTCGGTGACCCAGAGCGCCCGAGCACCGTATGGTCAGCACCCTCTAGGATCCTTCGCAGGTCACCTAGCGCTTCACTCATAGGCCGCTTCCTTGGTCCCTCATCCACCGTACCGGAAGCTCACCATTTAAACCGAGGCTGGTCAAGACCTCGGCCGACCTTGCTACGCGAGACATCCTCCATTGACTCTCCGTCAACTGTTGCAACTTTATCACTTAGGTCTCCACGACCTCATTCACAAGACGGTCAAAAATGCTTTCCCAGCATTCTTGACATAAAACAGTCATTTAAAAACAAGTCATAAATACAGTTTCTATAACGAATCTCGTCTTTCCACATCAATCCACATCCATTTCATATGTATTCCTATTCTCATCCAATCACATCATTTTCATCTCATCATATCTTTCCTCATCTATCCTCATCAGATCTCATCCACTCGCATCTACCCATATCCACATCTCATCACATCACATTCATTCACATCTCATCCATTCATATCTACCCCGATCCACATCACATCACATCACATCCATTTCACCTCACATCTCATTCATTCATATCTATCCCGATTCACATCACATCTCATTTATTCACATCCCGATTCACATCACATCACATCTCATCCATTCACATCCCATATCATTCATTCACATCCCGATTCACATGACATCACATCTCATTCATTCACATCCCGATTCACATCACATCCATTTCACCTCACATCTCATTCATTCACATCTATCTCGATTTACATCACATCCATTTCACATCACATCTCATTTATTCACATCCGGATTCAATCGTTCACATGTACGACTACCCACATCTATCCATACATTCATATCTATCACTTCACATCCACATATATTCATGTCACATCATATCCCTTTACATCACATCACATTCTTTCACATACACATCCACATCCATTCTTTCACATACATATCCACATCCATTTTTCACATACACATCCACATCCATTCTTTCACATACACATCCACATCCATTCTTTCACATACATCCACATCCATTCTTTCACATACACATCCACATCCATTCTTCACATACACATCCACATCCATTCTTTCACATACATATCCACATCCATTCTTCATATACACATTCACATCCATTCTTCACATACACATTCATATCCATTCTTCACATACACATTCATATCCATTCTTTCACATACATCCACATCCATTCTTTCACATACACATTCACATCCATTCTTCACATACACATTCACATCCATTTCATACTAGAATTCCTCGAATTCATAACCTTGATCCACATATCAATTTGAAGGGTCTCAAACTTAGTTTCAAATTTGGCAGGAGTTTTGAGTGTAATTTTTCTAAACTGGTCACACCTTCTTTTCTCGAAACTGACGAAAGAGTTTGGTCTTGGTCATAGTCTGATTCAAGGTTCGAGTCGGATAAGATTTTTCCTGAACTATCTTTCTCGAAAAGGTTTGATAATTCAGTTACTATTTTACTGAATTTCTTTCTTTTAACTGATTTCTAAATTAGTTACGAATTCCAATGAGGAATAAATTAATCATTTATCTGAATATTTTGATCTTGATAGATTTCCTAAATTTTCTTTTTACAATCCGTGTGAATATAAAACGATAGAAATTTCTCTCTTAGAGTATTTAATTACTCAATTATCAAATACTCATAGAATTTAAACATAGAATTTAAGGGAATTTTAATTTTGATATAAAAATTCTTTATGCATCTATTTATGCATAAAAATCAACTTCAATGGGTATAACACTTTTATATAAAAAAAATCCTTTTATGCGTCTATTTATGCATAAAATCAAATTTAATAGGAATAACACTTTTAAAATAAAGAGAATTTCTTTATGCATCTATTTATGCATAAAAATCAATTTTTATAAGAATAATGCTTTTATAATAAAAAAATTTCCTTTATGCATCTTTCTATGCATAAAAATCAAATTTAATAAGAATAAGACTTTTGTAATAAAAAAATTTCCTTTATGCATCTTTGTATGCATAAAAATTAAATTTAATAAGAATAACACTTTTGTAATAAAAAGAATTCCTTTATGCATCTTTCTATACATAAAAAATTAAATTTAATTAAAAAAATACTTTTGTAATTTAAAAAAGTTCCTTTATGTAACGTACCCATCTTCACTAATAAAGAAATGTCCATGTAATTATGAGTTTTTATGGTATAAATATCAATGATTTTATTATTTGAGTCATTTCTACTTAGAATCTTCAAATTTTGAGCCCAAATTTGGAATCTGCGCGTGATTTTACCCTAATATAGGATTTTACAGCATCCAAAACGGACACCGGATCAAGCCTATACGCTAATTTTAATCATTTTAGTTAAAAAACGGCGACCTTTAAACCTTAATAAATGCACGACCGCACGTCCGATTGACGAACGGTCTGAACCCCTGCGACCAGGAGAACCTCCCGGACAAAAAAAATTTTCGCCCCCGGGGCGGTCCGACATGCAAATCGAGGCGGGCGCCCCAAATTTGGGTACCCCGCTCCAAAATTTGGTCCGTACACACTTACTAGGGCAACGTACAATGGCCGCCCAAGAACCAAAGGACGGCCGCCCACTGTATGGTCCACACGTACCCTTAGGTGGACACCCAGACCAGATAAGGTACATGCGTACCACTCCTTTCCCAGACAACCGACACCGTACCTTTCCCCTAGACCCATGCAGGCCACTGATCCATAGCCTTTGAAGGTACACCGTCCTTTTGTCCTTGCTTTGCGCAGCGCCCATACCCTCACCCCTCAGCTATATAAACCCCCGGGGTGCTCCACAGACGGCACGCATTTCTGTGTAGCGTATGCCCTGTTGTGCCACCGTCCGTACCGCCGTAGCGTACTTGCTGCAAGTACAGCCGCCCTTGCAGCCACCCCTCTCACACCCCCTCATTTGGCTCTTTTCAGATAAGCCAATTTTCCTCCATCCCCCTCTTGCTAGAGGCCAGTGTCCTTAACTCTTCTCCCCCCCCGTGTGAATAGACTTACAGAGAGGCTTGCAGCCACCCCTCCCAGCCCTCTCCACGTTTTTGCCTTTGCCCTTAAGGACATCTCACAATCCCCCCCCCTTTGCGTAGACTTTAGTAAGGGATTTTTGACTCAAACAAGGGTTCGTGCGCCATATTCTTTTGCTCGTACGGTGAGCAAACGAGCTCGGAATTCAGATCCAACTGAAGCGTTTCGATTGCAGCAGCGAGCTCTACAAGGCGACGCCTAAGATGGCCTCATCTCGGAGACGACAAAATATCGCCTTAAGAGGGGCACGTAACAACGAGATGGAGGGAGATGCGCCCAATGCGGCTCCAGTCCTCCCTTTTCAAGTCCCTCAAGGAAACGGTGGCCAGGTTAGCTTGGTTAATTTTCAAAAGAATAGATTTTTCCTTAAATTAGTATTAATGAATGGTGTCTTTTTCTTTTAAAATGAGGACATAAAAATTATATGAAATCACGAATTATGTGATGTTGTATTCGATAAATTGCGTTGAAATTGCTATCTTCATGAATTGTGAATGCTATACTTAGAAAATTGCATTGAAGTTGTTATCTTTGGAATTCAAGATTTTTTTTGGCTTCAACGCTAACTCCGTTCCGTGCTTGTGTAGCCGGGCGGCGTCATTAGCAAAGCTCGGGAATGGCCCAAGGTATCCCTCATACCTTTGGGAGAATAAGGATCGCCGATTGAGGCGAGAGATTATGAGGCTGCCTAGTTCTGAGGGCCCAGGCTAGTGCGGTAAATAAGCCCACCCTAGTGTGCAGACATCCCTCTGAGGGGCGGGAGGATCGAGCGATGGAGCCTGAGAGGGCGACAGGCCGGCTTGAGTCCTCGCCAGCGGCCGACAATGAGGTGTATGGTCCCGTAGGGTTTTGCCCGGCATGTAGAGGCTGGAAGGCCGAATTCTAGATCATCGGCAGAATAAGAATAAGAGAGCCGGATTGGCTTGTATGGAAATGGATTCATGTATAAACTTTTTATATAATTGCATCTTGTCTTTGGTATGATTGTATTGTGTAAGAAGGTTGTTTTAACGAACCTTGTGAAGAAGGGCCCTAATTAAGGAATATGTTTGTTTATGTTAAACAGTGTGGTAGTATTAATTAGAAAACAAATTGATGCGTGAGTAGGGTGGAAAGTGGGAGGATGGAATGCCCTGACGGAACCATCCTATGGACGGGTGGACCCGATTAGTGGGGTAGCTTTCCAACAGATTAAGTGAAAGCCCTACGTTAGATAGTTAGGTTCTTGGGCAACTCTATTCTAGAAGACTAGGTCAGCGGCTGTGCCTTGCATAAGATGAGGAAAAAAGCGTTGTCTCTAGAAATCAAGTCTAGTAGTTGCCCAATTTTTGATCAATTGCCCTATGGGTGATTTGATGTTTAGAAAATCACGCTCCCCCTGCGGGATAGAGCTAGGTCATACCTATGAATCGTATCCTTGAATCTCTACAGGGTCAAGGTGTCGATGAATAGGAAATTTTTCCCAAAATAAGACTTAGCAGACTATCTTAAGTGTTTCTCCCATTTTTAAAGGGAGGAACCTTACAATTGGTATCAAAGCAAGTTTGGCTCCTAGGAATTGCAGTTTAAGGACTGTTTTGTAATAAATGTTTTACCTAACGTAATGCTAATTAGTAAAGATATCCTACTTAAACAAATAAGTTAAATTGATGTTTGAATGATTGTAGGAAGAGGAAGATGCCTACTCCAAATTTCTAGTTTTCCAATGCATCTTCGAGACTGCTAGTCACTCCTCGAATTTCGAGTTCCGCGACACCATGGTGCAGATATTAGAGAAGATATCCCTCCCTCATTTCTCTCGTATTCAGAGAGGATGGGGCAGAGATTTCTGGAGTCGTGGGCTGAGATACTTCTTCATCTGAGCAGATCAGACTGGGAACCTCACCACCGACCTTAAGCGGATTCGTTGGATTGAGAAGCTGAAGATGATCCGCTTATTTTGGTTTGTCGGTACCCCCAGGGCCGACACCTCGGTGACTATAGATGGGGTTCGCATACCTCAAGATCGTTGGGTCTATGACAAAGTGATGCAGGTCTTACCTGGTGATAGAGTAGCGGTGTTGGGATCTACCCCAATCCAGAGTTTACCACCCTTACCATCAGTTTTTAGAGTCTTAGAAACTACAGCGGAACCCCCATATTTCACATATGTGGACCGCTCTACCCTTATGTCATAGTGAAGCCTAGGAATTTTCCTTGATGTCAAATAAGACTAATTATATTAGTCTCAGATCTTTGTAATAAAGCTTGTCCTTGTAAATATTTGGAAATAAAATAATTTCAATGTTTTACTCTCCAAAAATTAAGCGTTGTGCAAATATGAATCTTGTAATCTTAAAAATTGTTTTTACGATGATGGCCAGGACGACCACCCTCCACTTCCCAATGCGCTTTACACCGATACCCAGGAGAAGAAGCTCCTGCTCAAGCAAATGCAACCTCCCTCCTTTAAAGGAGAAGGTTCAAAGGTTGAGAAGGATGCTGAAGTCTGGATTGAGGCGATGGACGATTATTTCTCTGCTGTCGGTATTGGAGTAGCAAATCAGTCTATGCTCGCACGGTTTCGCCTCACTGGAGATGCTAAACTCTAGTGGAAATAGTGGTGCCATGACAAGGAAGTCACCGAGCATTCCCAAACGTGGGAAGACATCAAGCAAGCAGTGAAGGAAAGATATCTTCCTCCATCCCATGAGTCCATAAAGATGAATGAGTTTTTTAGTCTTAGACAGTGCAGCTTAACTCTGGAAGACTACTATTCCAAATTTATTACCCTTCGGAAGTATGCCCCAGCTATGACTACTTCCCAGCAAGTGGCTCGTTTCTGCCAAGGGCTAAATGAACCCCTAGATTCCTGCCTTGAAGCAATGAGGCCAAGCACATTACAGGATGCTCTCATACGAGCTAAGCCCCTTGTGAAAGAAATGAAGGCTAACAAACCGAAGAATCAAAAGAGATCTTACCCTGAGGCAAACCTTAGAGATCAACCCTACAAGAAACCTCAACAGAATTTTCCGTACTACAACAGAGGGCGACAAGGCAACTCTTTTGCCCCCCGCTCGTATGCTGCTTCTTCCAGAGAAGGCCCTCTGTGTTTTGAGTGCAATGAGCCGGGACACTTTAGAGCCAACTGTCCCAAGATGGCAACATCATTCCCCCAAGGTAACAGAGGAAATCAAGGCCGTGGAACCCCTACCCACCAAGGTGCAAGAGGCAGTGGCCGTGGCAGAGGCCGCGGAGGAACAGTTGCTAGAACTGCCTGTGTTATAAGTGAAGAACCGACCTTGGAGACGGCTCAAGAAGAGCGCGCCACCGTCCATGCGGTAGTAGAACACCAAGGTTCGAATAAATCACAGGAAAACCTAAGTCTAGGGTAGTCAAGGCAAAACATCTTCTCAAGGGGACACGTAAGGGTCAGCAAGTTTTCTTAGTCAAACTCAACAAAGTCATTGAACCTAGTATGGAGACAGAACCCTCTTGGCTCCAAGAATTCTCTGATATCTTCCCTGACAAGCTTACAGGGTTACCGCCTCCTCGAGAAGTCGACCATGAAATCGAGGTGATCCCTGGAGCTCAACCCGTCTCAAAAACTCCCTATAAAATGTCCCTTCCTGAAGCCATTGAACTTAAGGAGCAACTTTCCCAACTCATTGAACAAGGATTTGTACGCCCCAGTACCTGTTCTTTTCCAAAAAAAGAAGGATGGGACTCTCCGCCTCTGCATAGATTATCGAGGGCTAAATCAAGTCACTGTCAAGAATAAGTATCCTATCCCTCGCATTGATGAACTTCTTGACAGGCTTCATGGGGCCAAAGTCTTCTCAAAAATAGATTTGAGGTCTCGTTACTATCAGATCAAAGTCAAGGAAGCAGATATACCCAAAACAGCCTTCAATACCCGTTATGGCCACTATGAGTTTACTGTAATGTCATTCGGGTTAACCAATGCTCCTGCAACCTTCAACCGCCTAATGCAAGATATATTCCGCCCGTACTTGGATGAGTTTGTGCTTGTTTTCTTTGATAACATCCTAATCTACTCCAAATCAATGGATGAGCATGAGGAGCATGTGCGTAGAGTTCTGCAATTGCTGCGCAGACACAAACTCTATGCCAAGAAGAGCAAAGGTATCTTCTTTACTCATCAAATTGAGTATCTTGGATTCATTGTCTCCAAAGATGGCATCTCAGTAGACCCCGCCAAGGTCAAGGATATTCTAGAATGGCCACCCCCTAAATCAGTTCGTGAAGTTCGTGGATTCTTGGGAATCACGGGTTGGTATAGGATTTTTATCAAAGATTATGCCTTGGTAGCTGCACCCTTGACAGATCTTCTTAAGAAGGATTGCAAAATAGTGTGGCTGCCAATCCATCAAAACAGCTTTGATCAGCTGAAAGTCATTATTACTTCTGCCCCAGTCTTAAAGCTTCCTGATTTCTCCAAAGAATTTGAAGTGGTTACCGATGCTAGTAGTCTAGCACTTGGTGGTGTCTTAGGCCAAGAAGGCAGACCAGTCGCTTATACTTCCCGCAAGCTAAAGCAATATGAAGCAAACTATGCCACCCATGATTTGGAACTCTTAGCAGTTGTTCATTGCCTCAAACTATGGAGACATTATCTCTTGGGAGGCAAATTCCAGCTTGTAAAACTGACCACAAAAGTCTAAAGTGGATCTTCACCCAGCCTAACCTCAACATGCGGCAAAGGAGATGGATTGAAATTCTACAAGAATATGATTTCGACATCAAATTCCGCCCTGGGAAAGATAATGTGGTAGCTGATGCACTTAGCTGCAAATCGTTCTTGAATGCAATTTCAATGCCAAATAATCCCATACTGGTCAAGGTGGAAGAAGTCTCATCTCATGACCCAGATTATCAAAGGATGATAAAGTTAGTAGAAGAAGGGGTACATTCAGAGAAAGAGAAGAATCTAATCAAGGGATACTCCACTCATGAAGGAAGCCTCTACTTCAATCACAGGCTATGTATCCCTAAGGATCCTGCTTTAAAGAAACTAATCCTCCATGAAGCTCATGATAGCCCTGCTGTGCAGGACACCCAGGTTATGCAAAAACATTAAATGCGGTAAGAAGGAGCTTTCATTGGGCAGGCTTGAAAAATGATGTGCTTCGGTACTTGAAACAATGTCTCTCATGCCAAAGGATCAAGGTTGAAAGGGTCAAGATGCCTGGAAAGCTTCAACCCTTAGATATTCCCCAAATGAAGTGGGAGTGCATTAGTATGGATTTTGTCACAAGTCTCCCCACTGTTCAAGGAGGATATGACTCCATTCTAGTAGTAGTGGACTTACTTACCAAAGTAGCTCACCTTATACCAACAAAGAAGACCTTCAAAGCTTCTGATGTTGCTCGAATATTCATCAAGGAAGTCCTCAAACTTCATGGTCTCCCAAAAAGGATAGTAAGTGATCGGGATTCTGACTTCACCTCAAAATTCTGGCAGTCTCTATTTCAAGCTCTGGGGACTCAACTTTGCTTTAGCACAGCTTATCATCCAAAGACCGATGGCCAGACTGAGAGAGTCAATCAAGTAATTGAAGACATTCTCAGAGCATACTGTGGACGGGAACCCAGAAGGTGGATTCAATACCTTCCTCTGGTAGAATTCGCCTACAATGCGTCTTATCATCAAAGCATAGGAATGTCACCATTCAAGGCACTCTATGGGCAAGAATGCCTGTCTCCTCTAAATTTCTCTGATCCAACCATAAGAGTTGAGGCATCCAGGAAAATGCTCGAAGAAATGGAGGAACAAACCAAGGCTGTCCAAAAGGATATTAAAGCTGCCCAAGATCGACAAAAGCATTATGCTGACAACAAGAGGTTTGAAAGGATCTTCAAGGAAGGAGACAAAGTTCTTCTACGAGTGCGACCCAAATGAAGTTCTCTATCACTTGGGAAATATAAGAAGCTCAGCCCTAGGTATTGTGGTCCTTATACAGTTATCAAGTGTCTAGGTAAAAGTGCCTATAAACTCCAACTCCCAGCCCATATCAAAGTCCATAATGTATTTCATGTAAGTTTATTAAAGCCATATGTCCCCAGTCTCGATCATATTCTTGATGATGAACAAGTTGTAATCCCTACTCAAGGAGTCCTTGAATTACAGCCCAGTAGCATCATAGATTCTAGGGAAAGGCAACTCCGAAATAGAACTCTTGTAGAACATCTAGTTCAGTGGAAAGAATACCCTGAAGAGGATGCAACTTGGGAAGATGAAGCTACACTCTTAAAGGATTACCCCCAATTCATGACGAGATGAGGACATCTCGATTTCTTTAAGGGGGGAAGGATGTAACGTACCCATCTTCACTAATAAAGAAATGTCCATGTAATTATGAGTTTTTATGGTATAAATATCAATGATTTTATTATTTGAGTCATTTCTACTTAGAATCTTCAAATTCTGAGCCCAAATTTGGAATCTGTGCGCGATTTTACCCTAATATAGGATTTTACAGCATCCAAAACGGACACCGGATCAAGCCTATACGCTAATCTTAATCATTTTAGTTAAAAAACGGCGACCTTTAAACCTTAATAAATGCACGACCGCACGTCCGATTGACGAACGGTCTGAACCCCTCCGACCAGGAGAACCTCCCGGATTTAAAAAAAAATTCGCCCCCCAGGGCGGTCCAGCACGCAAATCGAGACGGGCGCCCCAAATTTGGGTACCCTGTCCCAAAATTTGGTCCGTACACACTTATTAGGGCACCCGTACAATGGCCGCCCAAGAACCAAAGGACGGCCGCCCACTGTATGGTCCACACGTACCCTTACACCCAGACCAAATAAGGTACATGCGTACCACTCCTTTCCCAGACAACCGACACCGTACCTTTCCCCTAGACCCATGCAGGCCACTGATCCATAGCCTTTGAAGGTACACCGTCCTTTCGTCCTTGCTCTGCGTAGCGCCCGTACCCTCACCCCTCAGCTATATAAACCCCCGGGGTGCTCCACAGAGACGGCACGCATTTCTGTGTAGCGTATGCCCTGTTGTGTCACCGTCCGTACCGCCGTAGCGTACTTGCTGCAAGTACAGCCGCCCTTGCAGCCACCCCTCTCACACCTCCTCATTTGGCTCTTTTCAGATAAGCCAATTTTCCTCCATCCCCCTCTTGCTAGAGGCCAGTGTCCTTAACTCTTCTCCCCCCCGTGTGAATAGACTTACAGAGAGGCTTGCAGCCACCCCTCCTAGCCCTCTCCACGTTTTTGCCTTTGCCCTTAAGGACATCTCACAATCCCCCCCCCCTTTGCGTAGACTTTAGTAAGGGATTTTTGACTCAAGCAAGGGTTCGTGCGCCATATTCTTTTGCTCGTACGGTGAGCAAACGAGCTCGGAATTCAGATCCGACTGAAGCGTTTCGATCGCAGCAGCGAGCTCTACAAGGCGACGCCTAAGATGGCCTCATCTCGGAGACGACAAAATATCGCCTCAAGAGGGGCACGTAACAACGAGATGGAGGGAGATGCGCCCAATGCGGCTCCAGTCCTCCCTTTTCAAGCCCCTCAAGGAAACGGTGGCCAGGTTAGCTTGGTTAATTTTCAAAAGAATAGATTTTTCCTTAAATTAGTATTAATGAATGGTGTCTTTTTCTTTTAAAATGAGGACATAAAAATTATATGAAATCACGAATTATGTGATGTTGTATTCGATAAATTGCGTTGAAATTGCTATCTTCATGAATTGTGAATACTATACTTAGAAAATTGCATTGAAGTTGTTATCTTTGGAATTCAAGATTTTTTTTGGCTTCAACGCTAACTCCGTTCCGTGCTTGTGTAGCCGGGCGGCGTCATTAGCAAAGCCCGGGAATGGCCCAAGGTATCCCTCATACCTTTGGGAGAATAAGGATCGCCGATTGAGGCGAGAGATTATGAGGCTGCCTAGTTCTGAGGGCCCAGGCTAGTGCGGTAAATAAGCCTACCCTAGTGTGCAGACATCCCTCTGAGGGGCGGGAGGATCGAGCGATGGAGCCTGAGAGGGCGACAGGCCGGCTTGAGTCCTCGCCAGCGGCCGACAATGAGGTGTATGGTCCCGTAGGGTTTTGCCCAACATGTAGAGGCTGGAAGGCCGAATTCTAGATCATCGGCAGAATAAGAATAAGAGAGCCGGATTGGCTTGTATGGAAATGGATTCATGTATAAACTTTTTATATAATTGCATCTTGTCTTTGGTATGATTGTATTGTGTAAGAAGGCTGTTTTAACGAACCTTGTGAAGAAGGGCCCTAATTAAGGAATATGTTTATTTATGTTAAACAGTGTGGTAGTATTAATTAGAAAACAAATTGATGCGTGAGTAGGGTGGAAAGTGGGAGGATGGAATGCCCTGACGGCACCATCCTACGGACGGGTGGACCCGATTAGTCGGGTAGCTTTCCAACAGATTAAGTGAAAGCCCTACGTTAGATAGTTAGGTTCTTGGGCAACTCTATTCTAGAAGACTAGGTCAGCGGCTGTGCCTTGCATAAGATGAGGAAAAAAGCGTTGTCTCTAGAAATCAAGTCTAGTAGTTGCCCAATTTTTGATCAATTGCCCTATGGGTGATTTGATGTTTAGAAAATCACGCTCCCCCTGCGGGATAGAGCTAGGTCATACCTATGAATCGTATCCTTGAATCTCTACAGGGTCAAGGTGTCGATGAATAGGAAATTTTTTCCAAAATAAGACTTAGCGGACTATCTTAAGTGTTTCTCCCATTTTTAAAGGGAGGAACCTTACACTTTATGCATCTTTCGATGCATAGAAATCAAATTTTTAAAAAAATATCAGTGATATCCATGCATATTTATAGGTGAATATGTACATGGAATAATTAGAATATTTCTTTTAGATGCAAAAATGGTGGGAATTACTCTTTTGGAATAACTTAAAAACAAACTTTCTTTTTCTCAAAATTCTGGAAAATTTTGCCATAATCTCCTTTGTATGGCTGACCATTTCTCATTTTTATCTTTCTTCTCTTAACTTAATTAACCCAATTTAGAATTATAGAACTCTAATCTACACAATTTTCTAAATTCAAGAGAGTAAACAATAAGAAGAGTTTAATTAATCACTTTTTTAATCTTTCTAGGATTAAGAAAGATTGGAATGTAAAGAAGAGAAGGGGGTGGCCTTTTCATCAAAGGCATAGCATTTGAATTTAATTCAATCATCTATAAAACATAAAAAACAAGAAAACCATAGATTTTTTATTAAAATTCATAAACAAAGTAAGAAAAATTAGCTTACATGGAGCTTGTAAGCTCTCTTTTGGCTTGAGGGATTGAGGGTTCTACTATTGTTTGAAGCAATAGTGGCCACCAATTCACTTTGGAGAGGATTAGGCCAAAAACAATTGAATTATTAAAAAAATTCAATGTAGATGGCTCAGGACAGGAGTAGAGTAACAGTGAATAAACACCATTAAGCTTTTACAAAGGGAGAGGCTTCTATTTATAGGAAAAAGTGGGCCTCTAAGCAAGCAAACTGATTCTAGAATTTTCCAAATCAGTTTAGTCAATTTTTGACCATTTTTGGGTCAGTTCAGCTTACTTTTTGGATCTAGTTTTGAAATAGGAGAGAGGAGAGATAAAAATATCTCATTTTATTGATTAAAAATTGGGGGTGATGATGAGAAAAAGGTGCCTACTGCATGAGGGGAGATCCCCACACTGAGGTGTCAAAAATGCATCATTTCCTCTAAATATCTTATTTTTTAATTAATATCTCTTAACTTTTTACTAATAAACCTTGTACTCAGTCAACTCTTCATCTTATGTGAGCATTTACTCATTTCTGGGTATTTTCTTTTATTCTTTGGATTTATCTTATCCCAACACTTGGATTAATCCTATTGGCCCATAGGAACCTTAATTGGACCATAATCCAAAAAAATTTAAAAATCTAGACCCTTAGGCTAAGGTCCTTTATACCAATTTTCAATTAATTCTAATTGCACATTGGAAAGTTCTTTTTGAATTTCTATTTCAAGGGAAACCATTTTAGACACTAGGAGGATTTTCATATCCAAAAATATCTCAATTTTGAATTATCTCCCTCTAGACATTTTCTCTCTCCAAGCCAGAACAGGGTAAAATAGGATCTTTCTTTTATTCTAGAGAGGGGAATAATTATAAGATCAGAAGGAAAGGTTCTTACACCTGTACACCTCAAAAGCTGGAGGGAGGAATCTTACAGAGGGGGATACATAGATACACAATACAGAGGGGGATACATAGATACAGAGGAATCTTACAGAGGGGGATACATAGATACATGATACAACGGGAAGAATAGGATGAGAGGAGAGAAAATAGATTTTCTAGAGAGAAACACAGTCAAAGTTTAGCTAGTGAGAAAGAGAGTGAAGCTATAAGCTTTATTTGTAAGACATTTGAGTATGTAAGTTAAGCAAGTCTCTCTATTTTCACTATGTGGGTTGTTCGAGATACAGGTTCTATGTAATCAATATAATAAGAAGAATTTTCTTTTTGATAAACTTTGTTGAAAATTATTCAGTTTAAGTTTTCTTCAGTTGATGAGAGTGGAGAACTTCATGTTCATTTACCTTCTTTAAGAGTCTTTTTGATTCATACTGAACATTGCTTCTGGGTTATCATAATGTTAGGTTGTGTTTGAGTTTGAGTTTCTATAAGACAAGAGTTTTTGGGTCAGGGTGGAACTAATTGCCTGTATTTATTTTTTAAGGTTTTTTTAATGGAGGTGTGAGTTGAAGGATAAACCATAGTAATTTAATCTGAGAAGGGAGTCTAGAGAGAGAAAATCGTGTAGCTTGTCAGAGTAGGAAAGTATTCAGATTAGGGGATGTCTGGATAAGGAAATCGTCTGGAATAAGCTAATTGAAGTAAAAAGTGTCAGGGTTAGTGCTAGTTGAATCGATGCTGAATAAAATAGGGGATGTCTAGATAAGGAAATCGTCTGGAATAAGCTAATTGAAGTAAAAAGTGTCAGGGTTAGTGCTAGTTGAATCGATGCTGAATAAAATAGGAGGAGTGAGGAGGAGTGTTAATTGAATCAGGGATGCCTAGTCAGAATTAGGAGAAGTGTCAGAATCAAGAGTGTTGATTGAATCAAGGTTGGCTAGTCAGAATCAAGAGTTCATGAATCTGATAGAGATCAATTGCAGTTAGCTGAATCACATACAGTTAGCTATGCAGGTAATTTGAGGGTTAGGTGTGATCAATTTAAGTCAATAGGTGATCAAAGGAGGTTAGCTGAGGAGTTAGAACAAAAGATCAGAGTTGTTTTGAGTCAAGGCTAAACCAGGAGGACACCTTGGTGGTGGGTTAGCTTATTTAGGCTAAGAGGGTTTAAGTATTCGAATCAGGAGCTAACAAGATCAGGAGTTGTCCAGAGTTGCATTTAAGCAAAATCCACTAAGCTAAAGAGAGGCAAGCCAAGACCTTCAGTTTTATGTTTTTTTGTTTGTTGTTTGGGGGTGGTGTCTTGTTTACCTAATCTCATCTTGCCTTCCTGTAGTAGTGCTAGCTAGTTATAGCTAGTATGAGAGCTGGAAAAGCCCTCATAGACTGGTGCCCCTTGTTGAGATTCAAGCTCGATGTCAGTGTGAGCCAGCTATGCTATGTGCTAGCATGTTAGGTAGGAACATGTGTGAGACATAAATGACCGCGTCCAGCTGGTCATAGTGTGTGGACATTAGCTAGGGTTAGATATGTGTGGACACAACTCATAGTGTGTTGTGTGTATTATGGATTATGGCTTTATGCATTGTGTAAGAAGGGAGATGGCTTCCCTCTATGGTTAGGGTTTGCAATATACATTAGGTTTGCTTATACATTAGGTTTGCTCCTGTGTGTGTGTCTCCTCTCCCTCTACCGCTTTTTCAACATGGTATCAGAGCCTTGTGCTGTCTATTAGGGTTTATGAGTGAGTGAGAGAAGAGGGAGAAGAAGCTGTGAAGAGAAGCTGTGAAGCTTGCCATTGAAGCTATGAAGCTTCGAATACTATCAGATCTGAGAGCTTGGCCTACCGGGTAAGGTCTTCTAAACATCCTTGCGCGGATTGCAGGTGATTCAGGCAAAAACAAAGCAAATTAGAGCAACTCAAAGCATAGAGAAATTCTGGTTTTTGGAAGCTTTCCATTAAAGCTTGGAAACACTGATGTATGGTGAAATAGGAGTGATTCTGGCAAAAGACACATGTATCTGACAAGGAGGAATGTATTGGGAACCCATGTACAAGCCCTACTGTGATTTTGGAGCAATTTGGATGCATTTGAATGAGTGAAATTTTTTGGTTTTTGCACAAAACAGAGAAAAGGAGGTCAAAATTTGATGCATTTGGAGCATGTTTTTGGCAAAAATCAAAGCATTGATTGGTTGCACACATACCTAAGTGTGTTGGGCACTCATTTAACTCATCAATTAGCAACTCAAGCACTCCCAAAACCCTCAGGAGCAGGCGGCGCTGGCTGGACAGCAGAAACAGAGCATATTTCAACTATTTTACTGAGTGGAGGATCAAATTCAACCCTTGTGCTTGACATCATCCAAAATTGGTTTAGCAATTAGTTGCTACACACACTTGAGAAGAAGGCTACATGATTGGATTGAACAATTATGCCTAATTGAGCTGGGAATGAGCTGATTAAAAAGCCTGTCTACTGGTTGCAGAGAAACAGAGTGAGTTTAATCGAGCAATTAATCTTTGGTCTTAAACAATTGGACAAATTCCTCTTACATGGAGTTAGTGGACATCATTGCTAAGCTAATGAATGCCTGGTTGCTCAATTTGGATAAATATTGAAGAATTTAGAGCAAAATTACTACTGGTTTTTCCCAAAATAGAGAAAGGGGTTTTCAAAAATTGATATGTACACATGTCAGATGGTGTTGATACTCTACATTGAGGTTGTTTAGGTGTCAATGCAAGTTACCCATACTTGATTGAACCACTACATTGTGATTTGGAGCCTTGGAAGGCGCATCAAAACAGGTTATCTCGGACTACGTGAGCCAGTTCATTTTGGATGCGTACAGGTTGATTTTCTACATCAAATTTGAAGATTGGTGGTTACTTTGGAGTATCTGGAACACTCATTGGAGTGTGTTTGAGCTGAGGAAGGCTCGGTTACAGATTTGGAAGTATACGCAAGGTGTTTTTGCATTGAGCAATATGTCAGATAATCCAGTACATATTGTTGGTGAAAAGCTGGATAGGAAGAACTTCCAGGCATGGAAGTACAGGATCAAAAGTTTCTTGAAAGGAAAAGGTTTCTGGAATCTCATTATAGGTACTAGGCCAGAGCCTGAACTACCCCGACAACAACAGGTTATAGCTCATAATAAGCAATGGTCAGAAAGAGCATTCAAAGTGTTGCATTATCTGTCTATATGTATTTCGGATGCTATGCTCATACACATACATGATGCTGAGAATCCCAAAGATGCATGGGATACTTTGGTAAAGATGTTTGATATAGACACGAGTGCTCGCAAGTCTCAGTTGTTGCGACAACAGATACATAATGTGAAGAGGAATAGAAGGAGCATACATGATTATGTGCAAGAAATAAAGAAGTTTGCAGATGCATTGGCAACAATAAATGCCCCCATGCCTGATGATGATTTGGTGGATATTACCTTGCGTGGTCTTGGCAAGGAATATAAATCTTTTGATACATCTATCTCAGTGAGGAGTATAGGTTTACCAGACTTTGATGAGTTGGTTTCACTCTTGCTTGTTGAGGAAATCAAACTCAGTGATTCATTTCTGGATGCATCTACTAGCCACCATGATGATAATGGCAGAAATCAGGCTTTCTACTCGCAGAGAGGTTTTAGAGGCAGGGGGAGATTTACATCACGTGGTCGTGGTGGAAATGGTCGTGGATGGCAGGATAGGTCATCACAACAGAATTTTCAGCCTTCATATGGTGCTAGAGGTGGTCGTGGATATTCACCTCAGAGACGCAGAGGTAATCCTCGAGGTAGAGGACGTTGGCAAGGCCAACAAACATCTATGCAAGATGTGGAATGCCATTATTGTGGGAAATTTGGTCATATGGCAAGAGATTGTTTCCGCAAACAGAATGATTTGAGAGGGGGTAGAGCACAACGTGGTGGTCATTATGGTGGAAATTATGCACAACATGGTGGTGGAAATTATGCATCAAGCAGTAATGATGGCACAGCAAATCACTTGTTTGCCATGAAACATGTTGTTGGATCTATGATGACAAATGCTGAGAATGATGACACTTGGTATATGTTTTCTGGAGCATCAAACCATATGACTTGTCATGGTGAATGGTTTGAGCATATGAAGCCTATGGATGTGAAAGGCTATGTGGAGATAGGAGATGATACTCAGCATGCCATTACACATGTTGGAAGTGTACCATTGGTTATGCACAATGGTCAAACAAAATCTATGTCAGATGTATTGTATGTGCCTTCTATCACAAAAAGCTTGGCCTCAGTTGGTCAAATGGTGGAACAGGGATTACAGGTTCGTTTCAACGAGCATGGTTGCTTCGTTGAGGATTTCAAACATGGATGTAGAGTCATTGCTAAAGGCAAGAAAGAAGGCAGGTTGTTTAAGCTGGATGCTGGAATTCCTGAGTTAAAATTAGCCATGTTCTCTAAAAGCAGGAATGTGGTACAGGACATTGATATGTGGCATAAGAGGATTGGACATGTCAATATACAAAGGTTAAAGAACATGCAGGCAAGAGGCATTGTTAGTGGGCTGCCTAGATTCAAGTATGATGGGCATATGCATGTTTGTGAAGCCTGTCAGTTTGGAAAGCAGGCAAGGTTACGGTTTCCTAGAGAAGGAAATATGAGTAGCAGGCCACTTGAGATAGTACATAGCGATGTATGGGGTCCTGCACAAAACCCATCTATCAAAGGCAGTTTATACTATGTGACATTCATTGATGATTTCAACAGGATGACATGGATATACTTTCTCAGAGAGAAAAGTGAAGTATTGAAAAAGTTTATGGATTTCAAAGCTTTTGCAGAAAAGCAATATGGTTGTTGGATTAAATGTTTGAGGACAGATGGAGGTGGTGAATACACCTCAAATGCTTTTGAGCATTTCTTGAGAAAGCATGGTATAAGAAGACAATTGACTTGCAGGTATACACCTCAGCAAAATGGTGTGGCTGAGAGAAAGAATAGAGTCATATGTGAAGTGGCCAGGGCAATGCTCAATGAAAAGAGCATGCCAGATTATTATTGGGCAGAAGCTTGTGCTACTGCAGTGTATATACTCAATAAAACACCTACAACAACCATTTATGGAAGTACGCCAGAGATGCGGCTTACAGGTTATAGGCCAGACATTGGACACCTCAAAGTTTTTGGATGCATAGCTTATGTACATGTGCCTGACGAGAGAAGGAGGAAGTTGGATCCTAAGGCAGAAAAATGTGTATTTGTTGGATATGCACAGGATCGTAAGGCATACAAATGTTACAATCCACAAACTAGACAAGTGGTCATCTCACGAGATGTGGTGTTTGATGATCTTGCTAGTTGGTAAAAAGCAAAGGATGAGAGTGTCATTGAGTCACTTGAAGCTGATGTGCCTGTGAACTTGCCACAAGCAAGTTCTAGTTCTACTACTATGTCTGGGCCAGCAGAGGCTGAGAGTAGTACTGTACGTCCATGGTCAGGACGTTTGAGGCATGAGAGTGTCAGCACTGGGATAAAGGAAAGAAGAAGGTTGAAGGAATTTATGCTGTGGGGCTAGTAAGCCAGTTTATGCAGAGCCCCAGAAAACCTCATTTGGATGCAGTGAGACGCATTATGAGATATGTGAAGACCACTGCACATTATGGTCTTCTTTATGAGAGTGGTAAAAGCTTGGATATACATGGCTACACAGATGCTGATTGGGCAGGTAGCTCATATGACTGGAGGTCTACTAGTGGTTATGCCTTTACACTTGGAAGTGTCGTGGTGAGTTGGAGTAGCAAGAAGCAACCTACAGTTGCTTTATCTAGTACAGAGGCTGAATATAGGGGTGCAGCCATTGTTACTTGTGAAGCTGTATGGTTAAAGAATCTCTTGGCAGATTTGGGTGAGCCTATTGATGGCAAGGTTGTCATTCATTGTGACAACATGAGCAGTATACAGTTGGCAAAGAATCCAGTGTTTCATGCGCGGACCAAACACATAGAGGTCCATTATCACTTTGTCAGAGAGAAGGTGCTGGATGGTACAGTTGATCTACAGTATGTGAAGACTGAAGAGCAGGTGGCTGACATCTTTACAAAGCCACTTAGCAGGGAGAAGTTTGAGTACTTCCGTACTATGTTGGGAGTACGTGGGACGAGCTTGAGGGGGAGTGCTGAGAGTCTTGATATCCCAAGCTCATCTACATCTTCATCTATGGCAGTACATCATGAGCTTGAGAGGGGCTGTTGAGATTCAAGCTCGATGTTAGTGTGAGCCAGCTATGCTATGTGCTGGCATGTTAGGTAGGCACATGTGTGAGACATAAATGACCGCGTCCAGCTGGTCATAGTAGTGTGTGGACATTAGCTAGGGTTAGATATGTGTGGACACAACTCATAGTGTGTTGTGTGTATTATGGATTATGGCTTTATGCATTGTGTGAGAAGGGAGATGGCTTCCCTCTATGGTTAGGGTTTGCAATATACATTAGGGTTTGCTCCTGTGTGTGTGTCTCCTCTCCCTCTACCGCTTTTTCAACACCCCCACTGAGGAAGGCTCTGAATCAGGTATAGCTTGTGTAAAGAAGTAGATATCATGGAGCACAGATATATGCCTACCTATTTGGGGATTCCTTTGTTCTTTGCAGAGGAAGGGGAAGATGCTCAGAAACTTTTTAAAAATGTGACTATTTCATGTATTCTAAGAAACAAAGATAGTCCAATAGGATAGGAGGACTACCTTGGTCTTAGGACTGAGAAAAGAGGCAAAGGAATGGTTGAATAGCTTGGATAGACAAGTTTAGTAGGATCCTGATGAGTTGGAAGCAGCTTTCAAAACTCAATATTGTAAAGGAAGAGATGCAGCAACGTCGCAGAAGATTCTTAGTTTAAAGAAAAGAAATTGGATGAATACACTGAATATAAAGCTAAATTTCTAAGGTTGTGGGGCGGATGGATAAGAGCCTGGCAGAGTTTTTGAAAAAAGATAGATTTATTATAGGTCATCACCCTCTGCTGAAGGCCAAAGTGGAAGAGGCTGAACTTGCTGATTTTGAAGAAGCAAAAGCTAGGGCCTTATATAAGGGGGAGGCCAAGGAAGAGAAGACTATGCAGGGAGGACACCCTCAGGCCAAGGAAGAGAAGACTATGCAGGGAGGACACCCTCAGGTAATTCAAACTATTATTCCTAAGATAGTTGATAGATTAAAAGAGAATATGAAAAATCTTTCCATTAACTTGGAATAGGGTATAAGAGCAAGAGAAGGTGAACATAGAGAACTAAGTGAAACAGGTGGTATAGGTAGAGGTAAAGGAATGGGAAGAGGAAGAGGACGGATCCCTAATCTACAGTGTTGGAAGGGAGCTAGGACATGGAATGTATACTTGTCCTTGGTCTAGAATGGAGCCTGGTCAAGCCTTCCCTGCCTACCCATAGGTTGTTCCACAAGCACCTCAGGTTTTAGCAAGAGTTAATCAGCAACAAGTACAAGGTGGAAATCAACAAAGAGGTAATGGCCAAGGTACCACTACAATTCAAGGGCCCAATCCATGAGTTCGAGTATCATCACATAGGAAGCACGAGATAGAGTAGTGCATTTGGTTAAGCTAGAGGAGCCAAAAGAAGCAACATACTTAGATGCATAAGGACTAGGAGCAAAGGGAAAGAGTCCATGGATGAAGCTGGACCATCAAAAGGTCCTAGAAAGAAAAGTAATCCAAGTGAAGGAAGTTTAACAGCCAAGAGAAGGAGAAGGATTACTTTAAGGAGTTTTCCATTGGGAGAAGGAATAGAGCCCTATAATATCAAACAAGATCTTTAGCAATTCAAGCCTAATATCTCCTTACCTCAACTATGGTACCAGCATTAAGAAAAGAATTTGCTAGATGTGTAAGTGTGAGGCCTCAAAAGATAAATCCCCAACCTATGGTTGAGGTAAATGTTGCTCTAGTAAATATGGATGAAGATGTGGCTCCAATTGTGGACTGTATAATTAAAGAAAGGATTGTACCCAATACTTTAGTAGATGGAGAAGCACAGATATGCATCATGTTTGAAATTCTTATACATAAGTTGGGGCTGAAAATTCATGAGGTTCCCTACATTAAAGAAAAGATGGTAGATAATAGCTAGGCTAAATGTTTGGGCAGGTAGAGGTGGATGTATGTGGTATCATGAGGAGAGTAGATTTTTATATTATGACCATCAAGGGGGATGGCTATGCTCTCATCATAAAAAGACCTTGGCTGCATGGGGTAGGAGCTATATAGGATTGGATGAGAGGTCATCTTATCATGCAAGAGGATGATCATAGGCTTGTGTATGACTTGAAAGATTAGGTCTAGTTTAGTGAGATGGATGAGGATGAGACAAAGGAGATGTCTGACTATGAATCAGGATCATTTGACGAGAATGAATGGTATGTTAGAAGTGATGAGGAAATAAATTTGGAAGTCATGGGAGTTAAATTTCTTTCAGGAAAAAAGACTGTCTTGAATATTTAGTAGGAAGATAGAAATGAGGAATATAAAGCCCTGTTGGACAAAATGATTTCTAGAGATTTACATCAGCACGAAAGGGATCAATTGTTAATCCCATTTTAGATACAAAGATGCTCCTTCCAATTGAGGAGATTAATAAGTGTTATGTAAAGGCACTATAAAAGTTGTACATTTTGAGATACTGACCACCCAAGGCCTTAGTAAGTTTTGGATGCCTAAGTGTGAATAAAGGGCTAGATGTATAAAAAGAAATTTCTCCCCCTTTGTGCTATGAGAGCTCTTGCTTTGTCTTGTGAGAGAGAGAGAGAGAGAGAGTACTCTAGTGCATGTTCCTCTTCTATGCATGTGTGTGTGGAAGAGTGAGAGGTAGATTGCCTTGCATTGTGGTGAGAGCGACTCTGCGGTGAGACAGCACTCTGCGGTGACAGCGTAAAGGTGGAGATCGAAGGAGTGGAGCTTCCAAAAGCGAGCTTGGGGAGCCTTAAGGGATGTGAGCTCGAAGCATTGGTAAGTACCAATGATGGTTGTTGTCTATTGCTTCTTCTGATTGTGAATGGGTAGAGTTCTCTCTTGGGAGGTGCAGTAGCCCTTAACATTTTTGGTGCCGTTGCCAGGGAAACACTATTGTTTCTTCTATCCTCTTAGAGCTCTAGCTCCCATTATGCACAATTTACTATTGCCTTTGCATTTTGAAGGTGCATTGTGAAGAAATTGTGTAGATAAGGTTTGAGTGGTAGAGAAAGAATTACATTAGTTTTGGAAAATCGTGTGTTGGAAGTGTCGGCGGTGAGTACTTGGTAGAACCTAGAGAGAAAAGCTACGCTTAGTTTTACATTCAATTTTGTTGTTTTCTGTCACCAATTCCTATAGCATAAGCTAGCAGACAGTGTATTGTTTTTTCTAAAAATCACAAAAACTACAAAAAAGGAACCATTGGTTGTGTTCATGTCTTGCATTACATTCCTAATCCTTGGCACAACCTTTCTGGATCAACTGGATAGGGAAATCACCTTCTAACCATCATTCTATCGACATGGCCGTAAACGTTTTAAAGTGCAAGAAACCATTCATGACATGAAACATAACCTACTACTTCACAGTGTGACACACTTTTCACAATCAGTGCTCGGAATCTCGGGATTACCTTACTAAAATTAGGGTGCCTTATCCTGACACAATGAAATAGAAAAATCTTATCTCGTGAAATAGTAGTGAAGCACTTCACGATGTGAACAACATTGTGTTTCACGATGTGAAGCACAATCTACTTCACGACATAAACTGCAGTCTACTACTTCACGGCGGGAACCATAACCTCCTGCTTCACGGGTTAACACTTCACATGTTAGCAGTTCACAAAATAACCTTTCAAAGACTTCTAGTTCACGAATTAAGGGTTGTCAGACCAAAGGTAAGAGAGTATCCTAATTGCACCATTGGAATCTATCTGACTCAGATTAAAGCTCGATTAAAGTAATTCTTAGCTAAAAATTCAAAACGTCGAACACCAATTGCCGCAACGTGAAAAACAGTTCACGACGTGAACAACATTCTGTTTCATGGCATGAATTACTGCCTACTACTTCACAACATGAACCATTGTTTGTTGTTTCACGGAGATCTGCTATTTCACGACCAAAAAAGATAGTTCAATAGAAAATCGGGTGAAATGGTTGGAGTAGTGATTTCGCCTATTGAAACACATTCTCATGCACTTGAGGTTTGGGAAACTCATTGTTGGAGACGACCTTACCCCCGACGACAATGCATCAAATCACCCAAGTTCTTCCTACAAAAAGAGTGTTAGCTCAGGCCACTCCGGAAGCACTCAATTGAGTGATTCCGCTTGGAGTGTCCTGACTACCATAGAAACAAGTAGTGACGAATCCATGGAAGAAGGGCTAAGATTCTCTAGCCTTGAAAGAAAAACCCTCTTTTGCTGTGAGATCTAGCGGAATCTTTGATATGGCCAAGGGATTTTTCAGTCTCCAACACGGCATGAAAGATGAAGCGTAATCTACGGGCACGGGTCTGAGCGCAAGACATGGTCTAAGACCAGATTTACTAACCCAACCTTCTGGCCCTAGGAATACTAACACAATTAATGGGATGATCCCCAGGGTTAGAAGGGAGAAGGAAGGCACCGCCAAGATAAGTTAAGTCTTCTTCCCCACATCAGAGGAAATGGAAATGGACTTAAAGAGGGCTAAGGCAGAGTGACAATTGCAACTATTGAGCTTAAGAAAATAAGAGCTCGATACGCAAAGAACAAGGATGGAACATAGGGAAATGGAGGATTTGAATCCATTTCGACCACGTGGTAAAGAACCAAAAACATCTAGAAATGACACTTATAGCATGTGGATGTGGGAATAAAAGAAGGAGTGATACCAACTCTATAACCCATCAATGAGAAACCGAGGGCTGACGAAAGCCTTGAAACACAAGAAGAGGAGGATAGTCTACCTGGGGCACCTACAGGAGGTGAGGATTGTCTCTATACAAGAGAGGATATACAAGAAATGATCAACGATCCCATGTTCGCAAAGCATGGAACTCTTGATGATCGAACAAAGGTGGGTGGAGGCTGCTAATAATGAGCCATACAATGAGGAATTACTCGTATACCAGCCATAGACCCGAATTGAATAGAAGAACCTATCCAGGAAGAGGACGTGGTTTAGGTAGGGGGTAGCTCCTCGAAGGCAAATTGTGGATCCCAACATAGATCTAAACACAATCACAAGGGCGGATTGCTAAATATGGCCGTGGAAATGGGCCGAGGTATGGTTAGGGTGCTAGGCACTGCCCTAGAATCAAGACCATCCCAGATAAAGCCACATATTATTTCAAAGCTTATGCAAAAATTCTCAGGAGATGGGGACCCAATCCAACATATAGAGAACTTTGAGTCTACCTGTGCAACATGTGGGCCAGTGAGCGACGTAATCATGATACATGCTTTTTCTCTGACCCTAGAAGGGAAGGCTCACCAATGGTATCGAACACTAAAACCTGAGGATAAAGTCAATTTCACTCGACTTAAAAATATGTTCATACCGAGCTTTGCTCGAAGTGGTGACAAGTGGAGTCATGTGGCTCAACTCAACAATATCAAGAAAAAGGAAAATGAGTTCATTGATGCGAGATTATGTTTCTGGACTCAAGCACTTGAATTCAAGATGCAAGTTGAGGGAAAGGCTAACTGATGACCAGTTATTGACTTGCTTCTAGAGAGGAGTCCAAGATCATAAGATGCATGATTATCTAGTGTTAGCCCGACTAGCTACTCGACACTTGCTATAAGCTGGCAATTGAATATGAGGACAATATGCTTGAGTTGCTGCAACTAGAAGATGCCAAGGCAGCTTCAGTAGTGGCAACATCGCGAGTCTCCAGTCATGAGGACACAAGAACCAAGAGCAAGCAAGTTGGCAATATGACAGTGAAAGAACTTAGTAATTCCATCTTAGAGAAATTAAAAGTCAAGGATGGGAGAGAAGCATCAGGAAATGCTCATCTCTACCCCCAAAGATAATTAATTTGGTGCTTAATTTGTAGACAAAATCACAGGAGCACTGAATGCCCTCACTTAAGACCAAGGCAATTACTCTATTATGCTCACTGTCAAAGATTGGGAAACCAAGACATTGCCACGTGCAGATACCCGAGGGTATAGCCCTTAGCACAACTGTTAGCACCCAGAGTACCGCTAGCCTTGCCAACACCACCAGTGCAAACCAATGTGACTGCAGGGCAACCAAATACCTACCTACCAAGAGGGATGTTCCAAATGTAGAACATGTCGCCTTTGCTGCCACTTGTTCTACCCCCACAGCCACCACAGGAGGCCAAAATCAACTAGGTGTTGATTGAGGAGCCCTTGGATGAGGAAGAAATCATGCACAAGGTAGAAGTCAATAATGACTACTATGAGGAGCCCAAGGAGATCACACCAGAGTATTATGTTTTACATAACAACACACCGGTACCAGTGTTTCAAACCACGGTACATTGGAAAGGAAAAGACGTAAAATCAACTATGAGAAGGGGACCCATACAATGTTTTCATTGTAATGGACCTCATCGAGTAGCAGAGTGTCCTCATCGAGTAGCAGAGTGTCCTCTTAAGAATGTGGCTAATGCTGGCCAAGCTCAGCCAGCCGCAGCACAGACCAACGTAATGCCTACACTTTCATTTATGAAGTGTGGTGTCAATCATTTGATCAAAGACTACCCATATCGCGCTAGTAGTTTTGCTGGCCAAGCATCCATTACAATGTTTTCATTGTAATGGACCTCATCGAGTAGTAGAGTGTCCTCTTAAGAATGTGGCTAATGCTGGCCAAGCTCAGCCAGCCGCCACAGCATAGACCAACGTAATGCCTACACTTTCATTTATGAAGTGTGGTGTCAATCATTTGATCAAAGACTACCCCATATCGCGCTAGTAGTTTTGCTTCTACTTCTAACCATGACACTATCATGACTATAAATGTGTAGCTTGGCAATATCACGTCACTGAATGTCCTGACACAAGCGTTAGTGAAACAAGTGGACAAAGAGAAGAACCCAAGTGGTGTTACAACCTCTAACACTGGGAGAAGGAGAAGAGTGAAAAAAGTGGGCAAGGGAGATACCATGGTCATAATTCAGGATGGATTCGAAGAAGATACCATTAACACCAAATCCACCCAATCAAAGGAAGAAGGTGACCAAGTGTCGAAATAGGATGGGCATGCCCAAGAAACTATAAGAGAGAGACCAGCAACCCCTAAGGGGATTGGAGAATATCCAAATGCTGAAGAAGAAATAAGGAAGCTTGAAGAAGCTAAGGCCTTGGTGGTTGAGGAGTGGATTGAATACGACAAAACGTGTAAGGAGCCTCACTTGCTAGGCATAAGCAGTCTCGCAGCCATACTGTCCACAACTATCAAAATGTTGCTAGGACCATTGCTATTATGCAACACACCGGCATTGTGGGCAAATGTCAAGGACTGGGTAGAAGGAAGATTGAACCCAATCTTCACTACAGAGGACAGCTAGTCACCTCTGGAAAAGATAAACCTAGTGCATGAGGAAGAAGGAACACCCAGATTTGTCAAAATACATGTCAACCATTTGGACCAGTATTATGAGAGTGATGACACAAATGCCACAATTCCAATCCACCATAACAAGTACCAAGAATTGGCTATCCTAGATGGTGGTGTGGGTGTGAGCATTCTTATCAAACAATGTTAGGAAAATTGGGGAAAACCAAAATTGGAAAGAGTATATCTAATCATCAAGATGGCAGATGGAACATCCTCATGGAACATCCTTAAGAGACCAATGGGGCTATTGAAAAATGTTAGTCTTAAGGTCTTTTTGTTCTGCTACATTATACATTCGGACTCATATGACATTATCTTGGACAGAACCTTCATGAGGGAAGCCAAATTGGTGCATGATTGGGTGTTAGATTAGGTGTATGTTCGAAAGCATTCGCAGATGCTGAAAATCAATCTACATACGTGGAAGGCACACCCCATGGAAGGGCAATTGTTTGGAAATGAATTGATCACGAAAGAGCAAACCACATCCTTAAAGGTTTGCCAACAAGTTGATGAGAATTCATGGGAAGAGGAAGAGGCCGCAATGTATGTGTCCCTTCCACCTCCTGATTTTAACCAAAATTGGATGCACGTGCTTGCCACTATAGATGTGTTGCCCCCCAAAGGAACCCAATACGTTGAATTGAGAAACATTCCTACCACCTCAATGCACATGGTAGATGTGCAACCAAGAGAAGAGGAAATAGAGGATGAAGCCTCTAACATAGAGGGGTCTAGGTCGCAAGGCCACAACAGCACCCAACACCTTAGAAGATCGCACAAACAAAAGAGGTATATCACTTGACAAAATGCCCTACTATGAAGTAAACCCACAGCTAGTGGTGGCTAAGATATCTCGAGGTCACTAAGGTGCACGAGGAGTTTTCTAAGAATTGGGGTGAGGATTTTAGTAAGATAACCATGGAAGGAAAATGAGAGGAAAAGGCTATGTCACAAGAGCCAAAAATGCCTAAACTCACTAAGGAAGGACATAGAAAACAAAATAAGGCTTTGGCTGAAGCTGAACGTGAGGCAAAGAGGCAATAGCTCGGACAAAAGACGAGGAGGACGACAAGCCATACCTACTCTCAATGCCGAACGATTTCAAAACATACACCATTGATGAATGAAAGGTGGTCTAATTGACAACTAAAAGAGTAAAGGAAGATGGCCAATCCACATCTTACGATGCTCCACCAACTAAAGTTAAGGAGGTTGATATTGCAGAGCCAAGGGAGGACACCAAACCTGTCTACATTGCTAAAGACTTAAATGCGAGCTGATGAAGAAGAGCTCATTAATCTCTTAAAAGAATTCAAGGATTGTTTTTCTTGGAAATACACAAAAATGAAGGGTGTACCACCCGAGGTGGTTCAACACACTATCCCGATCATGAAAGGATCAATACCATCTAGGTCAAAACCGTATCAGATGAATCCGAAATATGTGGCAATTGTAAAGAAGGAAATCGATAAACTCATTGATGGGGATTTCATCTATGAAATCGAGCACATAGATTTGCTTTCACCAATCGTGATTGTGTCAAAGAAAAATGAAAAATTGAGAGTTTGTGTTGATCTCAAAAAGGCCAATACAACCACCGTCGAGAGACCACTACCCACTGCCATATACGAAACATGTATTAGAACGAGTAGTAGGTGAAGAAGCCTACAGCTTCTTAGATCGGTTTTCAGGCTATACTGAGGTGTCCATAGCACTCGAAGACCAACACAAGACGGCTTTCAATATGATGTAGGGGACATATGCTTATAAGGTTATGCCTTTTGGTCTCACCAATGCCCCAGCAACTTTTCAACAACTAATGTGCATGGCCTTCAAGTACTACTTGCAAAAGTGGCTGGAGGTATTCTTTAACGATATGTGTGCACACTCACGCTAGACCAAGCACATGGCTTGCTTGAGGAAGGTGTTTGAAATTTGATCATATCGTATATCCTTAAACCCTTTAAAGTGTAAATTCTGGGTCAAGCACGGTGATCTTAGGGCACATTGTATCTAAAAATAGCATTTCCACTGATGAGAGCAAGGTAAAATTGATCTTAGAATTACCCCCACCAACCAACTAAAAAGGTCTACAATGGTTTATGGGCCACGTTGGGAATTATTGACGCTTCATCATATTTTATGCTAAAATTTTCGGGCCATTGTATAGACTACTCGTTGTCTTTGAATGGATTGAGGAATGCCAAGAGGCCTATGATAAGTTGAAGAATGCACTGGCTAGTGCACCAATCGTGAGACCACCCAACTGGGATCTTGTATTCCACGTGCACATCGATGCATCAAAATTTGCTATAAGATGCATATTGGCACAACCTGGAGAATTAAAATTGGATAACCTAGTTTACTTTGCGAGTCTCATCAACTAAATGATGCAAAGATAAACTACACCACCATTGAGTGCGAAGGGTTGGCCATGGTTTATACTGCAAAGAAATACAGACATTACCTACTAGCCAACAAATTTGTATTCTTTGTGGACCATTAGGCCCTATTATATCTGGTGAAAAAGACTTGCACGATAGGAAGAATCACATGATGGTTGCTTCTACTCCTGGATTCGACTTTATGGTCCACAGGTGAGAAAAGGAGCACAACATGTTTTGGTGGACCATATGTCTAGAATTCTTAATGGAGAACCAACCAAAAGGCATTGACGATGACCTTCGAGATGCTTGTCTATTTAAACTTGGCATGGTGCCTAAGTGGAGTGAGGAAATATCCAACTATCTAGCGTATGGGTTCCCATAAGATCAACCCTTGAACAAAGATAAGATGCATTGGCATATTAAGCTGGCCGCTCCTTTTATCAATTAATGTTGGAGAATTATATAAGCTAGGCAAGGACAATATCCTCATGAGATGTGTGTGAAAAGATGAGTTTGTCACACAATCTTATAAGAAGCACACGCAAGAATTTACAGCTCGCAAGCGAGACTGTGGTGGCCTTCGAGGACACCATAGAATTTATACAGAGATGCAAGGAATGTTAACAATTTTCTATTCCACAACAAAAGGAAATGATGCCACTCACCCCTGTGATTTTGAGACAACCCTTTGAGAAATGGGGTATTGATTTTGTTGTACCCATTAGTCTAGTAGCGCATCCGTTCACAAGCCTATTATGTGGTCTTGGCTACAAATTATTTCATTAAGTGGGCAGAGGTGAGAGCCTCTAAAAGAGCTGATGCTCGAACTACGACCAAGCTCTTATATGAACATATCATTTCCAGATTTGGCTACCCACTTGAATTAGTCAATGATCGGGGTTCACATTTCATTAATGAGGTGATAGAACAATTACTTATAGGATTCCTTGTTGTACACCACAAATCATCACCTTATTACCCATAAGCAAATGGCCAAGCAGAGAGAACAAACAAGATTTTATGTGCTATCTTGACTAAAACCCTAGAAGCAAGTCACATAGATTGGGAATGTGAGATCCCCCGCCCCCTCCGCGGTGCCCCCTCCCAGGGTGCTGGCGGCGGCGGCGGAAGCAGCGTCGGCCTCCCATGCCAGGCAGGGATCCACACTCGAGGCCTTGCCCACGAATGTCCAGATGAGAGACTAGCTCGGAGGTTCCTCCAAAACCAAGCCCGAAAAAACTTCCCTCGCCCGGAATGAAAAGATGCAGGGGGGAGAAGAGAGCTTGAGCTCTTGCAAGCATACACACACACTCACAAAACCCTAAAAGAGAACACACAAGGTGAGAGGCTGAAAATCTTCTTCTTCTTCACTCAACACTCAACACTACATATACAAAGATAAGAGTACACATATATGAAAAGGTACTCAACCAAATACATACTAGGGTTCTCTATAGTGTGAACCCAACTAAATAAGCTGGCGCTATAACTATGCCAGTCTCTAGAATGGCTGTCACACAGCCTGTCATCCCACTGGCTGCATATCACCCATGATCTCACCAACCATGCCAGTGGTGTAAGTGTGGGGCCTATCCCCCAGGCGGGTCATCAGTGTCCACTGCCTCACTAGATGAGCTCGATATCTCAACACTCCCCCTCGAGCTCAACTCCATCTCATGTACACCAAGCAAAGTCCTAAATCTGCGGAGCTTCTCTGTACCCAATGCTTTGGTGAAGATGTCAGCTACCTGATCCTGTGTGCTGACATAAACGAGGTCAACATCTCTTGCCAAGACCTTCTCTCTGACAAAATGGTAGTGGACCTCTATATGCTTTGTGCAAGCATGAAAAACTAGGTTCCTAGCCAACTGTATACTGCTAATGTTGTCACAGAAAATGACAGCTTGTCTATCCACCACTGATAGACCCAAATCTGCAAGTAGCTTTCTCAACCAAGCTACCTCACATGCTGCCATAGCAGCACCTCTGTACTCGGTCTCTGTACTGGATAGAGCAACCGTAGGCTGCTTCTTGCTGCTCCAAGTCACAGCAGCACTCCCCAAAGAAAACATGAAGCCACTAGTAGATCTTCTATCTGAGATACTAACAGCCCAATCAGCATCTGTGTACCCATGTACACATATCTCTGTCCCAGTTTCATAAAATAGTCCACAATGCAAAGTAGACCTCACATACCTCAGTATGCGTCTCAATGCATCCAAATGCGGCTTCCAAGGAACCTGCATAAAAGCTGACTCACCAACCCAACAACATAGCTCAAATCTGGCCTGGTGATCATCATGTAGATAAAGCTTCCTACTATGCGCCTATACATAGTAGGATCCTCCAAAATCTCTCCTGAATCTGCACTCAACTTGCCATTCTGATCCAATGGCACTGAGATAGGCTTATAGCCTGTCATACCACATGTCCAAGCCATACTGTCTCTGCAGTAATCCAATACCATGTGGTGACCTAATCACCTCAATGCCCAAGAAATATCTGAACTCCCCCAGATCCTTCATCTCAAACTTCTGTCTAAGAAAGATCTTTACATCAAAAAATCTGCATCATGGTCCCCCGTAATGATCAAGTCATCTACATAAATGACAACAAGCACAACCCCTCTATCACTGTGTCTCACATATAGCGAGAAATCTGCATTGGCTACATGAAAGCCAATAGTGACAAGATATGCAGAAATCTTGTCCGACCATGCTCTTGGTGCTTGTTTTAAGCTATACAAGGCTTTCTTCAACCTGCAAACATGCTCGGGGTGACTCACATCCTCATAACCAAGTGGCTGCAACATATACACCTTCTCCTGCAAATCCCCATGCAAGAATGCATTCTTTACATCCATCTGATGTAAAGACCATTGCTTTGACGTAGCCACTGCTATCACAACTCTCACTGTTGCCATCTTGGCAAATAGGCTGAAAGTTTCCTCATAATCAATGCCATATGTCTGTGCATATCCTTTGGCTACCAGTCTAGCCTTGTACCTGCTTATGCTTCCATCACTGTTATGTTTTATTTTGTACACCCACTTGCATCCAATGGCTTTCTTGCCTTCACGAAATTGCCTTCACGCAATTGCACTAAATCCCAAGTCTCATTTCCATATAGTGCATCCATCGCCTCATCCATAGCTTTCTCCCAACACACATTTCCAATAGCCTCATCAATGCATGTGGGCTCTACAACCTGCACAACCTTTGCCATGTATGCATAGTGATGTGCCACATAACCATCATAGGTAAACCTCTACACAAGATTCTTCACTCTCCCAGATCTTCGCAGCTTTGCATCCATGGCTTCCATAGCCTTCTTTACACCAGGTGTTCTCATAGCTGGTATCCCAAGCTCCTCATCAAGGCTCATCTCTGAGCCACTAGACTCTCCATCAACATAAGAATGCCCTGCAGAAATGTCAGGCATACTAAAGGGTTCAACCACTTTCTCTTTGCCTTTATGTGATGTACTAATCACATTTGCAAGACTGGTATTATGACGCAGCCTGCCACTCCATGGTCTATCAACTGAACCACTAGATGAGGACTCTCTTGGTCCACTCAAATACTGTGATTGCTGACTTGCATTCTGTGCAACCACATTTCCACTCACATCAGCCCCAAATAGCTTCTTTTTCAATGGCATACCAGCTGCTCATCTCATCAAAAACAATATCCCTACTTACCCTCAACTCACGTGTAGCAGGATTATAACACCTGTATCCCTTTTGCTCAAGGAAATATCCAATAAACACACATTTTTCAGCTTTTGGATCCAGCTTAGTTCTCAGCTCATCTGGCACATGCACATATGCAATGTATCTAAAGACAAATCAGGTTTTCTGCCTGTAAACCTCTCCTCTGGAGTTACATCATGTATGGCTGCAGTTGGAGTCCTATTCATGATGTAAACTGCTGTAGAAATAGCCTCAGCCCAAAATCTACGCGGTATATTCTTCTCTTCCATCAATGCTCGTGCAATCTCAACAATGTGCCTGTTTTTTCGCTCGGTAACTCCATTTTGTTGCAGAGTGTATCTGCATGTAAACTGTCTCCGAATACCATTCTTCCTCAAAAATTCAGAGAACTCATTGGAGAAGTACTCTCCCCCTCCATTTGACCTTAGGCACTTTACATATTTCCCTGTTTGCTTTTCAACCATAACTCTGAAATTCTGAAAGTGAGTGAACACCTCACCCTTCTCCTTCATGAAGTATACCCACACTTTCCTTGTGTGGTCATCAATAAATGTCACATAATACCTGCAGCCTCCCATAGACATGGTCTTCGTAGGACCCCATACATCTGAATGCACAACATCTAGTGCATTTCTGCTCACATTTTTGTTACGTGGAAATACATGCTTTGTTTGCTTTCCAAATTGGCATGCTTCACATATTCTCTGCATACCTTCAACTTTAAACTTTGGCAGCCCTGTCACAATTCCTTTAGTCTGCATAGACTTCATTCTCTGCACATTCACATGTCCAATTCTTTTATGCCAAATGTCTGTGTCTGCAACAATTCCTGAACCATTTGCAAACATCGCAGCACTCACTTCAGGCATGTTTACATTCAATGTAAACATTCTGCCCACTCTGTTGCCTTTTGCAACCAACCTGCACTTGTCTTTAAAGTCTTCAACATAACAACCATCAGGATTAAACCGAACCTACAAACCCTGCTCAATCATCTAGCCAACTGAAACCAGATTCTTTGTTATGTTCGGAACATGAAGTACATCTGCAAGGTACTTCACTTTGCCATCCTGCATAGACAATGGCACATCTCCAACATGGGTAATTGGATGAGCAGTGTCATCCCCTGTTTCCACAAAACGTGGTCTTTCAAGGTTTTTCATCTCCTTGAACCACTCCCCATGACTTGTCATGTGGTTCAAAGCACCTGAATCAACGTACCATACATCATCTTTATGTGCTACTTCAACATTTTCAAACATGGCATTAACAACATGCTACATAACAAACAAACTTTCATTATCCTCATTGTTTCTTCTCCAGGATGCATAGTTGTTTTGCGGCAATTTTCCATTTTGCATGTCAGCCTGCTTCTTATAACAATTTGCCTGCACATGTCAAGGCTTACCATAATAAAAGCATCCACATGTATCATTATACTGCCTTTGCCAATTTCCATGACCTCCTTGACTCCCCCTGCCTCTGAATTGGCCTCTTCCACCTGCGTGTTGTTGTTGTTGTTGTTGTGAATTCTGGGATTGTTGTTGTTACTGGCCATAATTCTGATTACCTGTTCGGCCACCTGCTTGACCGCGTCCACGGCCTCCTCTACCTCGTCCTCTTCCTGAACTTGTGTAGAAGGCCTATTGCTCTGAACTGTTTTTGTTTTGTGAAGACTGTTGGTCTTCACCCAAGCTCTTCTCTTCTATAATCAGCATAGACACCAAATCTGTGAAATTGGGAATGTTTTCCTGAGTCTGAATAGACGTCTTGAATGCCTTGTATTGTGGCCCGAGACCACGTAGACAGACTTCCACCTTGTCATCATCATCTACTGAAACACCAATAGATGCACGGGATTCCACAATACCCTTGATCTTCAATGCATAATCATTCACAGACATACTCTTTTTCTCCACAATATGAAGTTCATTCTTCAACTGTATCTTTCGTGCCTTGGTATTCATTTCATAGAGTTTTACCAAGGTGTCCCACGCCTCCTTGGGGGACTTGGCATCTTGTATGTGCTCAATCATGGTGTCTTGTATACTGATAGAGAGCCAATACATAATTTTTCTGGCTCCTTGGTTCCAATCCTTGAACTCTTTCACATCTGCAGTCGGTGGTATCTCCGGTGCCTCTTCATGCTCACCTTCTTTATAGTCCCAGTAGCTCTTTCCCATCAGGAAATTTGTCAGCCTGAACCTCCAAGCATGGAAGTTTCACTCAGAACTTAGACAGTTTTTGCAACAACACATACCCATAGACTCCAAAGTACAACATTGGTTCTTGTGGCACTGAAAGGAAGGATGATGATGAAGGGTACCTAGCTCCAAAACTAGGCACAAGGTAAAGGGGTATGCTTTTCATGCTGTGAAACATGTTCATTTTTTTCACGTGTACACTTCTACTCCTCAAAATGCATAACATATGGCCTTGGAGTGTATGAGCATATAGAAAACAATAGGGTATCAATATTTGCATACATAAGGGTACAAGTTATTTCACATTGTGAACCGGTTCAGGCTAGTTCACGTCGTAAAATGCTCAAGACTATTTCACATTGTGAAATACTTCAAAATGTTTCACGTCCGTGAATCTACTAATGCCAGTTCATGCTGTGAAATGGTAAAAAAACCTCCATGAATCGTAGACAGAAACGTGGCATACCCAATTAAGATGGCCATCGGGGGTCGACGGCTAGATCATAAATACATCTTTTCCCCCTTTTTTATCGTTTTTCATCGATCGGCTTCCTTTGCTTCTTAGCATCATCATATGCATCATCTTTTGGAGTTTGTTCTATCATCATCAGTATTCTTCCTCACTTTATTGCTTGCGACCATCAATTCTCAGGTAGGAGCTCTTCATACACTTTCGATGGTTTCATTCGTTTTCATTAAATAATTAGTGAACCATAGTTTCATTCATTTTCATTAAATCATCTCTACGCTTACGCACACATTGCCTACATCTGTGCCATTTCTTGTTTATCTTCCCATCATCACTCAAGTGACATGACCACCAAATCTCATCATAAATGCATATGGGAATGGCTCGCGAAATAGCAATATGCTATTTCATGGAGTCAATTAAAAATCTTGGGTTTGAGAGAATACACTAATTGCTAATATTTTTTTACACCATAGGCTACCCATAAACACTTATTAAACATTGATAATCATCACAACACAACCTAATATTTCACGAAATAACACATGCTATTTCATGAATTAATACATGATGCTACTTCATGCGTTAAGCCTTTCACGACTTAAACCCTTCACGGGTTAAGCCTTTAACGGCTTAAGTCCTCATGTCTTTACACTTCACGTGTTAACCCTTCACGAACTAACCTTTCACGTGCTAACCCTTCACGGGTTAACACCTCACGAATTAACCTTTCACGTATAACTACTTCACGCTTGACCATTTCACGGCCTCCTACTTCATGGTGGATAAGGACTAATGCCAAACAAACACTAATTCACAAACATCCCTTCTTGATTTATTTCTCATCACACTAACACTCTTCCCATCATACACCCATGCATACAAATCACTAACACTCACATACAAAAAAAAAAGGAGGACCGCGAGCTCCTACCAGTCACAACAATGACTGATGTTATTTTCACATGTTACAAATGGCCTCCTCCACTACTTCCAAACCAGAGGTTGAGGGGAACCTGGCCATAACTTAGGCCAATACCACAGGGTCACCAACAGAAAAGAGAAAAAGAGCACCACGCGGCACAAGTTAACCTACCTTGAGCCATATTCACAAAGAGTCCAAGGTACAGTCATCCACAAAGACATTCAGACAGCTCACAAGAAGATTATGTTCGAGTATCATAGCCCAGAGTGTTTGAAGATTTTAGAAGATACAGATGCCAAGAATAAGTTGGAGAAGGTAGGCCTTGGAAAAATGGCAGAGATCCTCCCCCTCGCACCATCAACCCAACACTATGTGTGGAATTTCTGAAGACTTATGACATAAACACCAAGAGGGGTACAGTCACAAAGGCAAATGGGTCTGCTGATGAGCATGTCCTCATCACAGAGGAAATGATACATGAATCTCTGTAGTTACCCCCACCCATACCAACACATGTCCATACAATCTATCATATGCCCATGGAGGACATGATAAAGAGGGTTTCATTTAACTCAAATGGAGCAGAATACATGAATATAAGGGATGAAGTAGATAAGAAAGCTTATAGAGCAATGACAATGCTCATGCAAGTAAAGCCAGTGGACATGTATAACACAGGGTCCCTCTCAATCTCATATAGCGAAAGTCCATGAGGAAAAACATGAGGACTGGGCTTGGTATATCCACCGCAAAATGGAGATTTACGTCAAGTAACACCAATCCAAGGTGTGTAATCCTTATCTCCTAACCAAAGTACTTAGTCATGCATCGAATCTTCCCATTCCCTAAGGCACTCAGGAGGCAGGGGTACCACACAGACTGAAGGATCCATGGAACCCTCTACCCTCATTTCAAAAGAGTTGCACAACAACAGGGATAGATGGCCCTAAAGGAAATGAAGGAGCTAATTCAAGAGCAGAAGGGTGGCAAGAAATCAAAGAAAGGTAAAAAGATGTGAGGCAGCCTCCAACAATTAGAATCCAAAATGCAACGTATGGAAGAAGAGGTAACATAGGACATCGCATCTTTTCAACAGGTTCTGGCACAATAGGAAGCAAAAGAAAAAGAGACTATCAGCTTGATAGCAAGAGCAGTTCCAGAGTCAACACAACAAACGCCACCTTCTAGCCCTGCTCATACGGTATTCACAAACCTTTCACCACTCCGTGACTCCGTAATCTCATATTAGCCCACCTTCGTGGAGATTGGTGTAACACAGGCTCTAGCAACACAATAAGTGCCACAAATGGATGAGGGCGAAAGGAATAAAGAGGCCACCTCAGCACAACCAGAACCTCAAGAAGCTAAGAAGAGTAAGAGAACTAATGAGAACCCAAGTCCCAATAAGCAAAGGCGAATGGAAGCTGAGGGCACAGTACAATAAGGATCCTTCTTGCATAATCTTAGCACTAATTTCTTCCTCAAAGAGACCATGGAAGGCCTTGACACATTGCTGGTGTACTAAACAGAATGCTCAACCTCCACAAGTGCAGATATTTGGACCCGGGTGAAAGCATGTATAGGTGGTACCAAAAAGGAGTGTCTTGGACACTCCTTTTAGCCACCCCTTTGGGAGGAGAAAGAGGCTTAAATTTGAAATAGAGGCGGGCTTGAAAATGCAACTGAGCATTCATTAAGGGAATGGCGTGCCTATTAAATGCTTCTGAATATTCTCTCTCCTCCACTCATCTTGCAATCCATTGGCCTGCCGTGACTCTCTCTCTCTCACTCTCTCTCACTCTCCGCCTCTCTCTCTCTCTGCCATAGCCTCTGCTTCCTGCCTACACAAAAGGGCCTCTCTTCCTGCCTGAGCGCAAGCTATATTCATCTGTACTATCTCCCTCTCTCCCTCTCTCTCTCTCTCTCTCCATGAAGACTACAGTTGTGCTTTAATGGTCTTCTTTGCAATAACCTCAGCTTCCTAGCTCCCTCATAACTGCTTTAATGGTCTTCTTTGCAATAACCTCAGCCTCCTAGCTCCCCCATAACTAGCTCCACATGGAGTCTCATAGTGTACAGAATGGCAATACAGGCTCCGTATATCTTCCCCCATTGTCTATTACACAACACATCCCGAGAGAACTTCTGCCAGGTCTTCGAAACTACTGGGTTGCAAAGAAGAGGGAACAAAGAAGCATTGAGAAGAGGATGGCACGTACGCACGAGGTTGGTGACATTGATGAGCGAGAGGCAAAGAAAATCTGTAGAGCAATTTCTCAGTGCTGGCGCAAACAAACAAACGGGCTTTCCGAGGTCCTTCAAACAAAGATTTTACAACAGCTCCTCCGTCATCCAATGTTCTCAGTGTTGCAGCACACGTCAGAGACAGTTGAGAGACTCATTTTCTCTAACATTTGTCATACATTATCTGAGGTGAAGACACCCCATTCAAATAACGAGTTGTTTTTAAAGCGGGCTACTGTCGTGGCATGCCTCAATGGTGTTGACAATCAAATGAGTGGTAGAGAAGTTGCCAAGGCTTTAGGAGTTCATCGAAGGAATGTCATTGCGGCCAATTTTTGGCTGCAACATGAAGCGGAGGAAGGGTCACTTCCCTTGGACTCTTGTCACCATCAATTGCATAGGGCAAGCACCATCACCAGTGAAATCAGGGAAATTGTGTTTCAGTTTTGGTCGGTGGAAACTTGCATCTCCCCAAACAAGAAAGATGTTGTTCGAAAGAGGATAGACAAGAGTGCGCATGTACTGCATCCAGTGCATCTACTCGATTTGTCTCAGGTATATCACTGTGTTGAGAGTGTGTTGTAAGAGCTACACAGTTGCTCGCATATGATTGATAGTGTATCCGGATATGCTCTTCTATACGATACTGATTTCTAAATGTCAGTGGTTTAGAGTGCTTGTTTTGACAGTACTAAAATTTTGTATGATAGGGCATTAGAGTGCTTTACCATGCTTCCAAATGTTTGCAAGTGCCTCACAGTGCATTACAATGCTTAACCATGCACTATAGTGCTTTACAAAGCTTTACAATTGATTTCAGATGCTTCTGAGTGCTTCATGGTGATTCTAAGAAATTCCAAGTCATGAGTGCATCTTAGGGCTTCTGAGCATTTTCAGACCACTTCTGAGTGCTACAGTGCACTATATTGCTTAACCATGCTTTATAGTGCTTGACATACTTCTTCAAGTGATCACAAGTGCTTCTAAGTGGTTCATAGTGGTTCCAAGTAATTTTATGTCATTCCAAGTGCATCTAAATGTTTCTGTGTGCTTCTAAGTGCCTTTTGTTGCTTCTGAGTGCTTAATAGTGCTTCAAAAAGCTGCCAGGTGCCTGAGAGTTCTTCCAAATGCTTCCAAGTGCTTGTGCTCGTAATGGCTTAACAGAGCTTCAGAAGTGATAACAGGAGCTTCTAAAACGGCTTTCAAGTGCTTGTAAGTGCTTCCAAGTGCATCTAAATGTTTATGTGTGCTTGTAAGTGCCTTTTGTTGCTTCTGAGTGCTTAATAGTGCTTCAAAAAGCTGCCAGGTGCCTGAGAGTTCTTCCAAATGCTTCCAAGTGCTTAAGCTCGTAATGGCTTAACAGAGCTTCAGAAGTGATAACAAGAGCTTCTAACTGCTTCCAAGTGCTTGTAAGTGCTTGTAAGTGCTTCCAAGTGCATCTAAATGTTTCTGTGTGCTTCTAAGTGCCTTTTGTTGCTTCTGAGTGCTTAATAGTGCTTCAAAAAGCTGCCAGGTGCCTGAGAGTTCTTCCAAATGCTTCCAAGTGCTTATGCTTGTAATGGCTTAACAGAGCTTCAAAAGTGATAACATGAGCTTCTAACTGCTTCCAAGTGCTTGTAAGTGCTTGTAAGTGCTTCCAAGTGCTTGCTAGGGCTTCTAAATGCTTGCTAAGTGCTTGCTAGTGCTTCTAAGTGCTTACAAGTGCTTCCAAGTGCTTCTAGTGCTTGCTAGTGCTTCCATGTGCTTCTAAGTGCTTCCAAGTGCTTCTAAGTGCTTGCTAGTGGTTCCAAGTGTTTGCTAGTGGTTCTAAGTGCTTCCAAGTGCTTCTAAGTGCTTGCTAGTGATTCCATGTGCCTCTAAGTGCTTCCATGTGCTTCTAAGTGCTTCTAAGTGCTTCCAAGTGCTTCCACATGCTTTACTTGCTTCTAAGTGTTTGCTAGTGTTTCCAAGTGCTAAGTGCTTCCAAGTGCTTCCAAGTGCTTCCAAGAAATTCCATGTTATTCCAAGTTCATCTAAATGGATCCTCAGGCTTCTAAGTGCTTGCAAGTGCTTGAGAGTGCTTTATAGTGCTTTACAACCATTTACAAGTGCTACCAAGTGCAGAAAGTGCTACTAAGTGCGTCTAAGAGCTTTACCCAATGAGTGTCATAGCTTTACACTGATTGAAAGTGCGTCATAATGCTTACCAATGCTATAGGTTGCTTCAGAATGATTTATAATGCTTGATAGTGTGTCTAAATTTGTCTTCTTTGTCATCACAGAGGGACTTCTATATGCAGTTCCAAGTGGCTCATCCTAACATAAGGATCTCCCTCAGATGTTTTGAGGGTCTAAAGCCATACTTTGTATGCAAGTTAAAGGACCGCAACACTTGTTACTGTGAATACCATGTGTAGCTTGTCTACTTCAAGGAAGCTCTTAATCAGATGCACCAGGGAAGATATGGGCTACATGGCTGGCCATGCAGTTTGCAGGTGCCTTGTTTGCAGTTCTCATGATGGAACAGCGCAGTGCATGGCCTCCAATGCCACATTTCCAAGCTTAACAGACCTGTGGGAGTCTGTATTGTGCCCAAAACCCATTAACTGTGCTTATCATCGTAGACAATGTCTTTTAGGTACATGCCAACATTGTGGCATTAAACAGATCTCCTTGTGTCCACATGAAAAAAGCGATGACATCTCTATGATGACTGTCAAGCTTTTTAACGATGTTCCTACACAGGAAGTGGATGAGAACGGTCAAGCAAAAACTCGGAAAGATCTTGTTATTCGCCAAGTCAACCCGAGGACTTTCACTTCCTTGCTTCAAAGCAAATTGGGAAACTTCATCAAACACAATTATAAGTACAGATGGCAAGCTGAACAATTCAAAGAGTGTTTGGATAAATTTCCAAATGATGTAGTGGTGTCGGTAGTGGATTTTGCAGAGAATTACTCCTTCAAGGTGCAGAATGAAATTCAGTCAATGCATTGGTATTCAACTCAGGTGACAATCTTGGTCCACATTTCGTACCTGCATGATGTGTTTGGTACCATTCGGAAGACAACCCACTTCTACATCTCTGATGACAAAATCCACGACACTTTGTTTGTGCAGCACTGCTTTATTTTGCACAATGAGTGGCTGAAAGCTCAAGGATGCAGTGTCAAGCGACACTGGGTGTGGTCTGATGGCGCTGCTTCACAATTCAAAGCACGGCTCCCTTTCTATTTTGTAGCCCGATACTTCAATATGACAGGTATTGAGATGATGCACAGTTTCTTCGCATTCGGCCATGGGAAGGGCGAGCACGATGGGGCTGGTGCGGTGCTCAAAAGAGCTCTCACACAGGAGCAACTGAAATCTGACGGATGGGTGTTACATAACGCTTCAAGTGTGGTGGCATTCCTCAATGCAACCCTCAGGAAAGAATGTCCATTGACAGGGAAGAAAGTCGATCGTAGATTCTGGGAGGTCAAGCTCGATGATGTAGATAGAGATAGAGAGTGGGATTGCATGCGGATCAAAGGGTCTCGATCCTTCCACTGTGTCAACGGCTACAGTCAATCAGATATGCACGGGCTACGGTGCATACGGGCTATGGTGCAGACCATTTTCCTGCTTTTGCCATGCGTGCATAAAAGGCCAATGGAGGAGATGTGTAAACAAGGACCACGTTGAGAGGTGGCAGTACTTGCGAATACAACCGACTGTCAATGTTTAAAACGATGGAGAAGCATCCACCCAGTGATGATGAGTTACCAGGAGCCCCCATGTATGCTGGCCACCATGATGACCTAAGTGATGCCTTGATGGTTGGCTAAAACTTTGCAGTGAATGCAAAAGAGCCAGGTGTGCAGACTTCTACATCTTGAAGTGCACTAAAACCAAGCGCTTGACCATCAAATCTGAAAGGGATGAATGGCATAACCGTATTCAAAAGAACTCATTTGCCATTGAGGGACTCTTCTACGACAAGGTAAATGGCCAAGATGACACCTACGTTCTTTTGGATGACAAGCCCCCTGCTTTTATCTACTCCCACCTGCTGCGATGCATTAGGTTTCCGATGTGCTCGGTAGAAGGTGAGCCTAATGTATATGAATTGTCAAATGATGTATTTGAACAAATCTATAATAGCATGCCCCCAGAGGAAAACTTGTAAGTTCTAACTTTCAAGCTGCACAATGCGTCCTCCTAAGAAGCACTATTTCGTACGTTCAACTCTTTGACAGCACTTTCAGTAGTAGATAAGCACTTTAAGACCACTTGACAAGCACTTCTAGTACCTACACAAGCACTTTCAGTAGTAGATAAGCACTTTAAGACCACTTGACAAGCACTTCTAGTACCTACACAAGCACTTCTAGGATCTACACAAGCACTTTTAGATTACTTGAAAAGCACTTTAAGTACCTAGACAAGCACTTTAAGTAACTAGACAAGCACTTTCAGACCACTTGACCAACACTTCCCAAACAATTGAAGTACCTACACAAGCACTTGACAAGCACTTGGAGGCCACACGGTAAGCACCTATCAGGTACTTTTAGTACCTAGACAAGCATTCCAGACCACTTGACAAGCGCTTTAAGCACCTTGACAAACACTTTCAGATTACCTGAGCCAGCACTTTCTAGTACCTAGACAAGCACATGTTTAGTACTTTCAGACCACTTGAGAAATTCTTGTCAAGCACTTTTAGTATCTAGACAAGCACTTTGAAACCACTTTGACAAGCACTTCAATACCTAGACAAGCACATTCAAACCACTTGACAAGCACTTTTAGTGTCTAGACCAGCACTTTTAAACCACTTGACAAGCACTTCAGTACCTAGACAAGCACTTTCAAACCATCACTTTCTTAAGAGTCCACAAAATGCAACCACAATATAAACTAAAGAAAATGACACCAGATCGACACAAAATTGTTCCAAGGTCAAAACCATTTTTGTTTGTATATATGTCAAGGAGTGTTGGAAGTTAGCCACACAATAAAGGCACGGTGTCAGAGTACATTAAGCTACACAGTAAGGGCATGGTGTCATGGCAGTGAAGGGGCTACAGGCAGTCCTCTGTACAATGGGAAAAATGCTAGCAAAAGCACTTCTAATTTGCTATTTTACTCTTTGGACGCTTATACTTGCATCATCCCTGACATCAAAAGGGCACTCTCTGACAGTTTTTGCTCTGTCAACACTTTCTGCCCACTACAACACAAAGTCAGCCACACCCTGTTTCAGAAAATTTTCCCACTGCCCCTCAGTCTGCTTCTCCACTTCAGGAAGGATCACATAGCATGCAGGATCATTAGAGTACATTTTATACAATGAGTCATCTAGCACAAGTGTATTTGTCTTATTGAATTTCGGGAAAAGATGCCAGAAGGTATCCAGGTTTTTTAAGAACATTGACCTAGGAGGATTATCAAAGCACCAAGTGCAAACATGGCAAGCGGTTTGCGACAGCCATCCACTCATGCATTTCTTGGCTTGAGGCAGGCACTTATCCATGGTTGTCTCCAATTCCCTACCTCTGTGGGAGGTCCACACAAATACCTCTGCAACCTGACTCAATGCAAGTAAGAACATCTATGCATCCTGCCGTACATAATAGGTGATGTTCTCATCCTCACGGACTTTGGAAAAGTACAGCGTTGAGACATTTGGGGGAATCTCTGTCCTGCGCTTATCGTGCACGCACAAAAGAACCTTGTTGAAGTCAACAATGACTGCCAGGTCTCAAGAGTCATTGAAGTGTCAAAACTGATAGCGTGGAGGATAGTGCTCTACCTCATCAGTGGGTGGTAGGGTTTTCGAGCCAACAACTTGAATTTTAACTACATGCACAACAATTAAGATGGTCAGGACATGCACAGACACTGAGACAAAGGACTTATATATTATATTGCTACAAAATAATGCGGCTTGCATGAGCAAAAAGCTACAAAGTTGCAAGAAGCTAAAGCTTCTTGCATGCTCGGGCTTTGGGGAAAATTGGGTTAGTACTTTTCTTGGGGTCCTGAAGAGGCCCATCCTCCACCTGCCTTTTCTTCTTCTTCCGCAGCTCTCCTGCAAACAAATTGGAGGGTCTCTTCCATATCTGGGTCCAACTCCTCTTCAGTATGTACACCTTTGTCGACGCGGCTTGGCTCTCCAGTTGGAGCACTAACATGACTTAATGTCTTAATGACATCAGTACCTGGGATAGCAATAGGAAATCAAGTTAGGAGCACAAGTAGTTAATATGATCACAATGATCATGGATAATCATGTCTGAGGATAACATGTTACAGCAACCAAAATTACCTTGTGTGATCTCAGAACCACGTGTCTCCCTCAGGATGCCTCCATCACCAAGCACATCAGTTTTTTCAGCAGACAGACTACAACCACCCACCATGTTTTTGTATTTCATCATCAAGGTGTCTAGGTCAAAGGGGGCGTCCACATCATGCATGGACGAGGTGGAAGCGGCTGGGTCCACCCCCTCGCTAGCCTCTGGCTCACCTGAGACATAACAGACAATTATTGTACATATCAAAAGTAGCATGAATCCTGTCATATGAAAGAGGCATGCCTTACCTATGGACTCCTCATATGCATTCCGAAGTGCCCAACATCTTGCTACAAGTGGTATCTCCCACGAACAGTCCGGAACAATGCACTTGGGCTCAGTCGCACAGACAATGGAAAAGCAAAAGGGGTGGTACTTGTGGGCACATGGCAGATAATAAACGCCGGCCGCATGTTTGCTTGATAGCAGAGCTGGCCACCACAGGCCACACAAGATCCACCAATGAGGATAGTGTGAGCACCTAGGACAGACTTGGCAGGCGGGGTAGGCACTAGAAGGGCTCTCCCCTCTCTCTTCAAGAAAGTGCATGCCTCCTCATCACGAAGGAGGCCTGTCTCCTCAGCTCACATAGCACATGCTCCATTTCCTCAACCAAAGCCTGCACATAATGAAAAACAACCAGCCATCAGAACTTTCAAGCATTTGTAAGTGGTTTGAGCACCTGTCAGTGGTCTGTGCAGTGCCCTAAGGTCTAAGCACCAGTGAGTGGTCTAAGCACTTGAAAGTGGTCTAAGCACTTGCAAATGATGCAACCACTTGCAAGTGGCTGTGTTCTAAGCACCTATTAAAGGTCTTAGAAATTGTATGTGCTTTGTGCTTTTGCTAGTGTTTTAAGCACTTGCAAGTGGTATGAGCACTTGAAAGCGGTATGAACACTTGCAAGTGGTCTTGAACTTCGCTAGTGGCCTAAGCACTTGCAAGTGGTATGAACACTTGCAAGTGGTCTTAGAACTTGCAAAAGGCATGAACACTTACAAGTGGCCTCAGCACTTGCAAGTGGTATGACCACTTGCAAAAGGTATGACCACTTGCAAGTGGTCTTAGCACCTTCAAGTGGTCTAAGTACTTGCAAGTGGTATGAGCACTTGAAAGCGGTATGAACACTTGCAAGTGGTCTTAGCACCTTCAAGTGGTCTAAGCACTTGCAAGTGGTATGAGCACTTGAAAGCGGTATGAACACTTGCAAGTGGTCTTGAACTTCGCTAGTGGCCTAGGCACTTGCAAGTGGTATGAACACTTGCAAGTGGTCTTAGAACTTGCAAAAAACATGAACACTTACAAGTGGCCTTAGCACTTGCAAAAGGTATGACCACTTGCAAGTGGTCTTAGCACCTTCAAGTGGTCTAAGCACTTGTTAAACTTCTAAGAACTTGCATGATTTCTATGCACTTACCGTGGTATAATACTTGCAAGTGGCCACAGCACTTGCAAGTGGTCTCAATACTTATGAGTGGTCTATGAACTCGATGACCTCTAAGCACTTGCAAGTGATGCAAGTGAAACAAGCACTTGCAACAAGTGGTGTAAATGCTACACCACTTTCAAGTGCTTAAATCACTTGCAAGTGCATATAGCACTTGAAAGTGCTTGGACCACTACTTAAAGGATAGAAAAATGCTTGAGTTTTCAAAAGTACCTGCATAGTGGACACCTCCTCCTTCATCTCTGCAGCAGCAGACGTCACAGCACCAGAAGCCACTAAGACCACCCTCTCCAGCACTCCTATCTCAGCTTCCTTCTTCAGAATGAGAGCTTCATTTTCTAGGAGAGATGCTTTTATCAACTTCCTTGATATTGCAGGCCATTGTATGACTTTAGTTGTATGATGTGGACAGCCCATCTTCCTTAACCATTTTTGCCATCACTGGGACCACTTTCCATTCATAACAGTGTAGGTTTTGAAGTGGTATGGTACTAAGAGCATGTCTGGTTTACCCTCATTTTCACTTTTTGTTTTAGCCATGACTTTTCTGGCCTCTCGCTTGGCTTCTGCCAGAGCTTTGTTCCATTTTTGACGTCTAGCTTTCGTAAGCTTAGGTGTTTCTGGCTCTTGAAGGATGACTTTCTCCTTATGTTTCCCCTCCAGTGATATCTTACTCAATTCCTCGCCCGAATCCTTTGAAAACTCATCGTGTACCTTAGCGGCTTCAAGGTATCTCAGCCACTGGGCATCCATGGGTTTTCTTCGTATAACAAGGTATTTCGTTGGGCAATATATCGTTTTTGTTTTTGCCATCTTCTAAGGCTTTGAGCGTTGGTACGGCCTTGTGTTACAGTCCCTTCTATGCTAGAGGCCTCCTCTTCTGATTCTTCATCAACGATTTGCCAATTAACCATATAGACAGAGGTCGTGTGGGAACAGTTCCAAATTCCACATATTGGGTCCCTCTAGGTTACATCACATCTATGGTAGCTAGCACATGCATCCAGTTTTCACTGAAATCCACATTCCGTTTCCTCTTCCTCTTTGGAATTTTCCATCGAAGGCTGGCGTATTTGTACAGATGTGGTTCGCTCAGTTTTGTGACCGAATCATTACCAAACAGTTTTGTGACCGAATCATTACCAAACAGTTGCCCTTCCATGGGGTGTGCTCTCCACATTCTCAGATCTATCTTTAAAGGTTGTGAATCCATACGCACATACACATGATCTAATGCCCAATCGTGCACCAATTTGGATTCCCTCATGAAGGGTCTTCCCAATATTATGTCATATGGCACAAGAAGTCCATTACCACAAATGTATGATGGTAGCAAAACGTAAAGAGTTTGAGTTTCACATTCTCCAAAAGTCCAATGGGTCTTGAAGATGTTCCGTCTGCCATTTTAACGATTAGATCTACTCTTTTTAGATGAGATTTTTCCCAGTTTTCCTAGTAATGTTTTGTGTTGATGCTAACCCCTGCCCCACCATCCAAGATGGCCAGTGCTTGATTGGTACCCATCATGATGAATAGGGATTATGGCATTTGTGTCGTCACTCTTGTAATAACGTCCCAATTGATTAATTGGTATCTTGACGACTCTGGTTTCCTTTATGTGTTTTAACATTCTTTCTGCCAGAGGTGGCAGAACATCCTCTATAGTGTCGGCTAGCCTTAGTCCACCTTCTACCCATTCCTTTATGTCTATCCATATGGTTGGTGAACTACGTAGCAGTTGCCCCAATGGCATTTGCACATACGTAGATAGTATAGCCGCGCGGCGAGGCTTCCTATGTCTTTGGGTTCTCTGGCGATTGAGGGTTCCCTCCATGTGTGTGTCTCGTATCCATCCCTTAGGGAAGGAATGGATGGACTCCTTCTTTGCTCGAGATCCTTCTTCCGTTTCTTCTAGAATTGGAGTAGGTACGTCCAATTCTCTTTCCCTTGTTGGCTCGTTTCTTGGATACATTGTATCCCTAACCTGGTTAGCCCTTAGCCTGGCCTCATGAAGTGGTACATTCTTCTACTAAGGCCCTGGCGTCTTCGAGCTTCCTTATCTCCTCTTCGGCATTTGGATACTCACCGACTCCTTTAGGGGTTGATGGTCTCTCCCTTTTCTCCTCTAGGTCTGGCTCTTTGTTTGGTTGATTGCTTTATCCCCTTCTTCTCTAGATTGGGTGGATCCAGTGTCGATCGTATCTTCTTCGGATCCATCTTGGATTGTGACCCTGGTGTCACCCTTACCCACTTTTTTCACTCTTCTCCTCTGGCTAGTTCTAGAAATGGTCGCTCGGTTCTTCACCTTGTTTCCCGATTAGACCTGGGCTCATGTCACGACATTGAGTGGTGTGATATTTCCAGGCTGCACACTAATGGTTCGTATGGTGGCCTGATTAGAAGTGGAAGTTGAACCACTTGCGCGCTATGGACAATCCTTGATCAAATGATCAACACCACATTTAGTACAAGTGAGTACTGGCATGTCATTGGGCAAAGCAGTCAATTATTGGGGTTGGTGCATATGAACTACATTCTTGTTTGGGCACTCAATGATTCGAAAACATCATAGCGGTCCTCTCCTCATGTTTGAATTCATGTCCTTACCCTTCCACTGCACCGTGGTTTGAAACACAGGTACTGGTGTGTTATTCTGTAGGACATAGAATTCAGGTGTGACCTCCGTAGCTTCCTCATAGCACTCTCCACTAAGTTCTACTTCACGTACCATATCAATATCTTCTGATGGCTCTTCAATTAATACTTGGTTGATTTTAGCTTGTGGTGGTTGTGGTGGTAGAACAGGTGGTGGTAAAGGTGAAGTGTCATGTACCCGAAACACCCCCCTAGGCAAATAGGAAGAGTTGGGTTGTCCTACAGCTGCAGTGATTTGTCCAGGTGGTGTTGGTAAGGCCAATGGAGCTCTAAGTGCCGGTAGCTATGCAATTGTTTGGAACCTTGGATATCTACACATTGAAGTGTCATGATTCCCTAATTTTACATAGTGTGCACAATAGAGTAGTGGCCTTGCTATTAACTGTGGACATTCGGTGGTAGTGCGATTCAATCTGCACATGGAGCACCACACCAATTTCCAAGCAGGGGTAAAGATGGTTATGCCCATGCGCATATGTTTCTCTTCCCTCCTTTACCTTCAATTTCTCTAGTATTGCGTTAATGAGCTTGTCCACAGTCATGTTTCCAACTTGCTTGCTCCGAGTTTGAATCTCTTGGTGACTCGAAACACGCGAAGTCGTTGTTGCCGAAGATATTTTGACATTTTTCGGTTGCGACAATTCTAGCATATTATCTTCATATTTATAAGCCAGTTTACAGCATGAATCCAGAGTGGTTGGTCGGGTTAGTACCAAACACTCATGCATCTTGTGGTCTCTAACTCCTCTTTGGAAGCAAGGCAATAACTGATCGTTGTTGAAATACACAAGAGAATAGGGTGTGTGCCGGAACAAGCCCTTGGATAGAGGCTATAAAAGAGAATCTATAAATGTGAGAGAACCTGTGAAAAGGTGAGAAGAATCTACTGGGAGAGAATAAAGGGTAGCATGAGGAGATTTAGGAGGTGTGGAGATATTCTGGGAGAGGTGGAGAGAATCAAGCAAAAGAGGTGGAGTGAATCAAGGAGAAATCAGTGGGATTAGATGCTTGGATGTAAACTCTATAAATTGAGGCATTGGCCTAATGAGAACTTGCTGGGTTTTGATTATCCATGCCTACATTAAGCTATCAGTTAATTGCTCACTAATCACGTCTTAATTATCATCTAATCTCTTTGTTAATGATATTGATTCTAGCATTTGATCCACCATAGCTCATCACATTGCTGTAATTTTAACATGGTATCAGAGCCAGGTTAGAATCCATCAATTTGTGAGCCCATTATCTTGCTAATCACTTGGCTAATTAGGATTAGTAGAAAATTAACATTTTTCACCTCTTTTTCAACTAACCTCTGCACCCCCAGCCAATGGAGGAGCTCTCTCTCCCTTCACACATAACCATTGCCCAAACCCTTTTAGAGACTTATACTAGACTCAAGGGCCTACACACAGCTCAAAGGAATCGAAGGAATTCAGTGTAGAATGATGGCGACAATGTGATTTATAGGCACTAAAATATTTTGGGAAAAAGCTCCATGCGACGTACCCGCTTCAAACTGGTCTAATTCCAGCTAGGCTCGGGGGTTTTCAAGCATGCTCTACAAGCTAGTGAAGTCAGAATTTGATTTGATCAAGTCTACAGTGAGATCCGAGCTCTTTATCAAATCTGCAGAGCAGCAGCAGGTGACTTTGGTAAAACAGAGATTAAGCATTCAATGTTTGGTCAAATCTTGTGTTTCTTGGCTTGATCCTCTACTAGACTAATTGCTATTAATGGCCTTAAAAGGATTTGAGCTCATTTGAACTCTAAGGCCTCAGATCTGGGCTCCTCGCATACTCTGTTTTCTGCACACAAAATAGAGGATTAATTTGCTAATCAGTGATTAATCAGTGCTAATCATTATATTTTGGTGCAATTGAGGGTTCAAATTAACCATTAGGTATCTAATACAGATCCCTATAACTTCATATTGCAATTCGGAGATGGTTTGATACTCCAACCATTCCGTACAAATTGGTTACCGTTGATTTAATGTAATTTCTGGTGATTTTATGCTGTTGTAATCATCTCCTAAACACCAGATTGAGTTGTAAAAGGGTAGACACTGCCCTTGAATCTTGAAATTGGATCAAGAGGTAAGACCCCCTTCACATCATCATGAGTACAGCACAAGAAATAGCCAAATTTAATGGGGAACAGTTTTACACATGGCAAACAAAAACCATGTATCTGCTCATGAGGAAAAATCTGTGTTGGGGGCTAGTTTAGGGAAGAGATGAATGCCCAGAGGTGAGAGGGAAAAATGAGCGGAAGAGCAAGAATGAAAAAGCATTGGGACTTATCGCACTCAGTTTAAATGATGAAATCATTCATCACATCACAGGGATACAATGGGCAAAAGATGCATGGAATGAACTCAATAAATTATTTGGCACACAAGCTAAAAATTCAAAGATAAATCTATTAATGCAATTCTACAAATTGGACATGAAGGAAAGTGAACCTTTAATCACACACTTGAACAAATATAAAAGCATTAAGCAACAACTGGCAGCTATTGGCAAAAAGGTAGAAGATGATGAGGCACTAGCAGTTCTTCTGAAGACTGTGGACAAAGGTGAATATGAAAAGCATTAAGCAACAACTGGCAGCTCTATTGGCGAAAAGGTAGAAGATGATGAGGCATTAGCAGTTCTTCTGAAGAGTGTGGACAAAGGTGAATATTAAAATATTGTAGCAACACTAAAGAATGTACCTGAATTGAAGCTACACGAGATAGAAGGAGCTCTACTAGAGCAAGAGAGCAGAGGCAAAGAGAAGAAATGGCTCGACTCAACAGCAGGAGAAGAAAAAGCATTCTTCACCCGAGGAGGATTCTCTCGAGGACAAGGACGAGGAAGAGGCAAAGTAGGAGGAAGGACCTTCACTTGCCACAACTGTGGAAAGCCAGGACACATGGCAAGAGACTGCTACAGCAAACCCAGTGGAGAAGGAACGACATCGGCAAACTTCATGGAGGCTCCTAAAGGAAGTGGAGTCGGATTATCTTTTCTGAGAAAGAGAGAGAGAGAATCCCCACGACCCAATGTAACCTGCCCCAACAGAGTAAAACCACCTCTGAGCCACCGATGATGTAGGCCATGTGGTAGATGTATGTGTGAGCACTTTAGTCAAGGTCACAGGCACTTATAGTAGCCTTGGACACATAGAGAGAGAGAGTGTCAAGGACTATGAGTTTAGGGACTTGAGGCACTGGTCACGGACTATCAAGTAAGAGGGAAACTTGGTATAAGGTCCAGGTGTGCTAGGAGTATTCACTTGAGGGGAGGTGTTGAAATATACAAGTGAATAGGGTGTGTGCGGGAACAAGCCCTTGGCTAGAGGCTATAAAAGAGAATCTATAAATGTGAGAGAACCTGTGAAAAGGTGAGAAGAATCTACTGGGAGAGAATAAAGGGTAGCATGAGGAGATTTAGGAGGTGTGGAGATATTCTGGGAGAGGTGGAGAGAATCAAGCAAAAGAGGTGGAGTGAATCAAGGAGAAATCAGTGGGATTAGATGCTTGGATGTAAACTCTATAAATTGAGGCATTGGCCTAATGAGAACTTGCTGGTTTTTGATTATCCATGCCTACATTAAGCTATTAGTTGATTGCTCACTAATCATGTCTTAATTATCATCTAATCTCTTTGTTAATGATGTTGATTCTAGCATTTGATCCACCATAGCTCATCACATTGCTATAATTTTAACAATCATCACTTAGCCTCTCCCGTAGTTTGCACCTTGAATTTAAGTGCCTTAGTCGAGACATAGTCTCTCATCAACTCCATTTCCTTTTGTTTGATATTGTGCAGTTGTGCCACAGGGCTCCATCTGTCACCACTTCTGGCAAAGCTGGGCACAAACACATTTTTGAGTCGTGGGAAGTTAACCTTATCCTCGGGTTTGAGGGTTTGAAACCACTGATGCGCTTTCCCTTCTAGGGTCAGTGAGAAAGCATGAATCATAGTCACATCACTGACAAGCCTGCAGGTTTCGTATGTGGATGCAAAAATCTCTACATGTTGAATAGGATCCCTGTCCCTAGAGAATTTTTGGATGAGCTTGGAAATGATGTGTGGCTTCATCTAGGAGGGTCGAGATTCTAGAGTAGTGCCTAGTTCCCTGACCATTCCTCGGCCCATTTCTGCAGCCATATTCAATAGATCTGTCCTTGTTGGCTGCATTAAGATTGAAGGTTGGATCCACCCTTTGTCTTTGAGGAATTGCTCCCCCCTACCTAGACCTCGTCCTCTTCCTGTGTTGGCTCTCCTAGGTGTCTCCGGTTCATGGGATGGTCCTGCACCTTGGAATGGCTCATCATTAGTTGCCTTTGTACGCCTTTGTAGAATTAAGAGTTCCATATCCTGTAGGAACGTAGGATGATTGATCATCTACTCGATGTCCTTTTTGGTGTACAGACGGCGGTCCTCCACTTCGCTCGTTGCTCTTGCTAGGTTATCCTCTTCTTCTAGGGTCACAAAACCTTCCTTAGCTCTGGGCTCTTCATTTATGGGTTCTAAGTTTGGAATTTCTTCCTCACTTCTTCCCATGACTATTTCCAGCTCCTTACCCCGTGATTGGAGTAAGTTTAAACTTCCCATATCCTTTTGTTCAGCTCTCTCCCTTCAAGTATTGAGCTCTTATTTCCTTAAGCTTAACTCTCATAGCTATCATTCCACCTCGATCCTTTTTAAATCTAACTCTACTTCCTTTAAGGCTGGGAAGAATACTTGACCCATCCTGTCTGCACTTTCCATGTCCCGTCTCATTCGGGGGGTGCCGATGTTTGACAGCCTTGAATTTGACGTTTGGATGGGCACTTCTTGTCTTGGACCAAGTCCAGCACTGGTTGACAGACCCATGCCCGTAGATTATGCTTCTTCGTCATGGTTGGTTTTTTGGAGACCAAAAAATCCTTGGGTAATATCAATGATACCACTGGATCTGGTTGGGGAGGGTGGTTTTTCCTCTTCCTCCCCAAACCTAGAGTATCGTAGCCCTTCTTCCATGGATTCTTCACTACTAGTTTCAACAGTGGTCAGATTCCTTAAGACACTCAAGTGAGTGCTTACTTAGCGGCTTGAACCCAAACTTTTTTGATAGGAAGGAATTGAGTGATTTGATGCACTATCGTCAGGTCGTCTCCGATGAGCTTTCTAGACCTTAAGTGCATATATGTATGATTTGATAAGCTATTTTGCTGTCCCAATTAAGTTTTGATCAAATTGTGTTGACCTAATTTTGAGGCCATGAGATTGCAGCAGAGAACAATTCACAGTGTGAAGTGTTAGAAAACAGTTCACGTTGTGAACAATTTTCTACACTTTCACGTGTTTAAAATTTTTGCTTTTGGAATCAGAATTTCCCGTAACCTTGCTATGGGTTTCGATTTTTTAAAGACTTCCTTAGCCTTAATCTAACTATACCAAGTTCGTGAGTTTGATTTGATTAAGGTGTGAGATTGCAGAAAAAGTTCAGGCCGTGAAGAGATAAGGTTTCACATCGTGAAAAGTAAATGGTTCACGCTGTGAAGAGTTCTGAAATAGTTCACGTCATTAACGATTTTCTGCATATTCACGATTCTTAATTTTGTCAGACCTCATGGTGTCAGCGGTGTCAGGATAAGGCTACCTATTTTTGGCAAGGTAATATTGTGAATTGCGGTGTTAATCGTGGCGTTGATGCCAGGAGTGGTTCACGGCGTGAAGTTGCAAAAATGATTCACGTCGTGAATGATTTTTTTACAGTTTCACGTGGGAACTTCCTACGTCGACTAATGTGATTTTGGGTGCAAATTACTTATCCCATAGTTTCAAAAATGATTGTGCCACGCCTAAGGAATGTAATACAAGTTCAAGGCACAATCAAATGGCTCCTTATTTTTTCAATTTTTGTGAATTTTTAAAAAGAAGGAAAAACAGAACACCAACCTGCTCATTCACGTTGATGATTCGAGTGATGCAAATATAAAAATTAACTAGAAAAAATAGTGAAGCTCTCTTCCAAAACCACTCCACCACACACAAACACAACAAACACAACCAATTTCTCATGGTTTTTTACTTCCACATAAATCTTATCCATTTCTTACAGAATGCACTACTAGAATGCAAATGCAAACATGAATCTTATGAATTTTGGTTCTCGATTGGAATTTTACTAAGTATGGTGTAAAATTTGTTAATGTGACTTTTTCACATTTGATTCTTAGTTAAAGCATGATTAATTATGTAGTAAATTTAATTATATTAAAAAATAGGACATTGGATAGTCCCAAATTTCCTCATATGGTGTTCAAAAGAGAGAGCTCCATAGTCTTGGGCTGTGAAGGAAGAGCTTGATCCATCTTAATGGTGGTAAGAAGAAGGTTCCTTACACTACGATGGAGACATGCTATGATATACATGATTCATCACTGATAATGGTGCTGTAATTCTTCTCCTAGGAATAAAGTGGCTAAGGAGTATAATAACCAACCCTATACATACATACATCCATCAAGCTATGTAAGGATATAAAAGAACATAAGTAAGAGAGAATGGAGAAGAGGGAAGAGAGCTCAAGGACTCGATTAAAAGGGGACTTAACATAAAAATTACCTTATTTACAATAAAAGAACATAAGCAAGAGAGAATGGAGAAGAGGGAAGAGAGCTCACAAAAGTCCTCAATTAAAAAAGGGGACTTAACATGAAAATTATATTGTTTAGAGTGTTCACGCTTGGCCAAGCAAGGACTTAAAAATAGTCCATGGCCACTACATCTATCCTCAAGCAAGTATATACATGAATTCATAGACTTCCCAATTTAATGTTATAAACACAGAGTAAGGATGCTTCATATATTCTAACACCACTTACAGAAGTCATAGACTTCCCAATTTAGCATTATAAACGCATAGTAAGGATGCTTCATATATTCTAACACCACCTATAGAAGATAAGCTTTTACTACTATGAAAAAGTAAGATAGATGATAGAGAGAATGTGTCAATGAGAGCATGCTGATCGGAGTGGTTAATATACCCCCTTCCTAAAGATGACTACATCCTCGTGGTGAAGATGTTACCAGTTTGGAGATGTGTGGATGGTCTATGACAATGTCTTCTTGTGAGGTTAAGTAGTCGGCAAAGGACAAATCCACAACGTGCAGACTTTGAGTGGCCCTTCAGGTAGTTATTCATCAATAATGGAGTAAGCCAGGGTTCATAGGTTTTAAGAGTATATTAATGTTAAAACCCTAAGATCTCTCTAGATAATTGTTATACATAAAATGCATAAATCGGGCATAAACTCAACCACCCAACCACCCCCGAGCCCAAGGGATGCACACATGAATAATAAATGAAATACATCATACCTCTACCTTGATGTCCCATACCATCAAGAGGTTGATAAAGTCTGAAAATCTTTAGGAACATTAAAATAAACCAACGCTCCTGGTTCAAAAGACCGAGATGAGCGTCCCCTATCAGCATAAAACCGTGCCCTATCATGAGCACTCCTGATAGAATCCCGAGCTTTGGTCACATTTCCTGCATATCTCGCAAGAAATCCCTCGATACATCAAGCTCGATGTCCTTAAGACCGACATCAATAGGTGCCCTGGGTTGATACCCATACATAAGTATGCACCTATCAGCATAAAACCGTGCCCTATCATGAGCACTCCTGATGGAATCCCGAGCTTCGGTCAACATTTCCTGCATATCTCGCAAGAAATCCCTCGATACATCAAGCTTGATGTCCTTAAGACCGACATCAATAGGTGCCCTGGGTTGATACCCATACATTATGCACGGACTAAAAAATAATAGCCGTAAATTTAGAACTGTTATAGGCAAATTCCATCATTGGAAGATATTTTTTCCAATATGATGATTTTCTAGAGACATATGCACGAAGCATATACACTATAATCTAATTCATACACTCTGTTTGCCCATCAGACTACTGCGGATGATCAGAGCAATTCACATTCAAAGTAACTTCCTCGTTGTAAACCATTCGGAATAAAGTAAGAAAACATGGCATTATAACAGTAGAAACCAGGGATTCATCAGCACCCCAACATATCCACATCTTCATATGGAATAATCGACATCTTAAGTTACCCATATCAACATAGAGAATCATCAACGTCTCGATGAGTTACATATGTCCATCCGTAAACCTATCAGGTTGATTGTGTAAATCACCTAAAGTACGAAACTAGAGAAAGAAATGCCAACAAAGGAAGAATCCAAATTTCCTTATCCGAACACAACAAGATAAACTTGTTTGAACTCTAAAGAAAGAGATTTCAACAAGTGAAAATGCCGACGAGATTTCCCTCATCAAAACATGCAGGCTATAGATAAAAGAAGTTTATCTAAAGAATGCCTTCTAGTGAATTTTGAAAATAAGATTGTCTTTAAATGTTGAGGTCAACATGCTAAGTGATGTAAGCAAAGCAACAATCTTGAGCCCAAATTATCCCATAAGATAATATATGTGAGGGATCACTAGCGTCCCATACCACCATGATACCACCCATACATACCTTAACAATTTGAAACTCCCTAGTATGCCATCTAGGAAAATATGAATAAAATCCTGTATAAAAGGAATAAGATGGCCTTATCCAGACTTTCACATACTAAACCTGTCTCTATATACTTGAGACTACATCAAGGAATAACTCCTTCTGAGTACATCATTTAGAAAAGAAATTGAATTATTGGTGCCTTTCTAATGATAACTACCCAAAACACAATAAAGTTAGGGTAGAAAAATAACTCACCTAGATATATAAGCAACTAGGTATCCGAGTTAGAATATGTACAAGAGTATAAGAAATATACTCCAAAATTATGTGCAAAAAACGAAGGCAAATGCTACCTTCAAAGCACATGAAATTATGCAAAAGATCAAAAGATCCTTTTATAAAACCATGGATAAAAGCATAGAAGCTCCTTAAATCCATAAAAACTATAGTTGATCAATGCATACCATCTAATGGACATAAATCATGCCAAAAGAAGCATTAGAATTGGTGGCCAACTCATCAATCCCGAGTATATGAACGTTGTGTTGTTCAAATAAAAACTCCAAAGTAAGAAAGTGAAACACGTGTGTATCACTCAATAAAAAACCCCTAGACACAAGTGATCTAGGTAGAACCTGATGAGTCCATATAAAACTTGGAAAACATCCAAGAAATCCACCAAAACAAACCGATCAACTGACCCATGATAGAATTTGTCTTAGGCTTAAGAAATTAAGCACAAACCACACTTAAATAAGTGCAAAATAAATTATCCTGGAAAAGTGTCAAAGGTGAAACACACTTTGAACATAAATTATAGCCATCAAAAGAAATTAAGGAACATGTCCAAAAAGAATGGCTAAACAATGGTAAAAAATCATGAATACATCGTTTAAAATTAATCCAAACATAAATATCCATTAATACGAGGTATAATTGTATTAATAATATGCGAATAACCCGCATCTATCTAATGTCAGCATGAGAAAACGTACTTCAACATTAAATAACCCTCGAAAATATTAAATTCTCGAGAAAAAAAATTATCATGATTTTTTTCTAATTTTTTCTAATTTTATAGGGCCTCAAAATATGAGAATTTTGAATTCCACCAAACCTATCTTATGGCATTCCAAACCTATATTTTTCCAAAACTTTTAGCAATTAATTTTGCCAAAATAACATTGATATTTTAAAAATACCAATTTTTAGGATTTCTAAAAATAATATCTAGAATATTCCTAATTTTTTCTGAGAATCCCATCGTTCACGAAATTTTCAATTCTGCCCAGTAATTCTCAAATCCAATGAAAATTTATAATTTTAATGGATTTTTTAATTTTTTGGGTCAAAAATATATATTTTAAAGGAATTTGAATGGTCACGGGCTCCCGAATGGACACACCACATGCCAAACACCAACCCCACATTTTCTCGAAATTTAAAATAACCTTTGTCTAATTTTCTACTAATTTTAAAGAATTTTTAAAAATTTTTAAATTATCCTGAACGTATTTAGAATACGAACGGTCAAAAAATTTCGGAATTCCAACGGTTTTCCCGGAATACGGAAAGCCAAAAGTTTTGGGAAAATGAAAAGACAAAAAAAAAATCAAAATATGAAAGGTCAAAAGTTTCCCGGAATACGGAAGGTCAAAAGTTTTTCCGGAATTCGAAAAGCCAAAAGGTTTTGGGAAAACGGAAAGCCAAAGGTTTTCCGAAAGATAAAAAGCCAAAAATTTTCAAGAAGAAATTTCTAGAAATTTTCAGAGAATTTTTTTTCTCAAATTCTAAATTTTTTGGCTTTTTTTCTTGAAAATTTTCCAAAAGCTTTTTTTTAATAATAAAAAAACTTATTTTTTTAAAAAAATAAAAATAAAAAAGCTTGAATAAGATTTTAAACTTTTGATTTTTTTAGGGCGTTTTTTTTCCGCCGACTGCTGCGCAACCCCCCCTCCCGTCGCCTGTGCGTAGAAGAACTGTGAGAGAGGGACTCTCTCTTCTCCCCTCTCTCCTCCCTTTCCTTTCCATTTCATTCTTTCTCCTCCCATCTCTTCTCTCTCTCTGTTAATCAGAGAGATTAACTTTAATCCATGATTAAAGTTTTTAATTAAACTTTTTTAATCATAATTAACATTAATTATGATTAATGTTTTAAAAAATCATCTTTAAGAGATTTTCTCACAGAAAAAAGAAGGAAAAATCAGATTTGAGAGGCGGAGAGAGTCCCACGCACACGAGAGAGCATCTTGTGCATCAACACACTGTCCCCTACTGATTTTCAGTAGAAAATTGACAGAAATTTGATCGCGTTCCTGCAGAAAAACCCCGCAAAAAAATGTATAAAAATACATTTTAAATCAAAAAATGCTCTAAAAAATTCCTTAAAAATTAGAAAAATTTTCTAAAATTTCTAGAAATTTAGGGAATACATTCTATCAAAAATATCCACCATAAAATTTATGGTATTTTTGTAAAAAATTCCATTAATGCTTGATTTTAACCATAAAAAAATAGGAAAAAATAGCATTAACTCACGAAATTCCCCCGCAATGTCGATTCGTCTATTGAATTGTAGTAACACATGTTCCAATCACCATATTGATGATCCACGTGCAATTCATCAACATAAATCAATAAAATAATATTTTATTAGTAAATATTAAAATTTACTTTAAAAAATCAACAATTAAATAGAGATTGCTCTGATACCACTGTTAATACCCTAAGATCTCTCTAGATAAATGTTATGCATAAACATGCATAAATTAGGCATAAACTCAACCATCCAACCACCCCTGAGCCCAAGGGATGCACACATGAATAATAAATGAAATACATCATACCTCTACCTTGATGTCCCATACCATCAAGAGGTATAACTCCAATCCAATAGCATGTAGCTAAAGTGTGAAATGGTAGATGAGTAGATATGGACCTCTACATAAGAGACCATAGCATAAGCCTCCAAGCCTCCAAGCCTCCAAGCTCCCAAGCCCCCTTGAGTGTGCCCCATGCCCCTATTATATAGGAGGGCCCTCAAGAAACTCTTGACTTTCCATTTCTCATGTGTGACCCTTGGATGCCTGACCCTAACCTTAACCCTTAAGGTTAGTCCTAACCCATGCTCCACTAGAGCTTGTTCCCATGCTCCCATGCTCACAAGCCTAATGTGGGTTAGCCTCCTAGTATATGCACACATAATGTGTATATAACATAGCACACATAATGTACATATAACAATTAATATCCCACATAGGAAGTTCCCTTTGATGTATTTTGGTTCCTATAAAAGCCTTCATCAACTAATGGAGAGTACAACTCTTTTGGCTATTATGCTAATCTATTATGTGAATCAAGCTCTTCTCTTTAGTGCTAATCATCATTATTTTAATCTCATAATTAATCACCATAACTAATCGACACTTACTTTCCACCCTAATCTATGCTAAACCCTATTTTATCAACATGGTATCAAAGCTTTGATTGATGATTAATTACCATTAATTCTAGGCTATTACGGTTTATTGTAGGTATAGCTATGGAGGGTGGTACTCATCTCAACGAGAGAGAGAGAGAGAGAGAGAGAGAGAGAGAGAGAGAGAGAGAGAGAGAGCGAGAAGTACATGCTTTCATAGGTTGTACATGCTTTTATAGGTTGCAAACCTTATCTTTTGACTCACACAAATCATAGTAGGTGAGTGACACATGGTATGGCCATTAACAACATTGCTTCCTACACACACATAATATCTTATCCACCTATAACACGAGGTACTACAAACATTTAGGTGGGAAAAACACTCGGAAAAATGTAACACACACATAAGATTATTATTTTTAGATTTTAAGGGACATCCCGAGTAGAGAACCATGACTACACACATAACACGAAAACTACAAATTCAGGGGAAATCAAGGTGAAATCCCCCCCCTCGATGCTAGTGGTGTCACCTTTTTTAGCGTCTTTTCTGTCTCCCATGCTGTGCTAGTATGGTCCTGATCCTCTGTTATAACAATGGAGAGAGAGAGAGAGAGAGAGAGAGAGAGAGAGAGAGAGAGAGAATGTAACAATGCTCTAGATAGATGTTATTGCACGATTCACTGTAGATTGATTTGATTGATGTTGGCAGCTGGAAAGCCCATCTGGCTACCATTAGGGTTCCTCCCTTCGGTCTAACAGACTCATCTCATGAGTCGATACATCTTGTTCTGTAACAGATTTTGTAACAATTTCTTGAAATCGGGTAGTACCTGTATGGATGTAAGGAGGAAGGGGATTCTCCCCAGGGGTGTGTGTGACAATGTTCCAAAAGACGAATGTCTTGTGGGTAGTTCCATCTTCTAGAACTACCTAGAAGACAAATGTCTTCTGGGTAGTTCCATCTCTCTTGTTGCTACTCTATGTTGTATGAATGTTTGTTTTTCTGTTAACTACTATCGAGAGGCATGAATGAATGGGGATATAACCCATGTGTAATCTTAGTTAACTCCCCTATGTATGGGTAGATCGGAGCTCTTATCGCATTGAGCACAGTAGAGATAGTCGTTGCTCTTCAAGAGCCGCGAGACTAGGTGGTCAGGACACTCAAGTGTTGGGTCTTAACCGGATGATGATACTTTTGGCGATCCTGCTGTGGGGACTGGCATGCCAAGAAGGAGAGCAGGAAGGTAAGGGATTAGTACTACATAGGAAGCTTGGATCATTTTCATGTGCATGACATGCATGTTCTCTTGATTAAAATTCATGACGTAGAGGAGTTAGTCAAGGTAGATCACGAGAGGAAGTGTGCACACCATGGTGTCCGGTATGTTTGAGTGAGTCATAGTAGTGCAATTGATGGTGCATGAAGAATGAAGGAAGTTCAAGCAGAGTAATGCGGTACCGCCGCAAGCAATCAGAGGCCTCTGTTGCTTGCAAATGAAGATCAATACCAGGATGCAACAAAAACGATACTTAGGGCTCTTGAAAAGAGTTCTACTTTGTAGATGAATGAGGGAGAGGGTTTGATAATAATCCCACATGGGGACTTATGGGAGTCCTAGAATTTTTGTATAAAAGGTGGCTCATTTGAGAGCTTTAGACACATTGGGCAAACTCATGTTTGAGCTCTCTTGAGACTAGCTCTCCCTCTTCTTCCATAGAGGTGCAAGCTCTTCTCTCTCCCCATCAACATTGTTGTAAGTTCTATTCTTTTGTTAATTCAATGCAATGAGTGATGTTTGTCTCTCTTCTCAAGTCTATTCTCTAGTAAGCATGTTTCTTTGTTGTTAATAGCTTCAAAGTGTGTGTGCATGCTAGGAAGTAAGATCTTGAGAATGAAGGATGCTTTGAGCTTGTGTATGCAATAGCTTAGCTTTCTTCTTGTTTGGATGCATGGAATGAGTGGGATGTTGAGTGATTGAGTGTGGCAAGATTGAGCTTGTGTGTGTGATTAAGTCCATGTCAATAGTAGTAGTTTTCTTCACATTTCTCTCCATTAGTTGGATAAGCTTTTGTGCACCGGTACGGGTCGAATCCCTAGCTCCGAAAGGGATGCAAATCCCATTGGATTGAGCTTAGTGTGGATCGTACTCCTCTTGCTACAAGAGAGAGAGTTTTCCGTCTCTCCATTGGCGCCGCTGCCGGGGAGAAGACTCAAATCCGGTTGAGAGTGTGTGGAAACCACCACTATTTCCTCTTTTGGTTGCAAAACCATTGAGTGATTAGGTTAAGTTCGGGTGTGTGATCCCGGTGAGTGGATAAGGTTAGGATAAGAAAAAAACCATTGAGCGGTTGAGGTTTCTCCCGCATTGTTTTTTTATGTTTCATTGCTTTTATGCTTTTTCAAGTACGTTCATTATGTTTACCTTCATTGTTTTTGTCATTTCATGCTTTCATGCTTTTCACTAACATGTAAAAAACAATAAAAATTTTGGTAGCAAGCAAGCAAGTAAGCGGTGCCATTCCCTTTCATCAAGATCACTATTGTAATATATAAAATCTATATTGCCTTCTTGGTGTGTTGTCTTGGATGGTGGTAAGAAAGGGTAAGGGCTGCTGCCCTTTGCCGGAAGGAGGAAGAGGCTGTTTATTAAAAGAATATATATATATATATATATAAATCTATATATATATATATAGATTTATATTTTCGCAGGACTGCATCGTGGAAGTCGGCGGCTGAAAGGAGGCAGAGGAGACATTTTGTTTAAAAAAAAAAGAAAAAAGAAAAACAAACAAACAAACAATTATATATATATATATATATAATCGTTTACGATGGTCGTCTGGCTAGCGAAGGCTTTGGAGGTGCTTGGAGGCTGGCAGCAGCGGACGTGGAGGTGGTTGGAGTAGGCGGCTGCCCAGCAGTGGAAGGAGCCTGTAACACGGCAGCTGAGAGGAGAAAGGCAAGAGCGCAGAGTCGGCAAGCAGACGTCGGCGGCTGTGGGCGAGTGACCGGCAAGCAGAGCTGCTAAGCCCGGCTGTGAGGCGGTTGGCAGCCCACCAGGCGGCTGCACAGCTGAGGAGCAGAAGCGTGGAGGCGCCAAAGAGAAGCAGCTGGAGGCGAGCTGCAGTTGTGGAGGGAGCCGGTGAAGAAGCAGCTGGTCGGCACAGCTGGCGAAGGTTAAATTGAAGGTAAAGCGAGAGGAAGCTGCAAGAAAAGCGGGCAAAGAGGCGGTGGCTGTGGCTGCGAAGAGCAGCTGGCTGCGGAACAATCGAAGCAGAGGCCGGCAGCTGGACGTGGAAGCGAAGGCTGGCCGTTGAAGAAGGAGAAGTAAGCGGTGGTAGAGAAGGAGCAGATGGAGAAGAAGCATTGAAGGAGGGCACGTGCGCCAGCGTGAAGCCCAGCGACAAATCCGGAAGGATTCGGCGAAGCGGTGGAGGTAGGTGGTATTTTTTCTTTTTATTTTTTTTTATTTTTTTATTTTTAATTAATTTTTCAATGTTTTTTTGTATTTTTAAATAAAACAAAAACAAAAAAAATATAATATTTTTTTTAATTAAAAAAAAGGAGAAAAAAGATTAAAAAAACAATTAAATTTAAAAAAAGAAATTTAAAAAAAGGAAGAAATAAAAAGAAATTAAAAAAAATTAAAAAAAAAGAGAAAAAAAAAGGGAAAAAAGAAAACAATCAAATATTAAAAAAATAGAGAGAAGAAATTTAAAAAAAATTTAAAAAAAATAAAAATAAAAAAAATTCTTTTTATTTTTTTAGGAGTCCATATTGTGTGCATGTTTTTTATTTTTTCATTTCTGTATTTTTTAGCATATTTAGAGTAATTTGCATTGTTTTAAATTTTTGTAATATATTTAAAAATATATATATATATATATATATATATATATATATATATATATATATCTATATATATATATATATAAAACAAAAACCAACAAAAGAAAAAAAAAGAAAAAGAAAAAGAAGAAAAAAATAATTTTTTGAATCCCTTGTTCATTATTTGTGTACAAAATTTTGCATAATTTATGTAGCTTGCATTTTTTATTTTTGTAATTACGTGCATAATTAGTAGATTTATAATTTTTAGATTTGGCACGAAATTCATTCATTTTATTAAATAATAATAATAATAAAAAACAAACAAACCAACAAACAATAAAAACCAACAAAAGGAGAAAAAAACAAACAAAAGAAAATTTTTGATTTTTTAGGAGTCTATTTTGTAGTTCTTCATTTTTTTAAAATTTTTTTTGCATAACTAGTGTAACCTGCATTTTTTAATTTTTGTAACTTTGTGCATAGTTAGTATTCATAATTTTGTGTAAATTAAAAAAAAAAAGAGTAAAAATCAAAAAAAATCATAAAATCATTTTAAAAAAAACAATAAAAATAATAAAAAAAATAGGGTAGATAGTACACTACACATATTCTTTTTAGTTGCCTTTAGTGATTAGGTAGGGAAAAAATATATATATATATACATATATATATATATTTTTATCAAAAAAACAAAACACAAAAACCAAAACAAAAACACATAAAAACCCAAAAACCAAAACAAAATTTGACCTTATGCACTTACGGTCAGGACGTCTTGTAGATTCTGCCATAGGACCTAGGGCACCTTCTAGAGTGCCTACGCAAGAAAGTGGGACCCAATCGGTAGGCAATTTGGCAGATATTGCTGAAACCCTATCTGAATCCCAATCCGATACCCTTTCCTCCAGAACAAATAGTTCATTGTCCATGGACGATCTAGTGCCATCAACTAGTTATCCCGTAGCCCAAAATAGGACACCCACAAGATCCTTTAATCCATTTGAGGCTGACACCATGGGGTTAACATTCAATGTGCGACTCCAATATGTCTACACAAATGCTCAAGGAGCTGAGATCTTTAGGGACCCACAACAACGGTATCTTGTTAAGATAGCCGACATATTCTCAGAACTTGATAGAGCACCTCTAGTCAATGACCAGGGTAACATGTACATGGGTGGAGATGGTGTTCGCTATGAAGTCACCTACCATCCAGAAAAGGTAGACAAATTAGGGGAGCTCTCTAAAACAGAGTTTTTAGACATATCACAACTTTCCAGAGCGAGGGAGTCTCGAGATGACTGGCTCCTCGAGCCGGACATGCCTGGACCATCCAATGCCCAATCCTCAAAGCCATCCACCAGAGATGATTTACTTCTTGTAGATCTAAATTTGGACAAGGATAGGAAAGGCAAGTGTAAAAAGAATCAGGGGGGCTGAAAGCCAATGGGAGTTTGTACGACAAATTCCTGTGACAAAGGTCTTACAGGATGACCCACTTCAAGAGGTCTATAAAGATTCGTTAGAGGGATACTATGCCACAACAAAATCGCCAGAGCTGGATCTTCCTCTAGCTTATGTAGTGGTAGTTGAGAAGTGTGCAGGACACATGAACAGAATAATTGATAAATGGGCCAATGAATATCGAACGTTAGATTGGAAAGAGATTAGGGAACTCACGTGGAAAGGACAACCATTATTTATGGAAGTGTTCTCAACACATACAGCCAAACCAGGAGAGACAGCCTTTCTGGGAGAAACTGTTGCTCCTCCCCTACGAGAGTTCACTAGAGAGGGACCTTCAACATCTAAGTGGACCACTGCTAGTAGCCCAACTCTAGCACCACGATATCATCCTACACCAAATGTGCGACCACAGGTCACACCACCACAACAACATCTTTCCCACTATGACAATCGGATGAGAAGGGAGCCAACTAGGCCTCCTATAAGTGCACCTCCTAAAATGAGGGTGACAAGATCTTTAGAGGGGTTTGGTGAGGCTGGTAATAGGGTACCCACACCAATTTTGGAAACATGTGGACCATCTCTCCAAAGAGAGGAACAATTCCCACTAAGAGTGAGAGGCCGTAGACCCTACGATGAGTATTCACGACAAGTAAGGCCATCAACTCTTCAGAAATTGGTAAAGAAATATGAAGGGTCGGGAGATCCATACGATCATGTAGCAGCTTTTAGGCAAGCAGTTCGAGCTGAGCAAGTTGCTGATAAGCATACTCAAATAGAAGGGTTTGGACTCACTCTTGAAGGAAAAGCCCTTGCTTGGTTTCAGGCATTAGAAGCTTCTGACAAAACTTCTTTACGAGTTTTGGAAGAGAGATTCATTGCTGCTTTTTCCTTGATGGGAATTCAACATGACACAGTAGCGCATATCTACTCTTTCAAACAAGGTGAGAATGAGAGTGTTAGAGACTGTGTAAATAGAATGAAGCAGTACATTAATCGATGCCCAGAAGATGAGAAGCCTGCCCAAAGTCGATTAATTTCTCTCTTCTTAAAAGGCCTCAAAAATTCGACACTGCATACACATCTCTATGCTAAGAAACATACAAGTTTTAATGAGTGTTGCCATGATGCTATGGATTTCACCGATAACTTCAAGTTCCAGGATGGGTCTGGCCCTGAGGTGAAACCTAGAAATCAGTGGGGTGATGATCAAAGTTCAGGGTCTAGCGCACTAGTAAATCCAGACCAAATAGCCAACCTAGTGCTAAGGAGATTAGGACAAACCTATCGTCCACCCATGCAGCCACAACAACAGCAGCAGAGAGTGAGGAGTGTACTTCCTACAGGGCCTCATCTTTGTGGAGCATGTGGCGGTGACCATAAAACAGAGGACTGTAATACCTTTTCTCCTCTAGTCACAAACCAACCCACAAAGAAGTGGTGCCAAGCCTGTGCTTGGAACTTTACTCATACCACCCAGGATTGTAATCGCATTGCGAGAATGAGACAGGAACGTGAGCAGCCGAGGGGTGGAATGGCTCCACAAATGTATCAACAATATACAAATTTTGAACGTAAGCCACCGATGACACAAGAACAAGCACGACCTGTTCTTGGTGCTCAACCTCCTGCTCCAGGGACTGCTCCTGTGAGGGTTGTGGACTATGACAATTCAAATATGTGTAGAGAATTGGTAAACCCAGGCTATGTGGAAGAAGAATACACATCATATTCATCCAAAGAAAATATCTTTGAAAGTCCCGCATACCCAAGCCCAGCACTGGAGACTCAACCAGGGGAACAAAACTCTTTAATGTTGCTAGGCGGCTACCAACCTAGGACTCCAGGCCCCTCAGGTCAATGGCAGCCAAGGAAAGTAGAGGCCAAACCAATGGGCCCCTGTTATGAGTGTGGAGAACCCCATTGGGCTCGTGATTGTCCACATCGCTCAAGGCAAGCATCTCGATCCAATACAACAGCACAACAATTTCCACCAATAGAAAGATATTGTCTGGGGTGTTGTGTAGAACACTTCCCAAAAGACTGTCTGCTGAAACCACATGAGGAAGGCACCTCTCAACCAAAGGTTTCACTCAACCTTGTAGGCACAATTCCATCACCACCTTCATCTGAGAATGAGGATGTCGTGCCACTTAGAGTCATGACTCGATCACAGACACGAAACGCTGAAATACAGACTGATGAGACACCTCGAACTAGGGACGCAAAGACAAATTTAGTGGACAAGACCCTACAGTCCAGTAGAAAAAAGACCACTAGGAGAAAGAAGAACCGAAACAAACAAACTAAAAGTACATCCACTAGTTCTCAGGAAACCTCTAAACAAAACATGAGGGATAAAACTTTTACATCCCAGGAAGTGCGTGAGGAACATCCACCTCAACCTGAGCCTAGTGTTAAACAAGATAAGGCTAGTACGACTGAGGATAGTTCTGGGGGTTCTGTTTTTGTGGATAAAGTGAATGAGACTCTAGAGGCCATCATTGATGCTCATAGAAGTCGCATTGCAGCCTTATCAGTTCTACCCAAAAAGCTTCAAGAATACCCAAACCCTCGTGAGGAGAAGATCAATCTAGCTGTTAATCAGCAACTCATTAGGGAAGCTCAGTCGATACTTGAGGGACCACCACCACCTATTCCTCGGGGCCCAACCTCTCTTAAGCCAACATTAGAAACCATACCAGAAGTGTCATCAAGTCGGGAAATGAAAAGTGAGTTCATTTCACAAGCTCAAAGCGAAAGATCGACACCAATTGACACTCCATTGAAAGAAGAAAGTCTACCATCACCTAGCCTTGTCTTCCCATGCAATGATGAAATTATTGATGCTAATGAGGACATGGCAAATGACATGTGGGCCGCTGTAAATGAGAAAATAAATGAAAACATGTCTTCTGTTAGTTCGCCTCCATTCTCTGAGGTGGATTTTACCAGAGATTCGGAAAACAATTTTGGACGCCCAAGCATCCAGGAGGAAGGTCACACAATTGTTTCTCCTAGAAGTAAGCATATAATGAAAACCTTACCGTCCTATCTGGGAGAATATGAGAACTGTTCTCAAACCTTGAGGATACCCTCAATGCATAAAAGGTTGACAAAGGAAAAAGATATGAGTATGGTGCAAGCTATTTTGTCAGCACCAGTGGCTTGTACCTTACCTTTGCTTGAATTGATAAAGCTTAAACCTGAGTTGTGGAATGATATTACCACATGTTTGTCAGAGCAGGTATTGCTACAAAAGGGTCACCATGAGTGTACTATACACTCTGAAACAAAGCATGTAATGCCAGTTCCTATCAACAAAGTAGGAAAATTTTGTGAAGACGATCAGGGAAATGCTACCCTCCCATTAGAAGTGCGAAAAGTATCTTCAACTGCAATACTTGATAGTGGAGCAGGAGTGGGCATTGTGACAAGGTCCATTTGGGAGAAATGGGGCAAACCAGCTATTAGGAGTACCAGGATGCGCTTGCAGCTAGCAGATGGAAGCTTAGAACATCCCCTTGGGCTGCTCGAGAACATATTGGTCACCACATGTGGGATTGAATATGAGCATACCTTTGCAGTAGTGGATTTCGGAAAGCATCCAAACTATGAAGTGGTATTGGGTAGACCATTCATGCGACAATTTCAAATGATTCAAGATTGGGGATACAATTATTTGTACCTCCGACATGATTCTGTCATCACAAGGGTCAACCTAAGGAATCACTCATATCGTGATGTAACAAGATCTCCAATAGATGAGTTTGATTCTGCTTCATCTGAGGGCTCAAAAATTACATTGTCAGATGGGCGAGAAGATCTATGGATGTGTGGAGCCTCATGTAGGGATTTCAACACTGAGAGACTTAAGGGTAATCGAAGTGTATCTGACGAGGCATACATTCCACAACCCTTCCCTGAGCATTTAATTGATCCATTAGAATGGAGTCATGTCCTTGCAACATTATCGACATGTGCTTTACCAAAGCCAATTCAATTTTGTGACTCAGATGGATATGATATTGTTCCTATACGAATGGTACAACCACATAACCTTCGAGATGATTTGTACTATAGGAATGCATCCACAACAGCATTGCATGTTAAGGAAGTCTCGGCTACTCCACGAGCTTTATCGTGTCAAAAGGGTAATGTTTCTACCTTACCCAACCCACAATCAAAATCTGCTCTTAAAGCTCCAAAACAAATGATATGGATAATTGATGAGTACTCAAGTGAGGGCCATGGCTGGCATGTTCCAACTACTCTAGTTGCTGCTCAAAGAAGGCCGGGCAAGAAGGAATTATCAATGTGGCTACCCAAAGATGCGTACAAACTTGTACCATCTAGTCTAGTTCCTAAGCCTCTTAAGAATCACATCATTTCCAAGCCCAAACCTCGGATTGTTACTCGATGGGTCCCAAAACGGGTTCTTAAAGCACAAGGCTATTATGAGGGTGCACCAGCAATTTGGCTTCCAAAATGCCATGCTTTGGCAGGGATAAAAGATTGTTTCCAAAAGATGCCAAGAGCCACCCTTGATTTTCCATATCAGTGGGTACAAAAGAAATCAACACAAACTCTTCAAGATAGGAAAGGTGGCTGTGATAGCACCTACAAAACTACTTGTGTTGATCTTCCTAAAACATGTATTGAAACACCTGTTGTCCCGATTTCTCCTTGTTACATAATTCAACCATCAACTGGTGTACTTAAGACCCATCCAACTCCAAAGGAGTCTCATTTGAGCATAGATTCTAGCATTTCAAAGCCTAAATCCCCTTATCTTGCTCAAATTCCAAGACAATTGATAAAATTTCCACTCAAGAAGGACATACCTAACGACAAAGATAAGGCATTAACACTACAATTGAAGCTCTTTGGTAGATCAATGTTTGAATAGTGTGGTGCCTTACGCCTTTAAAGGATTATATTCTTTTTGAGATAATCTCCACCACCAGCGCAAGGGTAAGTTCAACGACTCCACAATAAGAACGACAAGCCAGGGCACTTTTCTCCCATTGGGTTTTTTCCCCTCGGCTATATTTGGTGATTGGCACCACTAACAAATTTTATTCTTTTGTTTTTTCTTTGTTTGTTAATAAAATTTTTGCAGAGATCTCAACTTAAGAAGAGCATCAGATACGCCCCTACAGTCCACCTATCGTGCACACAAATTAGGAAGGGGGGAGATATGCTACGCTTACAAAGATCAAGGAGGAGCAATCTGCACAAAATCAGCAATTATTCAAGGCAAACGAACAACATCAACAGGGCACTACAACAGGTGTATGCAAATCTTAATCTTTATTTCTTTAAGTGCTCTTATCTTTCGAATATATGGTTTGCATGTACACAATATTGGCTGGTTTGAGTTTTGATTAGTAGTTAAAATGTGGTGAGTACATTCTAGAGTCTTAGAAAACTTAGTAAGAGATATTTCTATCCAAAGACAGTGTAGGATATATACCAAGGGAGTATGCCAAGTACATATGTCTTCAAGGTATATTAGTTATCCCTAGTGGTAGCTATCTCTTAGATATGAGCTAGGTGCTAGGAGTAATAAAATTTATGAAAATATACCCTACAAAAATATATATATACAAAGTGAATTGCGACATGAAGTGTCTACCGCCATGCGAAGTGCTTGGTAGGACCTGGGGATGTCTCAGCACCTTGGGGCCGATGCCTTGGTTTCCATGGGGTGAACACTGATGTCTAAAAACTTCAGAAGAAGAACTTTGAGGAATCTATCGCCTTGATAGATGTTGGTAGGACTCGGGGGTACACTATGGGCCCTCAAGACCGATGCCCTCATCTTCAAGGGGTACTCCTTAGGTCATAAAAGAAAGAAAAAGGGTCTGTCGCCCTTGAGATACTTAGCGGTCTTTAGATTCTCTTGGCGGAGGTCTCTTGGCCATTGCTTGGGTCTCATGGGGATAGAAACTTAATCTTTATCACCTTCTATACACATATCAAAAAAGAAAAAAAAAACCAAGAGAAAGCTCCAATCACCTTTGCTCATACTTAGGAGTAGGGTTGCCACTTAGGAGTAACTTCCATACTGATAGGACATTGAGACTGCGGTCATAACCGGAGGTGTACAAAGACACTTGCCTTTGCATAGCATTATTTACTACCTAAGTCTCACTTTGACTAGTTTTTACTCACCTCTTTTAGTACTCATTAAAACTTTAATCAGCCTTGCACTTGTATGCTCACGTGTGTAATTATTATTGCTGATTTTGCTTTTCTTTTCTTTTCTTTTCAATAAAGGACTTTACTCGTATCAATTGTTTTTTGTTGCAGCTCTTGCTACTACCGCGCTCGAGGACGTGCGCAAAATAGGAAGGGGGGAGTGTTGCTTGCAAATGAAGATCAATACCAGGATGCAACAAAAACGATACTTAGGGCTCTTGAAAAGAGTTCTACTTTGTAGATGAATGAGGGAGAGGGTTTGATAATAATCCCACATGGGGACTTATGGGAGTCCTAGAATTTTTGTATAAAAGGTGGCTCATTTGAGAGCTTTAGACACATTGGGCAAACTCATGTTTGAGCTCTCTTGAGACTAGCTCTCCCTCTTCTTCCATAGAGGTGCAAGCTCTTCTCTCTCCCCATCAACATTGTTGTAAGTTCTATTCTTTTGTTAATTCAATGCAATGAGTGATGTTTGTCTCTCTTCTCAAGTCTATTCTCTAGTAAGCATGTTTCTTTGTTGTTAATAGCTTCAAAGTGTGTGTGCATGCTAGGAAGTAAGATCTTGAGAATGAAGGATGCTTTGAGCTTGTGTATGCAATAGCTTAGCTTTCTTCTTGTTTGGATGCATGGAATGAGTGGGATGTTGAGTGATTGAGTGTGGCAAGATTGAGCTTGTGTGTGTGATTAAGTCCATGTCAATAGTAGTAGTTTTCTTCACATTTCTCTCCATTAGTTGGATAAGCTTTTGTGCACCGGTACGGGTCGAATCCCTAGCTCCGAAAGGGATGCAAATCCCATTGGATTGAGCTTAGTGTGGATCGTACTCCTCTTGCTACAAGAGAGAGAGTTTTCCGTCTCTCCAGCCTCTGAAAATGAGGGGCAGTCGCATCATGCAAAAAGACTTCCGGAAGGGGCCTTGTGCCAACAAGAGTAAGAACAACAAAATCAAGATCCTCTAAAAGATCAAGAGGGAGAGGAAAAACACCAGGAGCTCCAAAACAAGAGACAGGGAGACCAAGAAGGAGAGGAACAAGTAGCCTTGGGTAGGATGTCTATGAAATACCCAAAGCTCAAGGGCAAAAGTGAGGAGGATCCAGATGCTCGTGTCTTTGCCTCTGCGAGACCACCTTGTTGGCAACTAGAGCCCCATTGCAACAAAAAATAGAGTATTTTGCAATAATTCTGGGTAGCAAGGCCATCAGCACAACTGGTACGCATGGTATGGTTTGGACCATTTTCAGACGTTTGAGGAACTGAAGAGAGCTTTCCTAAAGAGATTCAAGAGAGACAAGACCACCACTAAGGTGCTCAAAAAGCTACACAGGCTGACTAAGAAAAAAAGGCCAACGGAAAATATATTTTGCAACCGCATCCTCATTTTGTCTATGAATAGTAATGGAACCGCATCCTCATTTTGAAAATATATTTTGCAACCGCATCCTCATGTTGTCTGTGAATAGTAATGGAAATGGATCCGGTATGGTGGCTGCATTTAGTTTTTGATAGCCTATTCTTATTTGGCACAATTACAATAGGTGATAACCAATTGGCTTTCTTTATCGAAAACATGATTTCTATAGATAACAACTTATCTATCTCCTCTTTTATTTGCTTTACATAATTTGGATGCATTCTATACCTCTGTTGTTGGATCAAAATTGTATCCTCCTTAAAATTGTTCAGATGCTAGTGAAAAAGTGGGATCTATCCTCTCCATATCCACATCCATACAAATACATCCTTCTATGCCTCTAGCAGTTATTTGAACTTCTATCATCTAGCTTGTTGGGCTGACACTCTCGTCATATTGGGAGATTTCTCACTTCTGAGGTTCATATATGTTAGCTCATCCTCTTTCACTCTGCTTTGTCTTCTCATGGGCTCTATGTGTGTCCCATCCAAGCTTTAAAATCGTCCTTTGTCATAGGTTTGATTTGATCAGCTTATTTTTCTTATTTTTCTTGGCATATGGCTAAATGTTGAACACACCTAAGTGAGTATCTAGACATGATCCTCTCAATGTCTATGAGGATTTTTTCATGTTCATCAAATTCTACTCCTTCCAATAAGTTTAGCCCTTTTGCATAGACTAGTCTAGCATGTTTATTCCTTTTGCATGAACTAGTCCAGTAGGTTTATTCTAGACATGATCCTCTCAATGTATACTTCAAAAATAGACTCACCAAGTGTGGATCTATTTGAGGATTCTTTCCTCTTCATCAGTTTCTACTCCTTCCAATAGGTTTAGTCCTTTTACATGGACTAGTCTAGTGGGTTTATTCCTTCTGCATATGGTATGGACCTCTTAGCTAAACTCAACTAAATCTTTGGGTAAACTGATATTCTCATTCCCTTTTGAAATCATTATTTGATTCATTTCTCAATTTTGTACGATTTGGCCACATGCCTTAACCATAAGCATTGGAGATGCTCCTGTGGAGATGCTCCTGACAACTCTTCCATTTTGAGTACAATAAACTCAACATGGAACTTACATTTTGGTATTTTGATTTCCTCTCCTTTGACTATTCATACAAGTCTCACACTTCTTTGATCAGCCATCCTCACAAAAAAAAGGATTGCTTGCATCTCCTTGGTGCCCAATTCCCTACTTGTCTTTTCTAACAAAATGTTTGCTCCAAAACCTCTGTCCAAGTGTACCTAGCCACCACGAAAAATTACTATAGCATATGGAGTCATGGTGTCTATCTTGGGAACTTCTTCCCTAATACCCACATTATTCCCACAGCTGACTCTCCTCTTCTCGTCCCATACAAGTGGTTTTTTCTTGGGCTTCTCAAATTTTGGTTCAATTACAGGTTTCATCGACCTTGTGACATCCAACACTATGGTCTCATTACTTCCTCTTCCAAAGGTTGTATCTATACCACATTCACTACTAGTGTTGGGCATTTCCTGCTCCCTTTGACATTCCGTACTACTCTTGTTAGTGATTCATCTATATCTGACAGTAAGCTTTTCAATATATTGATGATGGATAGTTCATCTAAGCTCTTCCTTTTCCACCTTCATTTTCCATCATCTAGGTGCCTGGCTTGAACAAGGGTTACTACATTAATGTTTGTGGCTAGCAGTCTATTTCAATTGTTGTACGTGTTAGATGTGTGAAGGTCTAACATATGCCATATGTCGGCGGATGCCATATGTCGGACTCATTTTACACTCTTCCTTCAAGTGATCCTTGTTTTTACATAAATAAAAAAACACTCCCTTTCTAAAGTCTAAGCTGTCAGGAGATTTCATGCCACCTATGACTAACTTGTTCATAACAGATACTAGGTCTTCCATTCTGACCACCTTGTCTTTTTTTTGAATTTTCTTACCATTCTTGCACTTCTTTTCCTATCAAGTTGTCTTCCTTTGTGTCACTATCTTCGGTCTCATAGTTAAAAGAATCATGCTTTGTCTTCTTTTTCTTAGGCTTCTTCTTTTCTGAGTTGAGATGTTTTCCACCCTCTTGGGTGCTTCCACCACCAGCCCATTAAGCCTAGCATCTTCCACATTCACTATTACTCATATAAGTTTTTAACTTCCTCTTTAGTCCTCTCATGAACTATTCACCCATTATTACTTCAGAAGGCTTGTCATCCTCACTCATTCAACTTTAGGGAGAGTATAAAATCTTGTAGCATAATCTTCCATTGGAAGCTTTTTCTATTACAGATTCTTAATCTTATCATGTAATTGAGTGGTTGTCTTCACTTTTTGAAACCACTTCAATAATGCTTCTTTTAAGTCCGTGTAGGGCGGTTGTCTTCACTTTTCGAAAACACTTCAAGAAAGATTCTCTCAAGTCTGCATAGGTTTCAAAATCATCCTCCTCATACCGTGAAGCCATTTTGTCGGCATGTCACTGAAAGATGTTTTAAAACCATCCCTCTTTTTGTCATTACTTACATTTAGTCTTGTTTAATTTGCTTTCTATTTTGATTCAAACTTCAATACATGTGCATCAAGATGCTCTATTTTATTACATTTGAATGTTGAAAGCTTAGCTATAATACCTTGGTTGACCATTCTTTGCACATGTGGAAGAGCATAGAATCTACCTCCTAGTCTGCATGACACTTGCTCTTGTTGCCATTAACTAGTTTACCTTTGATGAATGCATTGTGCCAGGAAATGCTCTAGCTAAACCGTAAAAGCCTCTTGTTGGCCGATATTGCTCCCCTTCCCCTTTTTGCTAGGTGATGCCCACCAAGCTAGCCTATCAACAGTTGGAATCGAACTGTTTTTTGTTTTCTCATTTTTGACATGAGAAATTTTACTGATTCTACTGGTTGTGAAGTAAATGACTTATAGACAATGATTTCTATTGGTTGTGAACTGGATGACTTATAGACAATGCCTAATTTTATTTATGTGATGCTTGTTCTTAGCATCAATTCTCAATAGAACACCAGCTATTCCCCAAGATTTTCGACCGCTACTTAGCAGGATCACCACAATTGTCGGTGGCTAATCCAACATGGCAAGATAGTCTAACTTTGGGCTCTGTGAATGCTTATTTGCACACGTGTAGCCGATGATCATTATCACGGACTTAAAAGCACTAAAAGAACAATATGTTGAAACAAGTCAAAACACAAGAGAAGATTGTAGAAAACTGTAAGAAATATCACATTTACGACAATAACTAACAAGGACTGTCGATGCAAACTTCTACTATAACATGAAAACTTAGTTCTCTAACACTCCTACTCTAATGTTCTACTTAATGGATTGTCCACTCATATTCTTTTGCAGGTCCAACTCAAGACTAAGAAAATTGTCTCCTAACCATTAATAGCCCTACTCATAGGTATCATTACAATTATGTTACAAGTGGCATGCATGCCTAATGTTATAGTGAGCGGTATTCATGGGGTGGATATCCAGCGAATCCATTGGTGGACAAGGCCTCAATGATCCTAGCCACCCTGTCGGTCTGAACCCACCAACATGTGGTTCATGTATTTTTGGGAGAGATGATTTCTTGTGGACTACTACCTTCGCGATACCCTTCACCATGTAGACACCCATCTTTTCTGAACCTTTTGGATTGGGGGTTAGTATTGTTGTTGTTAAGGCTTCTTGTTTTGGCTTGGGGGTCAGTGTCGCTGTTGAGATTTATTTTTTATACAGTCCTAGGGGGTCTTGTGGAATACTTTAGCATTACCTTCTTGAGCATGCAACTAGTTCTTTGGAACCCACAATGTTTGAGTTGGTAGAGGTTGTGGTTGTGGAAGAGGTGGAAGAGGTGGTAGTTGTACCCTTCTTTCTAGACTTTCGAGATTTGTGGAGTGCATGCCCTGGGTTGGCAACGTAGCCAAATTGGATTTTAACTAGGCTAGATCATTCATTTGCACTCCACAAATTGGATTTTAACTAGGCTAGGTTTAACTGGTAATCTAAGACCTTGGATTATCAAAGATTGGATGTGGCAAATAGCTCTCAAACCCTCATTTATTTGCCTCGAAGAAATCAAAGTGACTGGTGAAGCATTGCAGAGGAATCTTTGCATAGTATCAAAGAATCATAAATGGTTTGTCACTAATCATCCACATGGAAGTGGGGGAATTGCCCTGGCAATTGATGTAAGCCTGGCTCCTTACACAAAGGTGGTACAAATTGATCCTCTCCATCGGTGGATTGTAGCACATGTAGACATGGTTGAGGATGCTCTCACAGTGGTGTCTCTATATGCTTCGGGTCCTCCAGGATCTTAACCTGGGTTATGGTCGTCACTTTATGAGCATTGATTCCCTGGTCATTATTCTAGGGGACTTTAATATGGTGGAGTCGCATCTCGACAGATACAGAGTGATAGGACAGACAACCAGAGGGCAGGAAAAGAAATGGTGGGAAGAATGTAAGATCTTTCATGCTTTACAAGATGTAGCCACTTCCAATGAATTTACTTGGAGGAATGAGAGGTCTGACATGTTGGCTAGGAAATCTGGGTTGGATAGATGCTACATTTTAGATGTTCTTAGGCAAAAAAATTTGGACTCTAATGTGCAAGTCCTGAAGACCATTGCTCTTTCTGATCATTATCCAATCCTACTAACCCTCAAGCCTCATACCAGAAAATTAAATAAGGATGGTTCCGTACTGACCCCAATCTTTTCAAGATGCCATCCGTCCAGGAAGGGATAACCAAAATTTGGGAGGATTCCTTCTCTTCCTTTCGAGCTCCTGTGAGAGCTTGCACTAAAGCAGTAAGAGATACCCAAAACTTCTTAGTGTCAATCAAAAAAGAAGTCACTAAGGTTGGAGCTCAGAGAAGGGTTAGGAAATACAATAGACTTAAAGACCTAGAAAGTAGAGTGTCCTCCTCATAAGAAGATCTGAGCCAAGAAATCAGCTGTCTTAAAGCTGCCCTCAAAAGGGAGGAGGAAATTTAATGTCAACACCTCAAACTCTTTATCAAACAATGGTGTGCAGGTAACGTTGACAGGCCTTTAAAAGAGATGTTTGCAATCCCCAAAAAGAAATATGAGAGGGAGATTATTCCCTTTTTCAAAAACCTGCAAGGCCTACCTGCAGCCTCTATTGAGGAGAACATGACCATTGCCAGAGTACACTTCTCGAACATTTTCATTACTCTTGCAGTTATGAATGAGGAAAAGGAGTGAGCATGTAGGACCATTTCAACATGCAAGCGAAAATGGTCCCCAAATCCTTGGTAGTAGCTCTTGACATTGATGTAACAGAGGGTGAATTATTAGATGCCATTGATTACTTGCATAACGGGAAAAGTCTTGAATTAGACGGTTTACCAGTAGAATTCTTTAAGCAGTTTAAAGAATTGATGATCACTCCTCTCCTACAAGTATGGAAAGAAAGCCTATACCATGGCTCACTATCTATATCCCTGAATGAAGGAATAATCAAACTGATACACAAAAGGGGCCCAAAGATGTTCTCTCTAACTAGAGACCTATCTCAATGCTGCTTACAACATATAAATTTTTTTGCAAAAGTGCTGGCAAGGAGACTAAATGACAATCTCAAACGGTGGATTAGAGAAGAACAAAAAGGTTTCATTAAGGGTAGATTCATCCTTGATGCAATCATTGCCCTTTGGGAAGGAGTGGAACATGCTGAAGAAACTAATCAGGATTTTGTATTCTTTAAGATTGATTTTGACAAAGCATATGACAGGTTAGAATGGGAGTTCATTCTCCAATCTCTTAAGGATATGGGGCTAGGACCATTATTCATTAGAAAAGTAGCTACACTATTTGGAAATGCCAAGGCAAGAATTATGATCAATGGTGGGAGACTCTCAAAACCTTTCGAGCTAAAGAGGTCTATTAGACAAGATGTCCACTTACTCCTTTACTGTTTTCCATCGCTGCACTGATGCACTTGGATGGTTGGTACATGATGCGCTTGGATGGTTGGTACATTATTCATTAGAAAAGTAGCTACACTATTTGGAAATGCCAAGGCAAGAATTATGATCAACGGGAGACTCTCAGAACCATTTATTCATTAGAAAAGTAGCTACACTATTTGGAAATGCCAAGGCAAGAATTATGATCAACGGAAGACTCTCAGAACCTTTCGAGCTAAAGAGGTCTATTAGACAAGATGTCCACTTACTCCTTTACTGTTTTTCCATCGCTGCGCTGATGCGCTTGGATGGTAGGTACATGATGCTTTACAGAAAGGAGAGCTAAAAGGCATTGACCTGCCGAATAACAAAGGCCAAAAGTGTCTGCAGCTCTTTGTAGACGGCACACTAATGGCATGATCCACAATGATGAACAATCTATTATAATGTTTTGGAAGTGCCTCTAGATTTTTTATACTGCTTCAGGCTCCCTAATTAACCACCATCAAAAACTGGTATCAAAACATTGGTTAAAGACCCTCTAGAGTGGATCATCGAGCAGGGGTGTCAAGTCATCAAAGAGGGTCAAGTCTTTAGACTGCTGGGTATTCTTATGGGATTTGGAGTGACCATGAAACATAGATGGTAGTGGTTATGGAAAAGGTAAAGGAGAAGCTTGATAGATGGAAAGGATTCCAACAAAATCTAGCGGGCAGGTGCATTGTGCTCAAACACCTTCTCATTCCTATAACAATATACTTCTTCTCGTGCTGGAAACCTTCTTAGAGTAACATCAAAGGGCTCCAGACTTTATGCAGAAATTTCCTGTGGGTGGGAGCATTGTGTTCAAACACCTTCTCATTCCTACAACAATATACTTCTTCTCGTGTTGGAAACCTTCTCAGAGTAACATCAAAGGGCTCCAGATTTTATGCAGAATTTTCATGTGGGCAGGAGATACTGATAATTGCAAAATTCCAAAGGTAGCTTGGACATACTGTACTTTGCCCAAAAATAATGGAGGATTGGGAATCCTGAATGTGGAGCATGTAGCTAACAAAATGGCAGCGAAATGGATAATAAGGAGTCTAATGATTCAGACTGGGCAATCCTCATGCATAGAAATTTGGGTGGCCATAAACTGTCCCCAATGCCTCAATGGAAAAACCTTCCGATCCTCCCATTGTTGTTCAACCCGATCCAAATCAAACCCATAGGCTCTAAATTGGTCAAAAGCATTTGGTATGCATGGAACAAAGTCAGAGAGGGGATATGCCTATCCAAGGTTTAAAGGAAATATGCAGGTCTGTTTCATTTGGACTCCATTTGGTTCTCACTTTGCCTGGGTGATTGTGTGGATGAACACAATTTGAAGAGAGCTCACAAATTGTCAAAGAAAGGAATCTAATGCTGGGGAGACGTATGTGATTTCTCTACTAAAAAATGGATTAAACCTGACCGAATAATACATATCTTTAGACTCAGTAGGGAAGATATGCTCTTCCTTCAATCCAGATTAACCAAGTGGGACCCTGATAAATCTTCACTCATCCAATGCAAGAGCGCTTTTAATATGGATGCCTTTCACTAGTCTCATTCAAGTACTCTTCTGCCTATCCCCCCTTTGTCGTGCAAAGGAATCTCGGTGCATGTTAGGTTGAATGCCAAATGAAACTTGTTATGGGACAGGAAACAATGGGAATTCAAATTCTCCAAAATTTGCTCATCTATAATTCCCCCTAAAAAGTCAATCTTGCTGTGGTTAATCACACACAAAAAAAAGGATTTGGAGATGGGTTATTCCCCGGATGCAGACAAGAAGAGGAGAGGATACCCCACCTCTTCTTCTCCTGCAAATGTAATAAAAAGCTCCTTGAGCTAGTGCAACAATGTCTCTCCCCTATCAAGAAAACATAATTTACGTGGAAGCAAATATTAATGGGGGACTATATTGGTTGCTCGTCTAAGCTCTAGAATAATCCGAAATCACTTGTTGTTTCATAATGTAGACTTACACAAATGCCCAAGCCTGAGATATGCTCTGTGTGTGCAGATGAGGATGATTCTCAAAGTAGACAACACTGTATGCCAGGCTCAACAATCCAGGATAGATGTTGAGGAAGCGTTGGCTATCAGCAAAGCGTGTGAAGAATGTTGAGGAAGAACTGGCTGTCAATGAAGCACGTGAAGAATGTGAGGAAAAGATCCGGATCAGCAGAGTGGATCGGGAAAGGCAGGAACAAGAATGGTCTGAAGTTGCTAGTAAGCTTGAAGAAGAAGATGCTAAACTAGCCCTCTTTATTCTGGAACTGATGACTGTAAAAAATTCCATAGAAAATTAATGTTGAGCTAAGCTTCTCTTAGAAAGATTTGATGTAATGGAGTTCTCTTTTTTGTGAATAAATAATACCAATCATCTCGTTCCACTAAAAAAGAAGAAGAAGATATTCTCACCTACGATATCTAGAAAAACATTGTTGTTTGGACATGAAAAAAGCCATAACAACAAGGCCCTTCTTGCCTACCACAACAAGCACAAAAAGCGACACTATGAGGGGATAGGGGGGATGCAATATTTAATTTGCTTTTCTATTCAAATGGATCCATCACTTGCAAAATAAAGCCCTTGTCAAAGCACACTTGTTTTGGCAAGGTTGATGGAAAATCTGCATAAAAAAACCCCTTCCAGTATTCACAGAAAACCCGCAAACCCTTACAACGCACCTGCAAAATTCATGATCTCACTTGTAAATTTTATTTTTGAAATTTAAAGATCGATAAAATTTTAAGCATTTTAGTGGAAAAACCTGTAAATATCGAAGAAAAACTTGTAAATTTTAAAATTGCAAGTTTTAAGATCTAAGAAGAAAGATATTCTCCGTGAACACTGACCCCCTTCAAAATAAAATACGAGATTATGAATTTATGAGTCATAAAAATTAAAAAATGAAGTGGCACCGCACCAGATTAATTGCAAGATGCTATAAAACAAAAGGGATGCCACAACGTGCGGTGACACGTGTGCACTTGGACGAGACCGGCGACAGGCGGTGGAATGGGCCGTTTGAGGTTTGAAAATTTGTGATTCACCGGCCTTCCCCTTTTCCACAGGTTTTTTTTTTGGCGGACGAGGGTTTCTCTTCTGCATTTGGTCTGCCCATGGTGGGTTAGGGTTTCTCTTGAAGTCTCTGCAGCAATACTGGCTGTGGTAGCTTAGATTGCGATGTGGGATTTGGATTTGAAGAACGGCACTGTAGCTATGGCGGGAGAGGGCTTGTTGCTGTCTCTGACAGAATGGGGTATTCAGGAGCTTCAGGCTGTCTTTAACAGATAAGGTCTCTATGGCTATGGAGGACGACGAACCGCTCCAGCATTGGCAGATTAGGGTTCGATGGTGGCTCTCTTGTGTTTTCTGAAGCTCTCTGGCTATGGCAGAATGGAGGCTCTCACGAAAGTCTCTGGCTGTAGTGCATTAGGACCTTATGGAAAGGGTAGCGAAGGATTTGGCTATGGGGGATTCATGCAGCTCCGGAGGTCCTGGCAATCGCAGAACAGAGCTTCTTCTCGACTAGCGGAGGCTGACGTAACGGACTTGTCAACCTTCAATCATCATTATTGTCGTAGTTGTCATCATCATCATCCCCATCGATCGGACCTACCATTGCCGCATAATTTCTCGTCGGCTCGCTGAAGCTGAAAGAACAGTTCCGTCAACATTCAAATCTCCACCATCATCATTGTAACCATTATCACTTTCCCGTCATCATCATCAGTTCCAGCAGCGGCAGCTCCTGCTTCAGCTCCACCACCACCGCTACAACCACCACCATCATCATCATCAACCAGGCTTGGATTCCTTTCATTCTTTCTTTGTTCCAGACTCACCATTTACTGCACATCCGCTGCACCATACATTTTTACTTTGCTTAATTAACTAGATCACTACTAAACATCAAACTATCCATTCATTCTATTACATTATTCATAGCATATTCCTTGTGTTAACAGAACATCTTGATCTGTATGGAATGTACCCTCATTGGTCTCTGCCCTCACCATTGTTTGTTTTATTCACTCACACAGCTTGTACATTGAGTGATTACCAATCCTAATATATTATAATCAAGATCTGATTTAGAATAACAAGTCTGCGGGATATGCCCTGCCCAAGCTAGTCAGGCAATGTCTGGGATCAATTCCAAGAGAACTTGTTCTTTAGAGGACAAGAGGCCAGCTCCATCATGCTCATCTCTTTCAGATTGCAGTGAGAGTGCTGTTCACAGCCTACCGCCTGTACAAGGGTAATGCTCCGTCTGCCCTTCTTAATCATATGCCTGGAAGTCTGCAAGGAGACATCTGCTTGTAGGATTTACTTTTATGCTTTACATCATCATCAAGCTTGTAACTACCCCTTGTTTAATAGCAGTCGTACTGGCGGACCTAAAAGGAAATCCTCCAAAGGCGGATGGACACCTCAAGAGGTAGGTCAATGGAACTATCCAAGAATTACTTGCTGTCATTGAGGGTCAGTAGATTCATTGGATTTTGTGGTTGGAAGAATAATGGGATTAATTGATGCTTTGTTTTGGGGTTCAGGATGAGACTCTGAGAAGAGCTGTCCAATGTTACAATGGCAAAAATTGGAAGAAAATAGGTAACCTTATAAGCGCCTTTGGCTTACGAATGTTTGCCTGCAGTTTGCATCTCACATTACTTTGTTCCCTTTTTATTTTAATACAGCGGAGTTTTTCACTGAGCGAACAGATGTACAATGCCTTCATCGCTGGCAAAAGGTTCTGAATCCTGATCTTGTGAAAGGGCCTTGGACAAAAGAGGTGATGATTTCACCAGTTTCGCATGCACTTTGGTAATCAATCATTCTTGAGACAATTGATTGGGTTCTTTTGTGCATAGGAGGATGAAAGGATAGTGGAGCTTGTGAGTAGGTTAGGAGCAAAGAAGTGGTCATTAATTGCACAGTCCCTGCCAGGCCGAATTGGGAAGCAGTGCAGAGAAAGGTATGTGATTTTGATGGCTTTAAAATCTAAAAATAAACTTTTACGATCGAAGCTTTGTGGACAAAGGATGTAGTTATGACTGTACTCGTAATTCAGGTGGCATAACCATCTAGATCCCTGTATCAAAAAGGAGGCATGGTCTCAGCAAGAGGAGTTGGCGCTTATCCAAGCTCATCAAATCTACGGTAACAAGTGGGCTGAGATCTCAAAGTTTTTGCCCGGAAGGTGACGTTTCATAACCCTCCAGTTTTGGTCCTTGATCCTACACGTTCTTCCTGCACTTAATGATCATGCTGCACAGAAATCATGCCTAATTATTTCATGTTGAACAGGACTGACAATGCTATCAAGAACCACTGGAACAGCTCTATCAAGAAAAAGCTCGATTCAAATGGTTTTGCAAGCACTCTGGATCAGCCACTGTCAGAGCAGGTTGTTTTGCAGCCCATGCAGATGGGAAGCAGCTTAGCTGCTTCTGTGCAGGAGGAGGCAACAGTACATTCACAAAAGGAGCTTGCAAACAGGTGTGCCGCTTCAGGTCCATGTATGCAATCAGACATCTCTGCTAGCCACACACAGTTTCACAGCGGAGTTGATACTTTGAAAACAGGTGATCAAGGCTACCAGCTTGATGTCAGTTTGAGGTCACCATCCTTTCTGCAAACAAAGACAGAAATGCAGCTGCCTACTTTTTCTGAACAGTTTCAGGCATTTACTGATGCCAATAGTGGAGGCGGCCCATGTCCGCAGTTTGAGCAGTCACAAGAATTATCTGCAGATATGATGGATTTATATGATTACATACCTGATGCATCTACAACATCAATTTCTTTAGAAATTGAAAGGTTGGTATCCTCTAAGCAGCCACCAGCATCCCCCACATCTATGCCACAAAATGTTTCAAGACAATCCTTGTTAGAACAAGTATGTTCTCCAGGTATCCTCTATTCACATGTATCATGGCCTTACTGGACACCTCTTAAGCCCAGTGTAAGTGGAGATCCTTTGAGCAGCACAGCCAGCAATATCAAAGGATTACTTACTTATAGTGGAGCTGAGATGCCTGCATGCGAAATCGACTGTCTTCAGCTTGTGGACATTCCCGTCGTTCAGGATCCTGAGGAGATGCAGTCTAGGTTGCTCTCAGACAAAGGAGAAATGGAAAGTGGAGATGGGTCTGAAGAACTTGGTGAGTTGTCAGAGGCTGTCCTGCTACAGCAGCTTCTTGATCAAGATGAGACTGCTGATACAGTGTCATGTCACATCAATCAAGATGGGCTGGATTTTCAACTCTCTGGTTTTGAAACAGAGTCTCTCTTCTATGAGCCCCCAAAATTTCCAAGCTTAGACTTACTGTTTGCCAACTATGATCTAATGAGCTGTGGTCACATCCACCAACAGGCCTATAGCCCTCTTGGTGTACGGCAGATGTTCATGTCGGCAGTAAACTGTTTCACCCCACCAAACTGTTCATGGGGTTTGCAATCTTCTGAAACTAGCCCTCAGGCAGTGCTTCGGAGTGCTGCAAAAAGCTTTGGAAGCACTCCTTCAATACTACGTAAGCGGCAGCGGGAAGTGGTCACACCTGTTCAGCAAGTTTCATGTAAAGAACGGGTAGAAACTGAGACTATGATCCAGATAGGGTCCATAAAATCAAGTTCTTCTGACAGTTTTGGTGTGAATGAGCTGTCAAAGACACCACTCTCAGGGGTCGCAACTTATGATGATGAAGAAGCTCTTGGAGCCTTTTCTGTAAAGCGGTCAGCAGAAAGATCGTTGCTTGTTTCTCCACCATATTGCCTGAAGACCAAAGCTTCAGTGGGTTCTAAATCTGGCAGCAGACACTTTGGACTTGGTTCTCCCAGTCAAAACCGTTCGCAAGGGATTCAAGCTAGGATGGATGTTAGAGGCGATGGAAATAGTAAGGCTAAAGGTAATGGAAAATTTGTACTCAGAGACAGCAAGCTGCATTTGGTAGACATAAGGGAAGAGACAGGTCAAGCTAGAATCAAGTCAGAGGAAGTTGAACATGGCATTGAGAAGTCTCTCAAAACAAAGAGGGATGAAAAAGAGGTAAATTGAGTTTATTTTTTTGTCATCGAACTTGTAATTGCTGTGTGTCGATGCTATGTGTAGATTCTTACTATCAGACTGTGCAACCTGCATTTGTGAGTTTACTATGGCTACAAGCTTTGATTTGACTTAGGTTGGATACAGACGAGTAGGGGCTTGGACGGGCAAGATTGCCTGTCCAAGCTTCATGGGCAGCAGTCACAATGGGTCTCTCCCTCTGGCAGGAAAAACAGCAAAACATGGTAGTGGTATATATATATATATATACATACATCTATACACACACACACATATATATTGTATGTATGTATAGATAGGTCTCTCCCTCTGGTAAGGAAAACAAACAAACATGGTAGTGGTATATATATATATATATATATCATAGTCACTAGAAACTAGAAACGGGAACGGAAACATTTGAGGAATGGAAACGGGAAAACGAGTTTTTAGGGGTGGAAACGGCCGTTTCCTGTGACAATATCACTTGGGAAACGAGAAACGGCCATGGAAACGGATGGGGTCCTGAAATGGAGAAACGCGTTTCTAGGGGCTGAAACGGCCGTTTCTTGTGACTATATATATATATATATATATATATATATAGAGAGAGAGAGAGAGAGAGAGAGAGAGAGAGAGAGAGAGAGAGAGAGAGAGAGAGAGAGAGAGAGAGAGAGAGAGTTATATTAAACGTCTTCAAAAGACCCAGTGGGTCTATGAGACCAAAAGTGATACAATAGTGTCCATATAATCTCATCATGGTACAAAAGAAGACAAGATGAGAGCTATGAGCTTGGAATGTCAAATCTGAGCCATATGATTCAAAGTGGGACCATCATCATCATACAACCTATGGAGCTAACCCCTCGGTAGGGGAAGAGGGCCATCAAGGAATATTGAGCATGGGGCTAGCTTTTAGAAGGCTTTGCAGAGCCACCGGGTGTGGGAAGGTGGCTCTGTGCCTCTCCAAGATCTCCTCAAGCTGGGGCTGATGTCTATGTTGCTGGGAGTCTGGGGCGGCATTGGGCTCACTGTAGTGCCATGGCGTGGTCTAGAGTCACACCAGAGTGGGGTCGGGCACTCCAGAATGTGTGGTTCTATGAGGTTGTGGGGTGGGTATGTCATCCATGGTCGGTGGGGCGTCCTCTCGTGGTCGGAAGAACTGAGGGATGGTTGCCTGGGGCGGGGGTGGATGTCTCCCATGGGGTCTCAACTCCCTAATCATTGAGTCTCTGTGGCCATGAAGCTCTAGTAGGAATTGGCACAGACACCGCTAATCTGGGTAATCCATGATCCTAAATAAAGGTCCAAACCCCTCTCTAAAGAGACAACGGAACCTCCCTCGAATCTCATAATATACGGTGCACCTGCATATGAAGTGCTCCTCTGACTCGACCTCCTGCTGGTACATAGTGCATATCCTCTCCTCACGAGGTCTTTGCATGGCTCTCTCTATCTCTATCCTCAGGTGGTGCGAGGACACCCCACAACTGGCCCACTACAATCCGCATGGCATGTGACATGTATATGTCAAGATATTTGGTCCTTAGTATGAAACCATCCTCTGTAAGCCTCATGAAAGTATCCATGTAGTACTACCGTTTGTATGAGAGTGGCTCATGTGTTGTGTTCTAGGTCTCCTGTATGTATAGTCACAATAAATCATATCCCATCACTTGGTTCTTGTCATCTTGAGAGAGCGTGATGAATGGGTGGCTCATGTGTTGTGTTCTAGGTCTCCTGTATGTATAGTCACAATAAATCATATCCCATCACTTGGTTCTTGTCATCTTGAGAGAGCGTGATGAATGGGGAGAGTATATGTATATGGCATGTGACACGTATATGTCAAGATATGTGGCCCTTAGTATGAAACCATCCTCTGTAAGCCTCATGAAAGTATCCATGTAGTACTACTGTTTGTATGAGAGTGGCTCATGTGTTGTGTATGTATAGTCACAATAAATCATATCCCATCACTTGGTTCCTGTCATCTTGAGAGAGCGTGATGAATGGGGAGTGTGGGTCATAGTACATACTGGAGTGGGGGGAGGCAATCCATCCCGAGTCCCTACCTCGTGAACCAGGTGCTTACTCCGCTATACCATGACTCGTGCTCATCTGCTGTTGCTAGCTGTTGGGAAGATTGTAGGGCGAAACTCGAGAGTCTCCAGGGGGCTATGGCATTGATCTTGTGAATGTATGGAAGAGTGCCTCTATTACCATGGGTGTTGTAGCAAACTCTGTGTATCATACGGGAGAGCATCATGACGTGAGGTCCCTCTATCTTCGGCCATTTGGCCGCTATAAGATCAGGTGCCCAAAAGGGTGCTCCATACATCAATGTTGGAGTGACCAAAGTGTCAAATAGCCACATTTTGGTCCTTGGCTCCTTGAAATGGGCGTGTAAGCACTGTCTCTCTTGAGAGCAAGAGAAGCATATGTCAGAATATGCAGCGGAGATGATGACCAGATCTGGGAACACGAGCAAAAACGCAGGCAGAAAAATAGCACAAGAGAGAGAGAGAGATGTAGGCGTGTAACTCTGCTCTGATATACACAAGAAGATCCCGAATATGATACAAATAAGGTATGGGGGATGGGGGCCTATTTATATGCCCCCAGATAGGCAGTCGGCCTGCTGAAGAGGCCTCCACGACTGCATCAACAGTCGGCCAGCAGCAGATCAAGCCCACGACTGCATACATCCAGTCGGTCAGCATCACAGAGGTCCACGACTGATGTCCAGGCAGTCGGCCAGCTACTGATCCTTCAGCCACCTCAGGGCTGCCTCCCAAGCCTCATAAAAATGGGAAAAAATAGGGGAAAAATGCGGGGAGTGAGGAAAAATGATAAAACACCTGATAAGGGCGGGCACACCCACAACAAAGGCCTTGGTGTATAAAACTGGACAGGAGATGACTTCTAACACCCCCTCTCAGCTCCTGGCTGTGAAACCAACCACTGGGAGCTGGGGTGCCGCCTGAGCAAATCCTGAGAGAGCGACTTCGTGAAGAGGTCCACCGTACTGTCCTTCGTCGAACAGAACTCTAGCAAGATGTCATCAGCAACGATCTGTTCACGAACAAAGTGCCTCTGGATGACCATGGGTTCCTCTAGTGGAAGCCCAAACCTGCAATGTAACCTCCTGCTGCTCCGTAAAACTGCTCCTGGGCCATAATTAGATGCCCTCGTGTCCGGATCTCCTCCCCAAACTGAGTCACTCCAACCGTGGAGTCGGACTCCATCCAGCAATCCCCCTCCTGTGTACAAGAGTCCATGATCCTTCGCATGCCGCAGAAACCACAGGAAACGCAATCCTGCCTCCCAAAGAGACATCTGCAACCATGAGCTCAACTGCCTCATCAGGAAGCTCCCGTCCAATCTGGTGTCCATCAACCAGATCAATGAACCATACAGCTTCTGAGTCACAGAGACATCACACTGCTCACAAGGATCAACACCTGTTACGGTGCACAAACAAGTCTTGGAAACTTGATGAAACCTGTCAACCACCCCCTTTGAATCCGGAACCACAAAGCCTGGAGTAACCACCTCCTTCTGCAAGTAAGCACCTGCCACCTGCCTGGCTTTCCGAAAGGTCCCCGTGGAAAGAACATCCTCAACTACTGGAAGTTCTATGTCCCGAACACTACGAGACATCAGAGCATAAGTGACCTGTTTAGTTTCCTCTGACTCACGAACACAAGAACTACCAACATCAGTACTGGAAAGTTCCTGCCAACTGCTGCCATCTACTGGCAAGCTATCCACCACCTGGTCTCGGAAAGCCCGCACCTGCAGCGTGTCCACACATTCCAGAACAGATCCTTTTGCACCACTTCAAACATGGCTCAGGCCGAAGACAAAGACAGTTTCTCACAAAATTTCTGTAAACTCCATTCTCCACTCCGCCTTCCCAAACCACTTGGCCTGTTGCTTTGTCTCGGAGAGCAACAAAATGCTCATCAAACTCCACCCGTACGCCAGTCTTGCAAACCTGATGCACTGACAACAGATGAAAACCAAGTGCCGGAACATACAACACCTGGGAGGAATGCTTCCCCCCTCTGCCATCGGGAACTATCTCCAACCTGCCCTCACTGTGAACTGGGATAGTGGACGTATCTCCAGTAAGAATATGACCAGAAAGCCTGCAGAGATCCTGTAAACGGGGACGGGAAGGAGTCATGTGCCTGGAAGCACCACTATCGAGAATCACTCCCGAGTATCCGTTGCGGAGAGTCCTCCAATCTCCTCCCTGCCTGAAGAAAATGAAGCATCGGTGTCCATCACCTCCAGGTGCACAAAAGCTGGAGTTTTCATGATTGCTGCTGAGGAGTCTTCACCCTTCTCGGTCTTCCGCTTGGGACACTGCCTCCAATAGTGGCCTTTCTCGCCACAATCATTACAGGTCCTCTCTGCCTTCAGTTTCTTGCGGTCAGCGTCGGACTTCTTCTCAGAAGACGTCTCCGAGGAAGCCTTCCCTTTGCCCGAGTTACGGCCTTTCGACCGTTGGCCAGTTAAGGCCTCTGAACCTCCACCCTGAGGAGGGTTCGTGAATCGTTCCTCCTGGTCCAGGACCATGGGCACAAGCTCCTCCCACGTGATGGTACTGAGCCTGCCACTGGTAATCAAAGAGGAGTAAAATGCTGAGTACGAAGAGGGCAAATGTGACAGCAACGTTATGGCCATGTCCTCTGACGATATCTCCTTCCCAGCCTGAAGAACTTCCTGCTGAAGAGCCTGCAGCTTGTTAATATGCTCTTGCATCGTCGACGACTTTGAAGGGCTCATAACCCGCATCTGTACTTCCAAGGAAATCCTCTTCATGGGCGATACCCTGTTGTAAAGTGAGGCCAAATGCTGCCATATACCTCTGGCCAGCGTCATATGCTTTATATGATTGATTACCTGCGGTGTGCAGTTGAGGAAAATAAACGAACGGACCCTGGCGTTGACACGATCCCACATCTGTGTCTGGGCCTCCCGGTCCTTTCGGGTTGACGGTAACTCCCCTTCCTCTACTTCCGTCCGTGGAACACCAACAACGACGAAATCGGCGAGGTTGTAGGACTCCAGAACAGATTCCATCATCACCTTCCATATGCCGTAGTTGCTCCCGTCCAACTGACGGTCCACCGGGAACGTGGGGAGTGTCGGGATCTTCACATGTCTCTCGGCCATCTCAAACAGATCTGCCATAGCGGGGATGTACTCTGAAAAGAGTGGGTGGGTGGGAACAAAGAAGAACTAAAACCTGCAAGTGGCTGTCCAGCAAATCAGCCCGCCTTCCTCTTGCTTCTCCTCTTCCCGATCAGCCCAAAACAGTCCACCAATCAGCCACAAAACAGTCCCCCTCTTGCTCACACAAATCCCAAGACCTATCTAGAGCCTAGGGCTCTGATACCATGTCAGAATACGCAGCGGAGATGATGACCAGATCTGGGAACACAAGAGCAAAAACGCAGGCAGAAAAACAGCACAAGAGAGAGAGAGAGATGTAGGCGTGTAACTCTGCTCTGATATACACAAGAAGATCCCGAATATGATACAAATAAGGTATGGGGACTGGGGGCCTATTTATATGCCCCCAGATAGGCAGTCGGCCTGCTGAAGAGGCCTCCACGACTGCATCAACAGTCGGCCAGCAGCAGATCAAGCCCACGACTGCAGACATCCAGTCGGCTAGCATCACAGAGGTCCACGACTGATGTCCAGGCAGTCGGCCAGCTATTGATCCTCCAGCCGCCTCAGGGCTGCCTCCCAAGCCTCAAAAAAATGGGAAAAAATAGGGGAAAAATGCGGGGAGTGAGGAAAAATGATAAAACACCTGATAAGGGCGGGCACACCCACAACAAAGGCCGTGGTGTATAAAATTGGACAGGAGATGACTTCTCACAGCATACTCTCGCATTAGTCTAGCCTTTGCAACATGGCTTATCAAGAAGACCAGTCCTATAAAAGTGACTCCTAGGTACACATGAGTGTGCAATCTCCAGCCAGAAAGAATGAGGTCATCAACATACGAAACAATGACACAAATATCTCCATAAGAAAGAAGCACATAGAGATTGCTGTCAGCATATGCCCTCTCAAAGCCAAGAGATAACAAGAAGGCATCAATCTTCTGATACCAGGCACGGGGTGCTTGTTTGAGAGCATAAAGAGCCTTCTGCAGAAGATAAACATGGGTGTCCTGTCCTTGAATCACAAAACCAAGAGGCTGTTCAACATAAACTTCCTCCTCTAAATCTCCATTCAAAAAAGCGGATTTGACATCCATCTGGAACACGGGCCATCCGAAGTGTACAGCTAGAGCCAAAACAATCCTGATGGTGGTATACCTAGCTGTAGGAGCAAATGTCTCATCAAAGCCTTACCGGCCTTTTGAGCATATCCTCGTACAACAAGGCGGGCTTTGTACTTGTCCAAAGTACCATCTGCGTGAAACTTGACTTTGAAAATCCATTTCAAACCAATAACACAACGATGTAAAGGCCGTGGTACCAAAGACCAAGTATTATTCCTCTCAATAGAGGCCATCTCTGCTTCCATGGCTTGCCGCCACTGTGGCTGTGAAAGAGCCTCCTCTGGACTCTCAAGCTCATCAATCTCCTGGAGAGAACTCATGAGAGTATAATTCACTGTGTGATGAGATGTGGAAGCTCGAGATGAACGGCGAGGTCCAAGGGTGGTGGTAGAGATCTGGTTATGGAGCTGTGCATCAGTGAGACCATCTCTAAAGAGTTGCTGAACCCACTGAGGTAGGCTAGCCTTCCTCTCAAAGCGTGAAGAAGAAGATCCAGCTACAGTAGAGGATTCATCCGATGCTGCTGGAAGTGGTGATGAGGTAAGCACTGGTGAGGGTAATCCCGGAGTCAAAGCAGGACTCGTAGAGGGACTCGGAGCTGTAGAAGCTGATGCAGGTGACTGTAAAGGAGCATCTGGCACCGGGGTTGCAGTAGGGGGAGGAGGAGGAGCTAGACGTGGAAGAGGTAAAAGATCACTAGCATCTGTCAGGAATGGATCATCCAGAAAGTCGGAAGATGCATCAGGTGGAGAGGAATCAATGCCAAACAAGCTCTCATCACATCGAGCATCATGGGAAATGATGATGTCATCAATCTCTGGATCCTAGAAGCGGTACCCTTTGGATCTCAGACTGTGGCCTGTGAAGATTCCTCTTTGACTTCGGGGCGAGTGTGGTCCTTTTCTTATCTGGGACATGCACATAAGCAACACAGCCGAAAACATGAAGATGAGATACAGAAGGCTTGTGTCTTGTAAAGGCCTCCCCTGGAGTCATCCCCACAACCGCTTTTGTGAGAGAGCGGTTAATGAGATAAACTGAGGTAGCCACAGCTTCACCCCAGAAAGCAGGAGAGAGACCTGCATGATGCAACAAAGCACGAGCCATCTCTTTGACAGTCAGGTTCTTTCGTTCCACAACTCCATTTTGCTGAGGAGTGTAAGGAACTGTAGTTTGTCGGTGAATGCCCTTCGAAGCAAGGAATTCATTAAGTGGTACAAACTCGTTACCATTATCAGCCCGGAGGAATGAAACTCTACCCCCAGACTGATTTTCCACCATCGCGATCCAAGTCCTGAAACTGGAAAAAGCATCTGACTTGCGAGCCAGAAAACATACCCAGACTTTGCGAGTGAAATCATCCACAAGAAGAAGAAAATATCGAGCCCCGCCAAGAGACTCAACCTCCATAGGTCCTGCAAGATCTGCATGTATAAGCTCCAGTCTTCGGGTTGCTCGATGAGTGGCCTCCTCTAGAAATGCATCTCGATGATACTTGCCCATCATGCAGGATGAGCAGATGTGTGAAAGAGACCTAAGCTGAGGTAGTCCGTTGACAACCTGCTTAGAATGGAACTTCTATAAGGCAGCAATGGGTACATGACTGAAGCGAGAATGCCACAAAGAAGTATCTGCCTCAGAAACCAAAGCTAACACGGGTGAGAAAAGCTGATGAATATGGGAATCAATGTGAGGGATTTAGGGAGAAAAATTGGTGATCTTGTAGAGATCCCCATCATGGATTCCATTGGCAACAACTGAGAGAGTCTTCCTGTCGATTACTTCGATGACCTCATCATCAAAGTACACACCAAGTCCCTTTTGAGAAGCTTTGTATACTGAAAACAGATTTTTGAAAATTCGTGGTACATGCAGAACATCATGTAAGGTGGTAGAGGAACCCAAAGAAACATTACCAACACCGGTGATAGGAAGCGAAGAGTTGTCGTGGATACGAACTGAAGAAGAGATAGTCTGGTAGTCCTCCAAGATATGGGCCTGATTGGTCATGTGGGCAGAAGCACCACTATCACCAACCCATTCCACCGCTTCAGGTGTGACACTAACCTCTTCAGGAGAAGTCATATCTGTGATCACGAGGAATGAATCCTTTGAAGAAGTGGATGAATCTGTGATTGCCATGTATGCAACTTTGGCAGATCCCTCCTATGAAACTTTGCCTTTATCTTTGGTGTTGTCCTTGTCGGATGCTTTAGAAGCGTCCTGGGCTTTATACTTGGCTTTTGCTGCTCGAGAATCATCACGACGAGCAAAGCAGCGAGCCTCAGTATGACCTGTCCTGCCACAATAATCACATTCATTGCTTTTGTCCTTGGATTCGTTAGAATCCTGTTTACCCTTGCCCTTGCCTTTGCCTTTTTTTTTTGGTGTTGTTGCTGCTGTTGTTGGAGTTCCCTTTTCCGCCTTTGCCTTTGCCCTTGTCAAAGGCAACAAAAGCAGACTCCGACTTGCCCTTTCCGCGAAGCATGCACTTGTCGTGGAGATAACTCACGACTTTCTCAAAAGGGGGGAGAGGATCACGGAAATAAATATTATCCCTGAAAGAATCAAAGGAAGCATACAACTTACCAAGAAGTTTATGGATGGGATTGTTGATGGTGCTCCCGTACTCCTCGAGTTGTAGCTTGATACGGGAAAACTCTCCAATCTTCTCAATAAGGTTATCTGACTCAGTGATGGTAAGCTTCTCCAGATCTGACTCCAATTTGGCAATCTTCACTGTTGAAACTCTCCCATACCTCCTTGGGATCTTTGTCCACATTTGATGAGCATTACTCCGGTAGGAGACAAATTGTACTTGTATGGATGGAGTCATGCAATGGATGATGATGAGACGAGCCCGAGCATCCAATATGCTTCCCAAAGCAGGGTCCACCAAGTGAGGTGTGGAGGTAGCCATCCACACACCGGCTTCTTCCATGAGTGTAGAAAGACCCAAGTATAATAGTTGGTTGAGGTAAGCTTCATGGAGTCACTGACTTGGGGAGGATTGTAGGATGGTATGTGGGTAGGGGTGGGAGCAAGACCTGGATGAGAGAAACTCAGAGAGGAAAGATTGGGAATAGGAACCACCTGTGGAGCGGCGGGAGCAGGGGATCCAGGCTGTGATGGTGCTGGAGAATCAACAGGAGAAGGAGCAGCTGTAGAGAAATCTCGTGAAGCCATGTCCTCTGACAAGAAACCTTCTCTGTAGAAAGGGGCTGAAAAAAATCAGCAAGTCCTCCTCTCAGGCTGTGCACAACAAGAAGAAAGGGAGGGAGGGTGGGAAATTGAAAGGAGGGGAAGAAGATCTCTCCAAGATGTAGTTCCCTTTCCTCAGCACCTAGAAGAGGACTTTAGCAATCAGAAAAATCAGCAACCTTTGCTGAAAATTCAGAAATACAACAGTCCCAAGGGTCAGATGAAGAAAACGCAGCACTCTTGAGGAAGCCTCTGCTCCCGGAAGAAAACGCAGCACCTTCTACTGTGAAATTTGCAGAAAACGTAGCAAACTGGCGAAGCCTCCGCTCCAAAACAGAAAACGCAGCTTTCTTTTGCTCACAGGTCAGCGTTTTGCTCTGATACCATGAAAGAAAGTGAAGCAAATATAAAACACAGATGTAGGTCCAGGTACAAGACCTGTAAATGCTGGAAACTGATGTTTATTACTGAAATCTGAGCACGAGGGAAGCCCATAGGTGCTCTACAATGGTGAGAAGCAGGAGCAACTGCTTCTCACCATTGTAGAGCAGTAGCAACTGCTAATGACCTCAACTGAATGCTGAAAAATGAGATGAATTGGGGGACAGGGAGCCAGCCCTTATATATTCCCCCAAGATGCTAGTTGGCCAGCTGTAGCAGGCCGATAGCATGGCGGTAGCATAAAATGCTACATAAAATGCTACATAAAATGCCTAAAAATACCAAAAAATGGTAGAAAAATGCTGAATAATCTCTGCTAAGATATGCCAATGCAGGCCCTCATAAATGGCCAAGACAAGCATGAAAAAAGGTGATGTAGACCCTTTGGAGATGATATAATCCAACAAGGTGGTAGGACAATTTTTGCTCTTAGTTCTTCTTTGTGTTAAACAAGCATTTCAATGCCCACAGGAGTAGAAATGAACCACAGATTATCAAATGCATGCATGCATGAGAGAGAGAGAGAGAGAGAGAGAGAGAGAGAGAGAGAGAGAGAGTACTAACGTCCATAGAGGCCAGATATGGCCTATGGGACCAAAAAGCAAAAACCTTGCAATAAGAATGAAATATGAAAGTGATGTGCATCAAAAATAAGTGTGGCCAATACATTCGGTAGTGGAGCATGCACCTAAGAGTCCAAAAGGTGGTGTCAAGTCTCCATGATCTGTGCTATGATATAATGGAGAGAGAGAGAGAGAGAGAGAGAGAGAGAGAGAGAGATTATTATATTAACATTTGATGAGACATAATACACATCATAAAGACCATGTCAATCTTGAGCTAAATCTATGGTCTAGCAAGGAAAACAAAAAGCATTCTACTAATCAACTAGTAGAGATATGATGCCAAGCATTAGGAACAATCATCTTATTGTGTCTTTTGTGTTTGTTTTTGTTTGGGCTCATGAAAAAACGCAATGAGAGCTCTTTCCTCACAATACGTTGCCCACTTGCCTTCTTTCGGACTTGCTCCAATTTTGGCTAATTTGCATTCGATTGGTGGAGTTGCATTGGGGTTAATTGCTCTACAATCCATATCTTTGTGCCTTTTAGTTTGTTTGACTGTTTTGGATCTTTGTAGCTTATCGAGTTTGGTACTCATATGGGTGCTTGGAGAAGCATGTCTTATGAATTGATTGTTTGCGATTAGCACCTAATCAAAGACCTAAACACATGCACAACAAACTGCTTCTAATTAGAGACTTAAACCCATGCACCATAGATTGCTTCCTCTTATGTTCATACACAATAGAGAGAGATGACCTAATCTACCTATTACTAACATGAAGTATAGACAATACTCATCAACAGAGTTACTCAATGGTAGCACTGCTCCTGAGCTCTCAATGACTCAATGATGACTGATTGACTAACTGATCAATGAATATGAGTCATGACTAAGGCCTAGCCTCCTGTTTATAGTGTCTAATATTAGTGAGTTGGCTACCAACCCTAATAATAATGTCCAACAATGTGTGTTTACACAATAACCCAATAAGTTTGTCGACACTGCTCATTGGGCATTTGGACGGGCGTTTGGACAATATTACAATGCTCTAACACAATAGTTCTTACAAACACATGAATCTGGCCACACACTCGACCTTTGAGTTGGCCAATGGGTAGAAGCATGTCCACGTCACACTCGGGAGAGTGTTCACATGACATCCCCTCTTGCTTAACTTGGAGCACGGGTGCAAATGATGCTCCAACTTGGTACGGATCCTCTAGCAAACTTGCTCTCTGCTCCACACATCGGTCCAAACTCCAATAGCATGGCTATTGGACGTGCTGTCTCCAACGATGTCTCTACTATTGCCTTCTCGGGAATTGCGGGAATTGGAACTAGTCCCTCTGCCTCTGGACACTTAGCTGGCATGGTAGACACCATTGTTGAATCGCTCATCTCGATGGGTTTGGAGAGAAAAGTTTGAAACTCGATGACTCCTCCCTATCCTCAAAAATTGGAATGGACTGTGGGATGGGTTTTGGTTCTCACATGCATCTTGGACAAGGTCTCCACACATCGGTCCAAACTCCAATAGCATGGCTATTGGACATGCTGTCTCCAACGATGTCTCTACTATTGCCTTCTCGGGAATTGCGGGAATTGGAACTAGTCCCTCTGCCTCTGGACACTTAGCTGGCATGGTAGACACCATTGTTGAATCGCTCATCTCGATGGGTTTGGAGAGAAAAGTTTGAAACTCGATGACTCCTCCCTATCCTCAAAAATTGGAATGGACTGTGGGATGGGTTTTGGTTCTGGCACATGCATCTTGGACAAGGTCTCCTCAAGAACACCTCCTGTGATCTCATTTCACAAGAGCTCCTTCTGTCTTGGAAGTGCCCCCTTTGTTGGGCCAACACTCTCGATCTTGGGTTGCTTCACAACCCTAGGTCTTTCCACGTTGGCCTTTGTTGCCATGATCTTTCTCCATTTTGCCATCAGGTTGTTGATAAGAGCCTCGGTGAATTCCCGAAGCTGTGCTTGACATGCTTCTTCCTCGTGTCGCCCATGGTCCTCTTCCTTGGCCTCTCGTATCTGCATGATCAGGGCTATACTCTTCTCCCACTAACGGATCTCTCCTTGGAGTTGTTCAATCTCTTCTTGCCTTCGTTGAGACCCCTCCTTGCGAATGTCCCCCTCTTGCTAATGACTTTCCTTCATGGCTTCAAAGCTCTCCATCGGTGTTAACATTTGCCGAAACTCCATGTTCTACATACATTTACCTGCCCACAGATGAACATACACACCTTTGTGGTCAAGGATTAGGTGAATTTTTCGTCCTTTTGCGATGGAGGAAGCGTGGGTCTACCCCCTCCATCCATGGATTGGCCGGCCTACAACACCCCCTTGGAGGCACCCTTTTGATGAGTTTTGTTGCTGTGGATGACCGCCCACTGTGTGCTGTGGACGACTGTCTACTGTGTGCTGTCTTGCAGACTGAATAGGGCTGCGTTTTTGCTGCCAGTTGTGTGATGTCTTGCAGACTGAATAGGTTTGTGTTTTTGCTGAATCTTGCCGCTCTTTTGCTCTCCCAGATCTGGCCTTTGAGTGCTCACCATTGGACCCCCCCTGGTGTGCCTTCTTCCACTCCTATCTGTGTTGAAGCACCAACATGCGGCCTTGCTTGCTTGCTCTGTCCGCTCTCTACTTGGTGTGTTTGGTCCTCTTTCTTGCCCTTTGGCTGAGCACCCCTTGCACACACAAGACCTATCTGGTATGGAATTTGCAAAACATAGCCTTGATCAGAAAAAATGCAAACTTGAGTGAAAACACTGATGATGAAGGGGTTCTTCGCGATGGATCTCCACACCTTATGAGAGAAAAAATTGCAACCTTTATTTGGTCAAAATTTTGATGCTCTGATACCATGTAACATGGGTGCTTGTGGAAGTGTGTTTTATGAATTGATTGATTGCAATTAGCACCTAATTAGAGACTTAAATCCATGCACAACGTCTTCATGCTCAATACACTGTAGAGAGAGAGGATGTGATCTACCATCATGAAGTATATAAAATAATGATGATTAGAGATACTTAATGGTAGCGCTGCTCTTGAGCTTTCAATGACTCAATGATGATTGAGTGATCAATGAATGAATATGACTAAGGCCTAGACTCCTATTCATAGTGTCTAATGTTGGTGAATTGGCTACCAACCCTACCAACCCCCTAATAATAATGTCCAACTACATGTGTTTACACAAAAACTCCGTCCACACTGGCTTGCTCATTGGGCACCTAGACAATATTACAATGATCTGGCACAATATAGCCCTTACAAACACATGAATCTGGTCACGTACTCGACCCTTGAGTAGACCAATGGGTAGAAGAAGCATGTCCATGTCACACTCGGGACGTTTGACACCGGTGGATCATTTGCACAGCTTCACGTAGTTGAGCATCTAAGTATCCCTCCTCTTCTTCATCCATGCACGAGAGAGAGAGAGAGAGAGAGAGAGAGAGAGAGAGAGATTTTAAGTTTTTGTTGTTTGCATTTCGGTCTTAACATGCAGGAAAAGTCCTCTTCTGTCTTGAGTGAACAGACGCTCATGCACTCTTTTTGCTCAATTAGTGGACAAAATATTGGGAATGAGAACCTTGCAAGGCCTTGCACCTTGCTAGGCCCCAAGGGTTTAGGGTATGGCTCTCTGGACAGAAGTACGGTTGGACCAAGTTGCTCTTTAACTATCATGCCAAAATCTTGTGAGAAGAATGTTGATTTGCAGTCACTTGCAAAAATTTCGGAGGCATTCACTCCAAGATTGACACCATTGTCTAGCCTAAATCAGGACATTATCAGTGGAATTGGTGGGGCAGAAGGATTCACTTTGTATGTGGCATCCACTTTTGGACAACTCTTTCTTGTGTGTATCTAATGAAGCCTTTCGTTTGTAAGAAAGGTATTAACTAAGTGCTTTATGTGATGTGGCAGAGGACAATGCTCGCCTTTGACGGGTTTGAAGTCACTATTCTTTGTTGATCCAAAGCTCGGTACAACATCAAGGTTGGAGGTAATGCCGAATTTTTATATGCCTTCACTTCCAAAGGTTGTTAATGAGAACGCTTGATTATGGGAAATTGCTATTTTTAATTCTGTTCTTGGGTGCATTGAGAGGAACCCCAACTTTTAGCAAGTGAAAACCAGCAAAAGTTAAGTGGCTTTGTTGAAACCTTTGTTAAAGATGCACGAATATAGTGCCAGCACCAAGTGGGTTCTAGCCCGACTAGTAACACCTTTGGCTGCTGGTTCCTAACACGTAGGTCTAAAGTTTAAACTCTAGCACCTAATGTAAGTAAACTCTCCAAAAAAAAGGGTGCACAAATATAACGAGGAAGAATCTCTCAGACAAACTTTAAAGTGTTTAGTGCTGAAATTAAAGAGCATGAACAGGTGCAATCAGTTTTTAAATAGCTAACTTGAGTTGGCCCCAAAATGCTGCATAACAACCATGTTAAGTAAGTGCCCACAAATGTGGCCCAGAACGTGCTCAGCCAGTTAGGCTCTTGACTAGTGTGAACCTGGCCAAAATGACACATATCTGTTAACAAGATCTGTGTCCACATGCCTGATAATCGAGGGTTTTTTTTCCCCCCGAAAAGAGCGTTCTATTAAGTAGTATAAAACAGCCAGAATTGTGATACTGCCAAATTGTTGGGATCAAGGTATTCCTTTTGTGTGTGTGTGAAGTTTGAACCACCTCCTAGAGAGTGGCAATGTGTAAGTGTCTTGTCTGTGTGAACCACCTTTGTAACCTATAAAGGTGCATGTACTTCATTGAAAAAATCAAGCAAACTATCACATCATTGAGTTGTGTTAAGAGCTTTGTTCTCTTTATTCTCTCTCTATCTTTTTGAACACACATTCCTATGTCATGAAGAATTTTCAACCTCTATAGCTTAGGACATTAATGTCCAGGTTGATACTGCCTCGAGCGTTAGTGCCCTACGCATCAGCCTGAATTTTTTGTGACTGTATGCACATTGTGCCGTGCCACAGTCAAGGTACATGAGTAAATGTTTAACAGGTAGAAACGGCCATACTAGGTGACAGTAGCAACGATGGAGAAAGTCCTTTCTTTGTTTGGATTTTTGCCTGCACAGTGCAAGTGCTTGCTGTTGCTGTTGTTTTTGTCAATTTGATGCAAGTAGGCAATGGAGAAAGTCCTTTCTTCAGGTCGACTGCTCTTCTACGAGCTAGGTATTGGCACACAAAGCTGACGTGTCTGGTTTGTTGTTGGGCACAAGCTTAGATGTGTTGAAAGACGGCCGACAAGCTATCAACGTAGCATCTACGTGGCTTTAGATTTGCCACAGTTGAGGTACAAGAGCAAATGTTTAACAGGCAGAAGCGGCCATACTAGGTGACAACAATAGCGAATGCGGGCAGCTATTGCGGGAGAGCAAATGGAGCAGTGTTGCACTGGGCACCTAGCTGGCAGATGTTGAGGACTCTAAAGCCACGTAGATGCTACGTTGATAGCTCGTCGGCCATCTTTCAACACATCCGAGTCTGTGCCCAACAACAAACCAGACACGTAAGCTCTGTGTGCCAATACCTAGCTCGTAGAAGAGCAGCTGACTTGAAGAAAGGGCTTTCTCCATTGCCTACCTACATCAAATTGACAAAAACAACAGCAACAGCAAGCACTTGCAGGCAGAAATCCAAACAAAGAAGGTATTCATTAGAAAAAATTTGGGGCTTTTCAAAATTTCTACAAATTTTGCTTAATTGAAGCGTTAATCTTAAATCCCCCCATCATTTCTCAAAATTGAGGGAATATATCAAGCATTAAAGGGTTGCCACAGCCTACTACATCATCATTTTTGATAACCCCCATGTTTGGAAACCCTAATTTCATTATCTTCTTTGCAATTATGAGCTGTCACATGTTCATAGACAAGCTTAATGGTGGCCAAGATTTTCACGCCTGGCAAATGAAGATAAAGTTTCATTTGATGAAAGAAAACCTGTGGGGTTTGGTGAAGAACACTATTAGTGCAACCTCTTCCACGGATGCTGATACAATCAATGAAGAAGATACTAGAACACAAGAGTATCTATTTAGAGAAGAGAGGGCATATGCCATAATTGCTCTTGGCTTGGGTGATGATTATTTGTATATATCTTAAATCACCACCTTTGAGTTGCAACTAAAGACATGAGAATCTCTTGGTGCACATGTCAACAAAATGAGGAGCCTCATGACTCAACTAGTTGCAATTCAATCTCCAATAACTGAAGATGATGCCATGGCAATGCTTCTCAAAAGCATGCCTAAGGAATATGACAACTGGTGACCACCATGAAGAACATTCCTAATCCTACCTTGGAGGGAATCATCAGTTCTTTACAAGAAGAAGAAAGAAAGAAGAAGCAAAGGTCAATAGAAGCTGTCCCAGAACAAGGTTTTGATGTAAAGACCAAAGGCTCAACAGAGGGTAGGCGAAAGGTAAAGCTCGCTGAAGAACTTTCGGAATCCTACCTTGAAGGGAATCATCAACTCTTTATAGGAAGAAGAAAGAAAGAAAAAGCAAAGATCAACAAAAGCTATCACAGAACAAGGTTTTGCTGTAAAGACCAAAGCTTTACTCATATAGAGGACAAGCCAAAGGTAAAGCTTGTAGATTATGTGGGAAAAGCAATCACTTGGAAAAGGATTGCTTTAGCCTAAATCCTTGTGGTATCTGTGCGAAAAGCAATCGTCTTGAAAAGGATTGCTATTCAAAGAAAAACATTGTTAATATTATTGAAGAGCCTTCCATACACAAGAGGTCAACTATTGTATTGATGATTGGGCTTTTTAAGTCCATTGTGTGTGTTGTTTTCTTTTGTGTGATGTAATGAAGCAACACCTTTAGAATAGGTTTAGGACCTTGGTCATGGGCTCAAGTATAAAAGGGGGTTCATGGACTATCAATGTACCCTTTTTTGATCTTTTGACACCTTTTGATATCTTTTGATATTAGTCATCATGACTCTTGGAGCCTTATGGCTTTCAACCTAGGCTTATGAAAGGCTGTTTCGATCCTTTGGTGAAAGGTATTATGCATGATTTCTTGCTAATTGCATGATTAATCAACATAATGATTGCCCCAAATCTCAGCTTATGATCACTCCATTTCAATTGGTATCAGAGCTCTTAGCTTAGATCTTTGCTTAGGAAGCGATTAGATGATAATCATTTTCGGATTATTCTTAATCCAGTTTTCAGAATGCATTTTCTTGATCATGATTAGTGATAATCATTTTTGGATTACTGTTAATTCAATTTTCCAAAATGCATTTCCTTGATCATGATTAGTGTTAATTATTTTCGGGTTAGGAATTTCCATAGTTTTCAAAATGCATTTTCTTGATTTTCTTTCATTTCTTGATGTTCTTGAGAATCTTCTTGATTTTCTTAATTTTTGCATGAATCAAAGTCTATTTTCATCAAATCTTCACACAAATCCTAGTTTCCTCCTTTCAATTGCAAGATCCTTTGAAATGATGTAGTTCTTGAGCAAGAAAGTGTGCAGAAACTGTTAAATCTTTTTAGATTTGTGTATAAGCAAGGTCTTATCATAGATTAGTGATAATCTTTCAAAGATTAGTACTAAACACACTTCTACAACAAAGATTGATCAAGCTATACTAGTTTTAATACAAAAGTGTACAAGGTTTACAGTTTCAAGTGTAGAAATTCACAAAGTTTGTTGATTAACACTGTGTTTGTAAGTATGGCCCTGCTGGGAATTGAATCCTGTCCACTGGTGTGAGCCAGTGTGCCCCATACATCATAGGGTTCTCCTAACTTGCATACAAGGTTTCTTGAGTGTGAAGATCTCTTGCAGATTATTACAAATCCTTTAATCTTTTGCTGTTCTTGGTTAATTTTCTATAAAGAACCAGTTCTGTGAAAAGAAAGGCTATCAAGAAACACAACAAAGTGAAGATTTCCTATGCAGCTTGGTAAAGAAGTGTGCAGAGCTTAAATCTTTGATAGAAGTTTAGACTTACGCAGTTCTTAGTGCAGTTTTGGAACAGCTTCATTGCCTTGGTGTTGGTTCAAAGCTTAAGCTTAGCATTGTAGTACTTGTTTCAAATCTTCATAAAGACCCTTCCCAGAGTGGAGAGACCTTGGCATGAGAATTGCATTCGAGTATGTGCTTGAGAGAGACTCTGGTATGAGCATTCTGCACATCAGCACAAGAGGCCCTAGCTTCCTCAATCAGCTCTGAAGGGAACCTCTCTCATGGGGCTCTAAAGTCATCTACAATGGAATACAGAGCTGCTAGATGACCTTGTTCAATTAGCTCAGCATAAGAAGCAGTTTAAAAGAAGCTCACAATCCACGCTACAGCTTAACACAAATGCAACGAGTTGTATCACAACAAGCAATTTTATCTTCTCAGTCGTATCACAACACACATGAGCTTGTTCTCAGAGCACCATCAAACAAGCACTTCATGCGGGTGATTGCAGCGTTAATCACATGCCCGTTCTGTCCGAGTTTTGCTTCAACCGCTGCTCAAAGTTTGGCATCTCAACTCAATGTAAGGGAACCAACTAAGGCTTATGCACTTCATCGTGCACAAACCGCAGTGTACACTGGTTTGTGAGGAGTGCAAAAGGTTCTTCACTGTTATGAGAGAAAATACAAGCAAGTGCAACTCGGCTGACAACCTTGCTACTCTCTCTCCTAGCCTTGGCAACTAGGGCGGCCGATTCCAAACTCTCTGTTTTGTGCCAGCTAAGCCAGCCAGCCATGGTTGCCGGGCTGCTAGGCCAGCGCATAGCCAGTTGAATCCATGACTAACTATTTACATTAAATAGATCAGAACAAGCAGAAGGCATGCAAACGAAACGAGCTGAAGGCATGCAAACAAAACCAACAAAATCGAGAGGCGAGAAGAGGGGAGAGGCTAGGGTAAAACCAGTCACCAGTTGAACCAGTCGAAAGAGAGGAGAGGCTAGGATAAAACCTAAGCCGTGAGTGGGGTGAAAGGTACAGCGAGTCAACAGGAGGGGCAACCCAGGGCTCTGTCAGGCCAGTTGGCTCTGTCGGGCCAGTTGTGGAGAAATTCGGTGCTTCAACTCTAGCGAAACGGTGCAGTTTAGCACTCACAGCAACTAGTGCAACCAGCGTAATGGTCTGCAAGCGCTGGCATGTAGTGCTGCATCGTTGCTAATGCAACTCGATTCGCTGCTCAGCACTCATTATTACTAATTCATCAAGCCTGATCGCCTTGTGGTTTAGTGCAGATCTCCAACACAGCCAGCTCACACGCATTATATGGAGCGCTTAGCTCAGTTGGGTTCAGCATCATTGCCTTTGCAAAAGCGTTGGCAGTTTGCAAAGGAGACTAAAGGCTCGTTGCTCAGCACTCACAGCATCATTGCCTTTGGGAGGCTCACTGACAGCAGTGGCAACAGTTTTATTTTGTTAAAAAAAAAACACAAAATGCAGCATCATTGAGCTCTCAAGGAGGAGCTCTGAGCACAACTAGTGAGGAGCTTTCAGCACCACACAACTAAAAAAAAAAAAGAGAAGAGAAGACTGCAGAGCAGGTGCGTGAGAAGTGAGAATGAAAAGGGTCTTTAGGATTTTTCTTCTTTTAGCCTATCCACTTTTGGCCTTCCACACTACATTTCCCATAGCTCCTTTCACATTACTTCCCTTGGATCCCTTTTACCCATTCACACTTGAGCTTGTACACCAAATTGGCCATTTAACATTTACCACACATCCTTACACATGCCTCCGATGTGGTGAGGGTATTCACATGCGATGATGGGGCTTGTTTACACGCTTTGAGCCACGAGGAGACTGCTCGTGTGCCGTGGGATAGATTTGGTGCATTTGGGGGGTGTTTGTTACACACATTTCATGCTTTGGGTTTTGTGGAGCATGTTCACACGCGCTTCACACATTGGGTGATTTAGTGTTGATTTGAGCATCTTGGGGGTTGTTCACACGCATTGGAGCATTGTGTGTTTTGTTCACACGCATTGGGCTTTATTAGTGATTGTTCATGCGTAAGAGTTGTGTCACTCTCATTGGCGCATCATTTGAGCTTATTCACACGCGGTGTGAGTTATTTGTGCTTTACTATTCCTTGTTTACATGTCATAGCGCACTTTGGGCTTATTCATACACTTTGGGTTTTGGAGACTTTGTTCACACACTTGGAGTTATGTTGAGTGGTGGTCACACGTAGCTATGGGTATTTCTTACTAACTTTATCCTTCTTATGACTGACACACCACACATCATCTTCATCATCGATATCACTATGACACATCTTAGATCTTGATTTTAGGAGGGTCGCACATGCATTGTCTTCACGGCTGTACGCTCTTATCACGAGTTGCCACTTTGTGTTAGGGAGCACATCTCATTTGCGGCATTCGCACATACCTTTGGCACATCCAGGCTTAGATGTTTGGATCTCGACTCATCGACTTCTCATTATTACGGGGTGGCATATTCATGTCATGGTTGGTTGTTCGAGCTTGAGAGTTTGGTGCCTAGCCATCAGAGGCATTTGTTCGATGAGGAGGAGATTCATGCCAGATGGTCCAGATCGTCCGTACATGGCGATTTCTTTGCTACATTGCTTGGCTACTTTGACACGGAGGGTTCGGCATTGTTCACGTGGGATGATTCTTTCTTTGGCCACTTATACGAGTGTCCCGCACTCTTGAGCCGCCATGATTATGTTCTTGAGGATGTAGTCGACATTGACACAGAATCAGATCATGATGATGATGTATTATACACACATATACATGACGTTGTATCACACACACGTGCACATGATTATAGTGATACACATGCATATCATGACACATACACACATGATGATAGTGATACATGTGGACATGATGACATACACATACATGATGATGATGATGTATGTAGTAGTGATGTGTGTGATCTAGATCATGATGACATGATCTTGGGGGTAGGCATGGCAGCGAACACATCGAGCATTACGAGCATCATAAAGCGACCTATCATTATGAGTATCATAGAGCGACCTATCTCTATTCCTAGTGATCATAGGGATACATTAGATGACCATAGTGATGCATCTGACGATCTTAATGGGCATTTGATTAGTCATGATTATTCGGTTAGTCATACATCCCTAGTTACACATGGGGATGACACTTCACATATTGATGAGCACATCATAGACCATGAGGAGCATAGACGTGAAGTTCTAGTATTAGATGTGTTGGGCTACTCCTCTAGAGTTGTCACATGTGGAGAGATTTTGGATACGACCACTACTCCTAGTTTTTATAGTATTCCTGGAAGCATTCGTGTGGATCGAGTTGTGATTGAGCAGTCAGGGATAGTGCATGAGAGTAGTGATGAGTTCGTGGAGGTGAGACATCGTAGGAGAATGCATATCAATTATGACATCGACCTCGAGAGATTTACATTTGATCACGATATTTTCTTAGATCCAGTGTTATTGGAGATTGATTTATCATGGGATTTAGGTCATATAGGGACACCATTGATAAAGATTGTCTATACCTTTGGAGATGACCTTAGTGGCCTTGGAGATTCCATTGATAGTGAGTTGGTTGATACCACCATAGTTGTCACGGTACGAAAATACGATAACGTGCGGGAATTTTTGGTACGATATGAAATTTTGGGATACCATATGATAAAATATGGTTTTTTTTAAAACACTTACAAACTATGGAGCTTCAAGCTTGAATGTGAGGGAAGGTTGGGGGAGGGGAGGAGTCCACAATGCTTAAAGAACCACAACATGGATATTTGTCTCTCCCAGTTGGATGTCCCAATTGTCTCCAAAAAAGAGCCTGCATGGGTTTTTGACTAAGGGACCGTCCTTGCACAGATACGGGCAATGCATCTAGGGTGATAGGTGTAGGCACTCCTCTGTAGATCAAAATGGCCCTATCTATATCTTTTTTTCTCCTACATAACTTGAGGATATGGCTGTCTAGCCTACCTATACCAATAGGGATCTCCAAGTGATGTAGCAAGATTCTCTCCTCATCCTACCAATCAAGTGTACACTACCAGTCTACCTTGCTAGATTTTTTAGGTCTCTTAGTAACCCCATATGGAATACGGAGTGGACACGAAAATTGCGAAGTATTGCGGGCATTTGGGATCTTCGTTAAGCGGGATTTTTTTTTTTGGGAGCATTTGGATTTTTTTCTCAAGGTTGGGGGGGGAACTCGTGCATAATGATATCATACAGAACCGCACTATACGAACCTTACGGTACAAATAGGTTCGTACCGGTACGAGAAACAACCATGGATCATAGTCACGGGACGGAGGGGACAGGACCGGGACACGGAAACGCCGTCCTGAAATGACATGGCGCTTCGACACCGACTAGGGATGGGCGGGACGCCTCGGGCATCTGTGTCACCAAGGGACGGCGTCCCGGGAACGGCGGAACGGGCGCACCTTGTCGGGGACGGGTCTGGGGAATAGGACAGCCAGGATGCCTTTTTTTTTTCGCTGGTTTTTTCGCCGTTTTTTTTTTTGGCTTTTTTTTCCTGTCGTTTTTTCTGTTGCCTCTGCCCGTTGGTGGTTGGCAGCTGCGCCCATTTCCTCCCGTTGGCACTATGGCCTGCCGTGACCTGCACCATGCATGAGCCTTGGAGCCACCTATAAGGCTCGAGCTCTCCTCTCTCTCTCTCTCTCCCACTCTCTCACTCTTGTCTAGCTGCCCCACTCCCTCTCTCCACTCTTGAGCTTAAGCAGCAATCTCTCTCTCTCTCTCTCTCTCTCCCACTCCCTCACTCTCTCTCTCTCTCTCTCTCTCTCCCACTCCCACTCCCTCTCCCACGGGCCACGGCCCACTCCCTCACTCTCTCACTCTCTCTCTCTCTCCCACTCCTTCACTCTCTCTCTCTCAACCCGCAAGCTTTCTCTAGGCTCAGCCTCTTAACTTTTAAGCCTTAAGCCTTAAGAGCTCTCTCTCTCTCTCTCTCTCTCTCAACTTTCACCCTCTCTCATGGCATCTTCTTCACAAGCAACCTTTGGCTCCGCACGTCGTGGTGGTGCTAGAAGAACCAATGGTTTGTCATGGTGGGAAGAGGTTAATGCCAACCGCCTTGGAAGTGGAGGAGGTTCACGCCCGTGGTCTTGCAAGCTTTGCCCCTATAGGGACGAGTGGGTCAGACAAAGTGAGAGCCCACCTTATGCATGAGTCCGGGCACGAGGTTCGATTTTGCACGGGAATCACATCGGAGAAGAGAAGTGAGCTTCTTGAGCGCATTGCCGGGCATGAGGCTTTGAGGGCTGCAAGGCCGGCACGTGTGGTTGTGGATCTTGTAGCATTTGTGACACCACCCGAGGAGTTTGTTTCAGGGTCAAGGGGTGCATCTACCACATCTACACCACGGCCACATGGTGTAGGTTTCTTTGCAATGCCCACACCCACGCGGCGACAGAGTACACGTATCGTACATTTAAAGTGATGCCTTGAAAGTTCAAAGTGTAAAAACATAAATGTTATTTTATTTAGTGTGCTTTGTAGTCAATAAATTGCATATTCCATGTGTTGTCCCCGTCCCCCCGTCTATGTTCCCTGCCTTTTGCCGTTCCCTGTCCCCGTCCCTGCATCCCATGTGACTATGCTATGGATACCACTTATCTCTCTTGTGTAGACACACACATATAGAGTGTTTTGCACATGGAGATATTGTGCATGGGTTGGATCATACTCATACATACATTGATATGGTGGATCATGTCTTCGACTTTTCGAGTGGTGCTACATGGGATGATGGCATGGGTTCACATTTGACTCTACATGAGGCCGATCTCGAGTTATGTTCATTTGGCTTCCACAGGTGTCAACACGACGAGCCTATGTTCTTTGGAGCTAGGACATTTTCCTTTGGATGCATTCTTTGCCACTTGAGGAGCATAGTTTTTGGATATGTGGCTCGACATTCAGATGCAACCACGACATATCTCAGTCTTTGCCTACACGATGGTTCTTTTGCGCGAGTACCATTTGACATTTTGGCTAGGAGTTTCGAGCTTCTTTGGTGGATACTTTTCGTGCCAGATTACACTGTGGTCGTAAGGATGAGCTTACGGGTTTTCCTTTTGACCCTGGAGCTACTATTTCTTTGGAATCATGCTTTCCTTTTGATCCAAGAGCTACCATTACTTCGGCTTCGGAGTTGAGCTTTCCTTTTGACCCAAGAGCTACTACCATTTCAGCTTCGACAGTTCAGGGTGTATACCATACATATCCTTTTGAGCCTGGAGGATACTTGACTAGCTTCGTCATCAACAACAGTGGTTCCTTATCCTCTCCACTTGGACCATTGCCTTGGATTGTGCATGCCTCGGATTTCCTTTCGATCCAAGCGGTTGCATAGATAGCCTCATCATTGACGGGAGTCCTTCATCCCCATTTGACCTTGGGGGTCATATGATTCATGTATGGGTTTTCCGTTACATTGACATTCAGCCATGGATGCGATTTTTTGGCTTTTGTACATAGCCACTTGTATATGTCGTTTCTTGGTGCATGACCGCCCTTTGATGTCGAGGACGAAATCATTATAGGAGGGGATGGCTTGTAATGAAGCAACGGCTTTAGATTAGGTTTGGGACTTTGGTCATGGGCTCAAGTATAAAAGGAGGCTCATGGACTATCATCGTACCCTTTTTTGATCTTTTGATATTAGTCATCAGTCTCATGGCTTTCAACCTAGGCTTATGGAAGGCTATGGAGAGAGAGAGAGACAGATAGAGAAAGAAGAGATAGGGAGAGAGAGATAGATAGGCAGAGAGAGACAGATAGTGAGAGAGACAGATAGGGAGAGAGAGACAGAAAGAAGAGACAGAGAGAGAGATAGGGAGAGAGAGAGACTGATAGTGGTTTGAAAAGAATTAAACATAAAGAGAGAGAGAGAGAGAGAGAGAGAGAGAGAGAGAGAGAGAGAGACAACAAAAGAGAGTAGACTTAGTTTAGTTTCTTAGAGAGAGACTCTTGTAAGTAACCAAGAACAGCCTAGACAATACTATAAGGAGGACACGTTTTATGGTGATCGCGACCAATTTATGTTCTTTGAATTATGGTGGGTATATATTGGTAAAGCCCGAAGAGTTTATAGTGCGAGCACTCTCTGTATTTTAATGTAATTTGAATAAAATTACTCACAAGGGTGGACATCCTGGAGACTTTGGGATATTTAGGCATTCTCTTACGCAGGATTTTTGTGAGACCCCTATCCCTCTATTTATATGATAATATGACAATGGAATCACACTCGGAGACTTATATCACAATATCTTGTTGCTTGGCTATTCCGTCAGCTCCTCTGAGTCTGACTAGAATAATCCTTACGTAAGGCAAGATGAATGATTCTACCAGGTGTTTTTTCTTCATAATTCTCATAAGGAAGTCACATCGAGTGGCTCTCAGAGGCTCAACAAGATGTCCTGACTCCTCGATTACGAAGGCAAATTCTCTATTCTTACTCATCCCAAGTTTCCTCATTCTATAAATTCAAATCAGTTTCGTTTTGGAAGTACCTGTAACTCGGGTTCACCTTGCCACCCACGATCCATAGGCTCAGCCTAGTCCCGTCCAATCCTATAGGTCTAACCTTCCTCTCTCTAGTGGATCTATGGAGCCGGTGTGAACTCACACACCCGTAATTGAAATTGCCACTTTACTTACACACACCACTTAAAATAAGTTCACTTACATACGTCTTTGAAAACCGTCCTTTCATAAAAGAAAAAGATACATCATACAATTCTTTTCATATCATGCATAATTCCATATGTCCATATCACATATCAAAAGGTAACACATCAGTGTCACATCATCAACATAAATCTCCTCCCACCATGACTGTGATCTTCAGACCAGGACGACATGCACCAATGAGCCCGAACACTCCTAAGACTACCGTGAGGACCGTAGGAGCACTACATGTCTCACATCCATCTTAACACATGTGCCATAATCTTAGGAGTTGCTTCCATTGGTCGTCAACTATCCCAGAAGCACAAACACTCTAGGTATCGACGTCAAGAGCCACATATGTCTAGTACCAGTATGCATACTTAGCTACTACTACGTACTACGTTGCCCATTTCATTCGGGAGTCATTGTCTTGTCCATCATACCAATCGTGCCAGGAGCACACCACGTTCGGTTGACAGGGGTCAAAATCTCGAACGACTGCCTTTGGTGATGCATCTTGCGGATGACACCTATTCGACAATCTATAAACTTGTGTGGTACTTTTACAAGCTTCCATAAACAAACAACACATATGCATCACATGAATACAGTGTCCAAACAGTAATTCCAAGACATGAATTTAAGCAACATGAAATATATTAATATCCAAAACATTGTAAACTATCGCAAGTTCGACGAGACATCATAACTCTTTGGTCGAAACTTCGAGTAAGTTGAATTCCTTCTAGTTGCATAAATTCTGGTGAGGTCTTCTCAAGTCATTCCTTTTCTAACTTCCTTGGTGTCACGTGCATCCCACACTTGGATGCCACGTAGACATATCTGTACAGAAGGTGCCGGACCTAGGATGGTAAACTGGTTCCATGTGAGCCCAGTCCGGGACGAGTCAGCTAGGGTTCCATCCCAGTCGTCTAAGGTCAGATGTGCACTGTCCTACATGAAACAGTGCCAGTCCGCGCTGTGAGTCTCCCTCTGGAATGATGTCAGTGATTCTGTGTATCTGGTATGGTACTGGATGCCAGATCATTGTGTAGATAAGTTAAGGTTTGCTTATAGGAAAGGGGCCAGCCCATAGGGCTACCCCAAGTCCTTGTGTGGGCATGGGGACAGTGTAAAACCACCCCCATGAGGGCCAGGAAGGCCCTGGTTGTACCCACCAGCCATGGATAGGCCATGGAGGGCTGTAGGACAGCCCTAGGGGCAGGCCAGGGGTAGCATACAGGTTGTCCAGCCTCTTTATGGCTGTAAGGGCAAGTATGGTGCAGCCCATACAGGCTGCCCAGGCTCCAAACAGCATGCATACAGTGCCCATGCCTGTTAGAAAACCAGGCGCCTAGTGCCCAGCCATCAAGGAAGTGATGCGCAGCATTTTACTGATTTTATTCAGCATTTAATGCTGTTTATACTGATTTTATTCAGCATTTTACTCGGTATTTATTGAGACAGCTGACTGGATAATAGCTGGCCGACTGCCTTATCTGAAGGGTATAAATACCAAGGGCCCAAATCCATTGTGTTATCTCATAATTCACAAAGAGCTAAGGCAATCAAGGGCGAGGACAGCCAAGGAGTTGCTAACGCAAAGAGGTGAAGGACTGCAGGTCAAGGGCAGAGTTATCTCAGCCAAGAAAGGTCAAGTTTTCTGTATTTTCTTTTCAGATTTACATCATTCTAATAAAGCAAATACACCATTCGTGGTGGGGGCCCTACAAAGGGTATTCGGGACCCAATACTGTGTCCTCTCCTCTCTCCCTCTCTCTCTCTATTTTCTGCACATCTTCATTCAGTTTTGTGCGTTAATTCCATTGCGAAAAGTGTGCTGATTTCTGAGCATTGAGGTTACCGATCTCCCCCGAAGCTTCCGCATGTTACAGTGGTATCAGACCCTACTTCAAGTGCAAAGATTCAGCAAAGAAACTAGAATTTTTTCTTGCTCGTGTGGTTGGTTTTTAGACGCCTGTGGACTACCCCTTTCGGAGTGACTCCTATCTCTCGAAGGACGGTTGGTTTTCAACCTCTGAAGCCTGCGGACGTCTCCCACACACACAGTGGATGGTCAGATTGCGCTCCGGAAAGGAAGTGCGTTTTCTTGCTACTATGACGAGCTTCGACGACGAGAGTAACCAGGAACCTTGGGACGAGAGTGCACCAGGCAGCCCAGCTAGGGCACCAAGCTTGAGTGTTCCAACAGATGATGCGAGCAATCGCAGACCAGACAACCAAGTTGAAAGAGACAAGCACACGTTCCAGATCAATCGGAATGTGTCAAACGCCCCAGTGACCATCAAGTGTGAGCTAGGAATTCCGAACTTTCCGCTCATAAGCCACTTGCAAGCTAAGTGAGTAGTCACGAAAGGCGCACATTGTGCGATGATATACATCCAGACAACCCAGACAGTGGCCAATGCTTCCGAGAAGTACTTGGCTCTCCATGAAAAGTTCCAGAAGATTTTTCTTCGGGACAGTCCCCCCCCCCCTCCCCCCCCCTCTTCTAGACTGGAGGACCACAAGATTGACCTCCTCCCAGGCTCGGAACCCCCCAGCAAGTTTCCGTATTGCCTTTCCAAGGCTATGGAATCGGAGTTGGACCGCCAACTCCAAGAATTGTTGCAATTTGGCTTCATCCGCCTCAGCGTGTCGCCATTTGTAGCACCGATCTTATTTGTCAAGAAGAAAGATGGGTCTTCCCGTTTGTGTGTCGATTATCGTGCACTCAATAAGCTGACTATCAAGAGTAGATTCCCGATGCCTTGAATTGATTATATTCTTGAGAGGTTGAATGGAGCAAAGGTGTTCTTGAAAATCGATTTAAAGAGTGGGTACCACCAGGTGAGGATTGTGGAGGGGGACATCCCCAAGATAGCCTTCCATATGGAACGGGCCCACTATGAATTTGTGGTCATGCCATTTGGCTTGACGAATGTCCCAGCTACTTTCAACCGCAGGATGATGCGTGTTTTCCGGGATTTGATTGGAAAGTGTGTTCATATTTTTGGACGACATACTGGTATTTTCAGCTATGGTTGAGGAGCATGACATTGATGTGGAGAAAGTCCTTATGTTGCTACTAACAGGTTGAGTTCAATTCACCAGTGGCGCCTGATCTTGTCATGCAGCTGAGCCCCATGCAGCTGAGCCCTGTTGCATTGCGTACAGCCCAGGCCTTCTTTGCACGATGGCAACACAGCTTTGACCCAACATCTGGCCCTCTAATTGGAGTTTCAAGCTTTCGGGTGACAGTCTGCTTTCCAGGCCCCCCCCCCCCCCCCTCTCGGTGTGGCGGCCGATTCCTCGTTGTGACTCCTCTTTTGGCCCTCAAGGCTCAGTGCTCAATGGGGCCGGATGATGCCACCCGCTCCCCATCGAGCCTTTCCTAGCAGCCTCCCTCTCCGATAGATGCCTCTCAGCACCGTCCCTCCCTAGCCTCTCCACCTTCCCACTCCCCCTCGCCTCCTCCCCCGCCTCCTCTCCGCCACCCTCGCCTCCGACTCTACCCGTAGTCGCTCCATCTGTCCCCTCCTCTTCTTCCGTGCTCTCCTTCCCTTCCCCCTCCGCCTCTCCAGAGAATTCCTGAAGGCCCCCTACTGCCCCTGATCTAGAGAGGAGACAGCCGGCAAGTTCTGTTCGTCGCATGATTCATCATTTCTCAAAGCCGGTGGAGATGACCATTGCCGCCTCACCGGTGAGGGCTCTCCCACCTGAGTCTCCAAGCGGGCCCCCTAGGATCTTGGGGCAGCCGGTGGATTATAGTTTCTTCCAGTGTCTTTCGACGGAAGGGACAAACAGGTTTGAGGAGACCGTAGACCCTATTCGGGTATGTGTGGTCTTCCACCACTCCAGACCCTCTACATGAGAGAATGGCGCGATGATCTTCTCTTTCTCCTTGAGTGCAGCCCCAGGGACAAAGTGGGATCCAAAGTCGGTGGTTGCTACCATTCAGGGCCAGGCAGTTGAGCTATCGCACCATCTTCAGGATCTCTGCATCACTGACGTTCTTACTCATCTCTGGCCAGGATGGAGCTTGGCGGATCAGCCCATAGAGACCAGGGAGGTGAGATGGTGACCTCCAGCCTGGAGGTGCTACTTTTTGTGTTCATGCATACCTCTATCGCAGTACCTCTCCCCCCTTCTTATAGATATCTTCATTGTGACCGATGGAGCATGGAATATGCATATTCTTGTGCTCTGGTAGAGTGGCAGTACATGGAGGGCAATATGCACGCCCACTTGGCACGACTTCGCACCAGGACGGATTGTGACTATTCCCCATCTAAACCCGTGCCTTACACAGAGATTGATATGAGGATTGTCTCATGGAACATTCAGGGTTAAGGGGGGCCTCAGTGCTTTTAGGGATGAGGCGTCCTTGGAGGAGAGCTTCACCGAGCATGGTGGGGGGACCTATAGACATTCTTTTCCTCCAGGAGTATCACCTTACTGAGGGGCGCACCCTCCGCTGCGGGAAGATTCTACCAAGTAGGAGTCATACTTTTTGGTCCCGAGCCTTCGGCCCTTCAGGGATGCAGGGAGGAGTGTGTCTATCTGTCAGTGAGTAGCTTTTGCCGATTGTGACAGGATAGTTCCAGGACGTGCCCAGTGGGTTACCATTCTGATTGGTGAGGATAGCGTTGGCTTCCTCAACATTTATGCCCTGAATGCTGCTGTAGGTAGAGCTATCTTTTGGAGCACTGTCCGACAGGCCTTGCCCTTGGCTGATTTTTGGTGCATGGGCAGTGACTTCAACATGATAGAGGTAGTAGAGGACAGACTTGGAGGTGGCATGGTCACAGTCTCAGGAGCGGAGTACTCTACCTGGGAGGAGATGATACTGATTCTTAGGGGACATGACCGTTGGCATCTCCTAGAGTTTGGGTGTAGCCCTGGGAGTCTTAGCTTCTCTCGATTGGATAGGTGGAGCATTGGCCCTAACCTCTCTTTTTTACGTCGACGAGTGGGCTGGCAACTGTGGAGGCATGGTTGATATTCTGGCAGGCACTACATTTTCAGATCATGCCCCAGTTATTCTGTTCCTAAAGGACCCATCGAGGCATGACAGACATGTGAGCTCTAGGATTCCAGACAGCCTCATTCAGGACCCCAAGATCTGTAGCTGGATCGAGCAGATATGGGTGGGATTGGACTTTTCCTCAGGCTCTGCAGCGGGCACTTTGCATGATGGCTTGGGGGAGATCAGCGTTTTCTTACAGGATGCAGCCCATAGTAGATTGGCGGGTTTTCGAGAGCAAGAGAGGAGTCTGAGGAGGGGCCTAGCCTCTTTATAGTGTCTTCAGGAGAGTTCCCCAGTCCGTGGATTGAGAGTTAGATTGTCGCCGCCCGCACGGAAATTCAGTTCATTGAGGAGAGGAGGGTGGAGTATAGATACCATGCCACGGCTTCATTTTGGACTCAGGCCGGTCACAGAGTTACTGGAGATTTCTTTGAGATAGCTGGCGCCCACAGGAGGAGAGACGGTATTCGCAGGTTGTGTGGCCAGGATGGAGCTGTGTTTCTGATCCCCCACATATGAGAGCCATTGCCACGGATTTCTTCTGATCTCTTCTCACTGGTGCCCCATTATGCCCCTCGGTGATGGATGCACGCGAGAGAGTCTGGAGGCACACGAGAGAGGTGGTTCCCCACTCCCTTCGGTCTTTCTTAGTGACCCCTTTTTCTTAAAGGAGCTCAGGGGAAAATGCCCGGGGGTGGACGGGCTTCTTGTCTATTTCTTTCTTCGCCATTGGAATTTGGGACCTCATGGAAGGTGGCCTTCGTGCCGCCTTAAATGAGATTATGCTCACAGGTGCCATGCCAGAGAGGCTCACAGAGGACTTGATACTTTTGATTCCCAAGGAGGGTGGAGATAGTTTGGAGATTTGGTAGTCAAGACCCATCACCCTTCTAGGGATGGCCTAAAAGATTTTGGCCAAGGCCATCAACAGGGACTTCAGCCTTCTCTCCCAAACTTGATCCACGACACTTAGATTGGTTTTGTCCAGGATCGGAGCATTCTAGACAACATCGTTACTCTTTGGGAGGCGACAGCTTCGGCCAGGATGCGGCAACAGGACCTCATTGTGCTACACCTAGACTTTGAGAAAGCTTATGACAGGGTGGACTGGAGCTTTTTGGAGGGCACAATGAGCCGGATGGGATTCCCCATGGAGTGGATTCGTGGAGTCTCATGACTTTATTCAGGTAGGTTCTCATTCAGGGAGCTCGAGGCGAAACATTCGCCCTTTCCCGCTCAGTTCGACATGTCTGTGCTCTAGCACCATACCTCTTCTTGTTTGTCGCTGAGGCCATCAGTAGTTTCCTCTCTGCCCAGGAGACCGGACTTCAGGGATTGCGCCTTCCCCTCCGCACACAGGAGGAGTTGTTGGACTCAGAGTTTGCAGACGACACAGCAACCTACCTTGCTGGAGATGTTGGGAATCTCCAGAGAGGTGATCGAGATTTTTTGCCGTGCATCAAGAGTGCAGATCAACTCAGCATAAGTCGTGTGGTTTTGGGTAGGCTTTGAACCCACCTCGACTTGGCGACCAGCTGAGGCTTTCTAGTGGATCCGGAGGGGCACTTGAGTCCGCTACCTTAGTTGCCAGGTTGGCATTGATATCTCTCCCGAGCGGCAGTTCGCTCCACTTCTTTTGAGTAATCGGAAGAAGCTTCTATACTGGAGCTCAACAAGGCTATCCCTAGCAGGCAGAGTGGTGGTGGCGAACCAGGTACTGCTTGCCACCATGTGGGTACATCACTTCGTGTTGGGCTTTTTCTCTTGCATGTCTTGGCTAGGTACAACGTTCGATCCGGAACTTCTTGTGGGCCGGAAGTCATGGGAGGCCAACGATGGCCAAGGTGGCATGGAGAGTGATCATTCAGCCATGTAGTAGAGGGGGGCTTGGCCTCATCGATCCCGTTATACAGAGCCATGCCCTGTTGGGCAAGTTGATTTTCTGTAATTTGATAGAAAAAAACCTGTATGTACAGGTTTTATACAAGGTAAATCGAGAACAAGATCAAGTGGAATGTAGCATATCTACATCCACTTCCACATGCTCTTCTTGAGGCAAACGACCTGTGGACAAAGCATTTATCCAACTTTTAGCCACAATAGTAGAATGCATTGGCAATTGAGAATTCGAGTTTGGAGGTTCCACTTCTTGCCAGTTTCTAGCAGCAAGGCGAAATGTTTTCTTGGGATATTGAATCAACCTTGACTTTATTCTTATCTTTAGAGGAAGATTGTTTAGCAGTATTCGAGGAAGAAGCAATTTGTTTTTGCTTACTAGCCACGGGAGCTGATTTGGCCTGCTGGCCAGCATCATTTTTTATAGAGTTCTTATCTTGAGCCTTTTGTTGCACAATGGTGGGAGGTGTAATTACTATCTTAGCAGGTCACAGAGGAATTGCCCAAGGATGTGGTCTGTGCAAAACTGAAGGGCATTGAGTAGCCATGTGACCACATTTACCACATTCAAAGCATGCACCCGCAAAGGTGCCGCATTTGAGCTTAAAATATTTGTACACCGAACAACTTGCCATCACTTCTTTGAAAAGCAACCGTATCCCATAGAACACAAAAAGCGATTAGCATTCCCATCATTTCTAGGATGCAAGAGCATGTAATTGCTGTGCCCATTCAATAGGAAAGTGCTACACTTCAACCCATACCGGGCAGTGATGCCTCATTACATCTTGATAATCTTTGTTCGGTGACCAAGGCAAAACATGCACCATCTGTTTCCCATACTAGAGGGTAGAGTGCTCAATCATATAGTCTCGACATTTGGGGTCTCTAAATAGTACCACACAAAAACCTCATTGTGCCCAATATACTCCTTCCACCACAGGACCTTTGAATATAGCTTTAACCACTTTGCAATATCTTCACCTGAAGGCATTTTCTCGGGAAGAAAATAACCAAATCATGTTCTGAAATTTTTTTGACTGGCTCTACCACATCCTCAATAGGAATGTGGAATGCATACCGGGGGGGTTCACCTTCTCATCGTCTTCGATCCAAAAGCATCAGCAATAAAGCGTTCCTCATCATTGAATACATTTTTATCCAAAGGAGCATTAAACTGCAATTTATGAAGCTTCTGATTGCAAAGGCCATGACTGGAAGAACCTTTCTCCACGAGTATATACAACTGCATCATTTGGCTGAGATACTTCCACACACACACACACACACACACACACACGTGCGCACACACCCACACTTTTTTTATAGTAATTCTTATATTACCAATGGGAAACCTCACTCCAGAGTCCAAGGTGAAAACCCACAAAACCCACAAACAAAACATCATTACACAACTAAGGTCCCTATATAGGGCCCATGGAATTGATTGCCTAGAAGCAGTCAAAGAAGGCCACGTATTGCTGATCATCTATTTGGTGCAAGTTTCGGAAGTCATGTAGAGACTATCTCAACAAGTGTCGGAAGTAGATGTATTGATCCAGAGGAATATGTCCAAAATGCATCTGATTTCTATTTTCCCATATTGTCCACAATGCCCAAAAAGTAGTCCACGCAAAGAATAGCCCAAAGTTGGCATATTGTTGTGGAATCCGAGCAAAAAGCCAGAGTGTCTTCCCAAAATGACCTCCTGGGAATCGCGTACGAAGACGCGCGCGCGCGCGCACACAACACACACACACACACACACAAAGGGTTGTACAGCGGAAAAAAAAAACAAGCAGCAGGAGATGAAACACGGAGGAAAAAACAGCAGCAAAGGTTAGAGTATAAATCGCAAGCAAGGGGCGCGAGGCTGGCAAGAGAAGCGAATGAGATCAGAGCGTCAGGTCGCGTCAGATGCAACCGAGATGCGTCAGATGAGAGGCCGATAGGGCTGTCGGACTCCCTCTCGATTCTGTCTCACAACACACGCGCGCGCGCGCACACAGAGCATGCACACCCGCGTGCGCCCAGGCCCCACACATGCACGCGCGCGCACACACACACACACACACACACATGTAGTAGTGAGGCTACACGTCTCTCCACAATCAGCAACAAGGCAGTTGACTTTAGGTGACGTCGGGCTATTGGCAACGGCGGACTGAGAATAGGACTTGAGTCTGCTGGCATGGGTGCGCGAACAGGTGTAGATGGGGGACTTCTCCACGAAAATGCACGCAACACACCACATCACACACATGCACACACACACACACACACACACACACACTTTTTTTTTTTTTTTTTAAAAGCTTCATGTCATTAATTACAGGTGGGAAACCTCAAAACGAGGAAAACCCACCAAAAAGACCATATACAAGGGAAACTACTAGAATGTTCACTATGTTCAGTGTGAACATAGTTAAACATCTAAAAACAATCTGTAAAAAGAGCATACAGAGATGAGTCAATCTCATGAAGAGAGAGACAGTCATATAAAGATTGCTGAAGAGAGGAACGGAAGAATGAGTAAGCATCCAAATGAGGCCCAGCAAAAACTATCCTGTTGCGAGACTCCCAGGTAGTCCATAAAGCCCAATAGCGAACCCAATCAAAGAAGACTTTATAGGATCTAAGGGGTGAAGGGAGAAGACCGAAGATCCAAAAGTATTTCCCAAAGGGTGCCTGTCGGAAGCGGGCTCTCAAACGTGTAGCAATCCGATCCAATAAAGTCCTAGTGAGAGGACAACTCCACAAAAGATGAAAGACTGTCTCTTGAGAAGCACCACAACTATGACAAGTTGAAGGTGCCAAAAGTCGCCTAGCCAAGAAAAGGCCGACTGGCAAGACTCCAATCAAGCATCTCCATAAAAAAAGTCTACTTTTCAAAGGAAGACTGCATTTCCAAAGAGAATGAAGCCGCTGTTTCCACCAAGCCTGACTTTTATGAAGATGCCAAATCTGATTCGCATGTTCTTGAACCCAAGAGGCAGGCAACAAGAAATGATATATCGAATGAACCGAAAGTTTAGCCATTGATAAAGGGCCTCGTGCAGGTTGTTCTCTTTTAAGGCTCCAATCAACCAAACGATCAGAACGATCCAAATCTGCAATTGGTTCAAAGGGAGCAAGAGGCTCTCGAATAAGCTGCCAGATTGATCTATAATGCATCCCCAGACCAAATTTCCTGGCGGCAACCACAAAAGAAAGCACATGGCCACCAGCATCCAAAACATCATCAATAAGATAAACTCCTTTCTTTGAAAGGAAATATGCCTTCCTAGGCTCACGTAGAGCCAAGGGTACATCAAAAGCCTTCGACCAATGAATACTCTCAAGGCGAAGCGAAGAAGATTGCGCATTAAGCTTGGGATTCCAAAAAAGATATTGCGTAATCTGTTTCCAGGCAAAAATTAACTTAGATGAAAGAGGGCAGCCGACAATCTTTCCATCGAAATGGCTGAAAATTGCATCCCAATACGTAACAGTCCACTTTCCAAAAGCAGGTGAAGACATAGACATACACATATGACCCAACATAATAGCCCATGGCTGGCGCTGTTGTACAAATTCCAATAGCAAAGTGGATTTACGAGCAAGCACATGAAAATGAATATTCAATATGTTCAAGCCACCATGTATCTTTGGAGAACACATCTTTGGCATTGACAAAAGACGAAGACCCTTTTTACGATGTTGAGTTTTCCACACAATTGCCATTGCCAGAGACATAAACCGATCTATATCAGCTTTCCTCCACATAATCAATGGAAGAAAGAACTGTATGTAAGCCATTACAATAGCCTGCACTATCTTGAGACGTACATGAAGAGGCCAAGTGGAAAGCTGCCAATAATCAATTTTGCGATTCAATTTTAGCATAACCCATTGAATCATTTGTGAAGATGACAGCTGCCAACCCAAAGGGTAATCCAAATGACGAAGGATATGTCCACCAGGAGGTATTCCACCGGGCCACAATACATGATGCCATTGCTGTACATTAAGCGCAAGCAAGGTAGACTTACGGAAGTTTACTTTCAAACCAGCAGCCAGACCAAAAAGTTCCAAAGCCTCCATTAATCTTTGAAGATCTTGTTGCGTATTCTTGGGTATAAAAAAAGAATCATCAGCATAAGCTTGAGCCAGGAAAGTATGCCCAGCAGGAAGCTGTAAGCCATGCAATTCATCAGTAGCTTGCAAAAAATCCAAGTAGCAAAGAAAAGGATGTGTGGCAATAGCAAACAACAAGGAACTAAGCGGACAACCCTGGCGAACTGAACGTCCCAATTTCCAAGAATCTGATAGAGAAGAGCTCAAAATCAAAGAAGCATCACTGTCATTATAGAGCCAATACACAATATTTTGCCACTTTGCACCGAAACCAAGATAACTCATAGTCATAGCTATATAGTCCCAATGCACAGAATCAAAAGCTTTCTCAATATCAACCTGCAAAATGAGTACATCCTGCTTAGTGTATTTGGCATATTCAATGGCAATATAAGCATAAGCCAAATTATCATTGATTTGCCTGCGAGGCACAAAACCATATTGCGCAGGATGTAAACCATCATGTAAAAATCCTTTAATACGATTTGCCAACATCTTAGTCAGAAGCTTATAGATGACAGGCATAAGAGTAATGGGCCTCCAATCAGAAAAAGCTTCACAAAGATCCCGTTTAGGGAAAAGCTTAACCAATCCTTCTGAAACCGATCCCGTCAAGTGGGAAAGACTCCGTTGGACACCCACATGCTTAATAGCACAACTTTAAAACCACAAATATGAAATGGACAACTTAAAACAACTTGAAATTTAAATGAAATGAAATGGAAAGATGGACACCAGCACTGGGGCCGGAACGGGCCGACCCCCCCCTCAATATATGATATATTTATTGGGAGTATTTAATAAATACAATGCTCCATGGGTTCCAAGAACCAGATAATGTCCATGTACATATGAAAACAGTACCAAACAAGTAGGCTCGAATTTCGATGTAGAAGCTCGAAGCAGAACGACCACTAGTGTGGTCCAATCGCTACGGTCCTGTGCTTTCACTGGACTCCGCGGAGAGCGCCTCACTGGTGTTCCGAGACCACGCACAAACAGGCGCTCTCGTACTAACGCCTGGCTCTCCCGATCTCAGCACCTTTGGACCGAGGTTCGCCAATATAGCTTGGACAACCCGGCACCGAACGGGTGTTGGCCGAGCGGGATGAATCCTTTATCAGATTTAAACATAAAATACTTTTTCAAATCTGAAAATCACTTACTTGTAGATGGTTGATAGAAAACCAATACTTGTGGTGTTTGTGTAGAATATGAAGCCACCCTTGTTGAAGAAAGAGTTGCCTCGTGTAGAAATAACAAGACAAGCACCACCACGAAGGGTACAGCCGCCTGCTGTGAGAGGAGAAGCATCCACTTGCAAGGGCGGAGAGGCCTGGCTGCAGCGTGGAGGAAGGAAGATGGCGTGGAGGTGCAGCCAATTGTATCCTTCTGTTGATAGTAGCTACTGTGCAGAGGAGGAGAAGGAGAGGTTGCACAACTTGCTTGTTATGGTCGCCTGCAGAGGAAAAGGCAGCTGCCTCTGGCCTGTACAGCAGCTTAATCTATTGGAGGTGACAGCTGGTAGAAGATGGGTTATCTGCAGATAACTTCAACGTGGAGGTGAGGACAGCGCAGCCTGCTGAAATTCAGCCGCCTGTGGGAGCAGCTGCAGCTGTGCAGCCTTGTGGAGGTGACAGCCGCCTGCAGGAGAGGCTGAGGTGCAGTTGAAGTATAGACGGCACCTGTAATCAGCGCTGGCTGGAGTTACAGCCGTCTATAGAAGAGCTGGCGCAGGCGGCAGCAGCAGCATAAGCAGTCCCCTGCAAGATTCAACGCAGCCACCAGCAACAGTATTCAGCCGCCTGTAGAGAGGCAGGCGCAGCCAGCAGCAGAGGATACTTCGCCTTCATGAAAGACATGCGCCAGAGGGAGAGATGATCGCCGGCAGCTGGTTTTCCACGAAGCGGATGCTGAACACGCTTGAAGAAGGGAGCTTTTTAATAAAAATTAAGGTGAAGTTACAACTAGAGTTTTCCACGCATGCATGTGGGTGGGGAGTTTGGGTAGGTGACCATGCCCACCCCCACACTCACTTAAAGTGGGGCTCCCCACCTTGGCCCCTAAGTGGGTGCCCAAAGGGGGTGCCCACTTTTAAATAAATGTGAACACCTAACCTTATAAAATAAAGGGTTAGAATATAAAACATTAAAACAACAAGTGCGACATACTTACCACCTGTTCACATGCACCAAAACTCGTCAGAATACAGAGCAGACTTCACGACTCACTGGCAGGCGTCCCCGCTCAGTAAGTAACACGTCAAACAGGCAAACACACAAATACATGTCATGCGAAAATAGTTTCAAGCATGCAAATCATGTGTGCATGTGCAAATAGTAACATCCCGTTCATGGAACAAGTACAAAATATCTGTCGGCACAAAACTGGCACGGCATAAAAACATGAAAACCTGGTCTTCCTATGGAGTGACAGTCCCATAGGTAAGACACAGTTCCAAGCACGAGTCTCCCTATGGTGTGACAGTCCCATAGGCAAAACACGGCACGAATACTGGCTCTTCCATGGCGTGACAATCCCATGGGTCGAACACAGTCCAGGTCATACACGGGTGGCACTGGTCTGGCTCCCGTCCATACGACACCATCTTGCTAACACACGGGTGGCACCAGTCTGGCTCCCGTCCATGTCAGCAAAATACTGGCCTCTTCACATGAGACACCGGCCTGGCCTCAAGTGAACGAGACGCAAAAACTGGAGATGGACCAAATGGTCGGCCAATTGGTGACATCGCCCCGGGCTTCTAAAGAGTTGACCTCAACTGAAAAGCCTCAAGATATGCCTGCAACAATTGCGGATAATCTGCAAAATAATCCTCATTTACCCATTTGGCATCAATAGGCAAATAATTCTTAAACTTCACAAGGTATCTCCTGGAAAGCTTTCCTGCAGGTAGCTTTCTCTCCTTGTGAAAAACAATCTGTTCTGGCTGGAGGATCTCCTCAAGCTCTTCAATCTCTGGCGGATCTTCTGTGACAGGCTCATCCGGATCTGGCCCCACATATTTCCGAAATAGACTCACATGAAAAGCATTGTGAATCTTCCAATGACTAGGTAAAGCAAGCCTGTAGGACACTTCATTGATCTTGTGAATCACCTTGAAGGGTCCAGAATAGCGAGGAGAAAGCTTAGGGTATGATCCTTCGCGTCCTGGCCTCTTCCGAAGCCTAGCCTTCTCAAATTTCAGCAATACCCAATCACCTTCTTTGACTTCCATGTCCCTTCTATGCTTGTCAGCAGCCATTTTATGCTTATCCTGAGATCTTGCTATGGCTGTCCGCACCTGACCAAAGGCAACATCCAAGTCACGAACATATTCATCAGCTGCAAAAATCTCATCCTTTGTTCGAAGGATAGGTGGCAAGACCACTCTGCCATAAATAATCTCAAACGGAGCCTTTCCTGTGGAAGCATGGATCGTATTGTTGTAGGCAAACTCAACAAGTGGAAGATACTTCTCCCATGCACTCTTTTGATCTGCCACATAACATTTCAACAAATCCAACACGGCTGAATTTGCAGCTTCACTTTGGTCATCCGTTTGGGGATGATAAGCTGATGAAAACTCAAGCTTAGTACCCATATTATCAAACAAAGCCCTCCAAAATAGGCTTGTAGTCCTGGGATCTCTATCCCCAACAATGGATTTGGGCATACCATGATGCTTGAAAATATTAGCAAGAAAAAGCTTTACCATATGATCAGCTTTAATGGTTTTCTTGACAGGCAAGAAATGAGCTTGCTTGCTAAACCTGTCCACAATAGTCCAAATAGCATCATTCCCATGCTGGGATCTAGGCAAATCCATAATAAAATCCATCGTGATACTTTCCCAAGGTTGCGAGGGAATAGGCAATGGCTGAAGCAAACCTGGAGGCTTTTGCCTGTCAAATTTCACCTTTTGGCAAGTAATACATGCACGCACATAAGCCTCAATGTCTTTACGCATGCTTGGCCAAAAGAAGTACCTCTGAATCATGCGAGTAGTAGGCATAATACCTCTATGACCAGCATAAGGTGGAGCGTGACATTCGTCCATAACCTTTGGACGCAAATCCTTCACCACACATAGGCAATTATCCTTCATGAGATAACCCTCGTTGATAACATAAGAGGCATGTGAATGACCAGCCATCAAATCAGTCCATATATGGCAAAAATCAGCATCCAAATGATACAAATCTCTCATAGCAAATAGATCTCCATGAGAGGCCACTGAAACTGCAGCAACATAAGGCCTCCTAGATAGTGCATCGGCCACCACATTTTTCTTTCCCGGAGTATGCACAATCTGAAAATGAAACATGGAAAGAAAATTTGCCATTCTCATCTGCTTCTCTGAAAGCTTGGTTTGAGATAGAAAGTATCTCAAGCTTTGATGATCTGTCTTGACTACAAATTCAGCCCCAAGAAGGTAATGTTTCCAAATCTTTAAGGCGTGAATTACAGCCAAGAGCTCTTTCTCATAGATATCCATATGAAGCTCAGCATCGTGCAAACGACAGCTCTCGTATGCAACTGCATGCCCTTCTTGATTTAGGACAGCTCCAATGCAATCACCACAAGCATCACATTCAACCACGAATGACTTGTGCAAGTCAGGAACAATCAATACTGGACCACATATGATCGCATGCTTGAGCTGCAAGAAAGCATTCTGTTCCTTTGAAGTCCATTTGAAAGCAGTTTTCTTCTTCGTGAGATCATGTAGAGGAGTGGCAATCATGGCGAAATGCCTTATGAAACGCCTGTAATACGAACATAATCCCAAAAAACTACGTACTTGATGTACGTTTTGTAATTCGGGCCAATTCCGAATAGTCTCTATCTTTGCAGGATCCATTGTAACTCCATCTTTGGATACAATATGTCCCAGATAATGAATCTCTGAAAGGAAAAACTCACTTTTCTTGGCATTGACGAAAAGTTTATGCTTCCGCAACTCTTCGAACACTGTGACCAAATGAGTTCTGTGTTCCTGCTCATTCTTGGAGAAAACCAAGATATCATCAAAGAAGACTCCTGTAAACTTGCGATGGGGTCGGAATATCCTATCCATCATACGATTAAAAGTAGCAGGAGCATTGGTGAGACCAAAAGGCATTACTAAGAATTCATATAATCCGAAGGCTGTCCTGAATGCAGTCTTATGGACATCTTGTGGCACCACGCGTATCTGGTGATATCCACTCTTTAAATCAAGTCTGCTAAAACAAGCTGAGCCATCAAGCTTATCCAAGATATCATCAATTCGCGGAATTGGGAATCTGTTCTTGATGGTAAGCTTGTTCAAAGCTCTATAGTCTACACACATACGGAATGATCCGTCCTTCTTTTGAACAAGAAGCACAGGAGATCAGTAAGGTGAGGAACTGGGCTGAACCAAACCTTTCTCTAAAAGCTCGTTGACTTGCTTCATAATTTCTTCTTGTTGTGCAGCACTCACTCGGTATGCGGGTTTGTTAGGTGGAGAACTACCTGGCACAAGATCTATGCGGTGATCTTCGGGCCTTTGGGGAGGTAATTCACCTGGCAACGAGTTAGCAAAACAGTCTTTGAATGCATTAAGAAAATTCAGCCTATCATTAGACATAGCATCCACATTTTGATGATTTGGCACAAGACTATCACGCACAAAAACCAAGTACGCTGAAAGACTCTTTTTCATTGCTTTATTAATTTGGATGTGTGATACAACTGGGATAGAATCCCCTTCTTTGCCAGCATCAATAAAATGCATGCGGCCTTTATGCATAAAGGAAATCATATTGGACTTGTAATCTTTGCGGGGCTCAAGCCTATGGTGCCACGGCTTGCCCAACAATACATCACATCCATTCAGTGGATCAACTAGGAAATGCTCATTATCAAGGTAGCCCTGAATATGGATACGCAACTTCCCAATCAAAGGGGTAACCTGCACCTCTTTACCAATAAATGCAACTTCGGCTTCAATCTGAGGTCCCATGTTTTCAACCTCAATACCCAATGCAGCTGCCATTTGCATAGAGATGAAATTGTCAGTTGCACAGTCATCAAACATAAAGAGTGCGGGCTGATCCTTGATTTGCCCCCAAGCCTTGCAAACCATACGCTCTTTTGCATCATGACCTGTATTTCCTTGCACATCAGGAACTGCATGTACATTAGCTTTGGTATGCTTGTCCTTGTGCTTTGATTTGCGATCTGGGCATTGCCGAAACATGTGGTCTTTGCTACCACAAGAGAAGCATTTTCCATCCTTGGCATATTGCTCTCTTTGCTCCGGGGTTAATCCAAATTTGTTCTTCCTTGGGCCCTGTTCTTTAGATGTGTTATTTTCAGCTTTACCACCCTTGTAGGACTCCCGGAAGTTCTTTTTAGGTGGCTGTCCACCCTTTTGCTGATTTGGAACAGCCTTGTCCTTCCCCTTGGAACCTCCTTGATCCTGTTTAATCTTGAGTACCAATTGCTCTGTAGCAAGAGCAGAAGCTGTGAGTTGTTGCAACGTATGTTTTGGGTGCAATTCAATACCCGATCTATATGCTGGTTGCAGTCTAGAACGAAACTTCCTCTTTCTTTCATCCTCTGTGATTTGCATGAAGGGAGTCACTTCCAGCAACACTTTCCAGAATTTGTTAACATACTGTTGCACACTCTCATTATCTTTTTGTTCCAGCCTATCCCACTTTTGAGTGAGAGTTTGCTCTGCATTGGGTGGCAAGAACTGAGCATAAAATCTGTCTTTGAATTCCTTCCAAGTAGAAATGGGATCCTTGGTGATCTTTTCAGTGATCCACCAATGAGCAGCAGTCCCTTTCAAAAACATGCTAGCATGGCGCACCTTTGACTTTTCTGTGAAATCCTCATCGCTAAAAGCAATGTCGAACTGTGCCACAAATGCTAACACCTTAGAAGCATCATGTTCACCATGAAAAGCATCAAATTTAACAGATTTGTCACCTGCTTTGAATTCCTTGAGCTTCCTGGCATGAGGCTCATGGTCTTCTCTTTTTCTTTTCCCCTTATCCAATGGGGTAGCCCTATCTGCATGGGCTCCATGGGCCGTCATAGAAGCTTCATGGGGCACGGTGGCATGTGCTCCACGAACTCGAAACTCAGATGCATGTGACTTACCTGCATATGGCATGGTCTCTCCATGAGACAACTCAAAAGGCAAAATTTTTCTGGAAGCAGACCTGTCAGCATGAGATACATATCTTGCATGCATGTGACTTTGATGCCCTCCATGAGCACTGGCATACATATATCTATCAGGCTTTGTGCCTTGTGGAGAGGAAGCATGTCGAGAGGTGACAGTCACCTCTTCCTTTTGCATAAAAGATTTCAGCCTCTGGGATGCGGGATCTCCATGCTTCAAACGAGGTGGATTTCTGAATTTCAGCTCTCCGTCATCCCCCTCTTTGATATCACCTTTGCGAAGGAGATAGGCAAGTGCCAACTCCCTTGGTTTCTTGCCCACTTCACGAGCCATTGATTCAAAGGTTACATCAACCATAGCATCAGCCTTCCTGGCTTCAATAGCACTTTGTAGATGGGGATCTTCATGCAAAAACTTTAATTCTTGCTCTTGAGCCTGCAAAAGTTTTCTCATATGTTCCATTTCAGCCCTCATAGCATCAGGCTCTTGTTCAAGCATAACTGTCTTTCCTGGAGACAGTTGTCCCTTGGATTCACTATCCATAACCCTTTCAAGGGGCTTGTGTCTACCTCGCAGGGCATCAGACCCACGAGAGGCACTAGATGGACCCCTCGAATTTGGTACTTCCAAAGGGTTGCCTTGGCTGTCCATTGTGTTTAAAGTTTGCTAAAAGCGGGATGTCCAGTACACAGGTTCGTTTCCCCACTAGGAAGAGGGAAACAACCGTGCTCTGATACCAATGAAACCGATCCCGTCAAGTGGGAAAGACTCCGTTGGACACCCACACGCTTAATAGCACAACTTTAAAACCACAAATATGAAATGGACAACTTAAAACAACTTGAAATTTAAATGAAATGAAATGGAAAGATGGACACCAGCACTGGGGCCGGAACGGGCCGACCCCCCCCTCAATATATGATATATTTATTGGGAGTATTTAATAAATACAATGCTCCATGGGTTCCAAGAACCAGATAATGTCCATGTACATATGAAAACAGTACCAAACAAGTAGGCTCGAATTTCGATGTAGAAGCTTGAAGCAGAACGACCACTAGTGTGGTCCAATCGCTACGGTCCTGTGCTTTCACTGGACTCCGCGGAGAGCGCCTCACTGGTGTTCCGAGACCACGCACAAACAGGCGCTCTCGTACTAACGCCTGGCTCTCCCGATCTCAGCACCTTTGGACCGAGGTTCGCCAATATAGCTTGGACAACCCGGCACCGAACGGGTGTTGGCCGAGCGGGATGAATCCTTTATCAGATTTAAACATAAAATACTTTTTCAAATCTGAAAATCACTTACTTGTAGATGGTTGATAGAAAACCAATACTTGTGGTGTTTGTGTAGAATATGAAGCCACCCTTGTTGAAGAAAGAGTTGCCTCGTGTAGAAATAACAAGACAAGCACCACCACGAAGGGTACAGCCGCCTGCTGTGAGAGGAGAAGCATCCACTTGCAAGGGCGGAGAGGCCTGGCTGCAGCGTGGAGGAAGGAAGATGGCGTGGAGGTGCAGCCAATTGTATCCTTCTGTTGATAGTAGCTACTGTGCAGAGGAGGAGAAGGAGAGGTTGCACAACTTGCTTGTTATGGTCGCCTGCAGAGGAAAAGGCAGCTGCCTCTGGCCTGTACAGCAGCTTAATCTATTGGAGGTGACAGCTGGTAGAAGATGGGTTATCTGCAGATAACTTCAACGTGGAGGTGAGGACAGCGCAGCCTGCTGAAATTCAGCCGCCTGTGGGAGCAGCTGCAGCTGTGCAGCCTTGTGGAGGTGACAGCCGCCTGCAGGAGAGGCTGAGGTGCAGTTGAAGTATAGACGGCACCTGTAATCAGCGCTGGCTGGAGTTACAGCCGTCTATAGAAGAGCTGGCGCAGGCAGCAGCAGCAGCATAAGCAGTCCCCTGCAAGATTCAACGCAGCCACCAGCAACAGTATTCAGCCACCTGTAGAGAGGCAGGCGCAGCCAGCAGCAGAGGATACTTCGCCTTCATGAAAGACATGCGCCAGAGGGAGAGATGATCGCCGGCAGCTGGTTTTCCACGAAGCGGATGCTGAACACGCTTGAAGAAGGGAGCTTTTTAATAAAAATTAAGGTGAAGTTACAACTAGAGTTTTCCACGTATGCATGTGGGTGGGGAGTTTGGGTAGGTGACCATGCCCACCCCCACACTCACTTAAAGTGGGGCTCCCCACCTTGGCCCCTAAGTGGGTGCCCAAAGGGGGTGCCCACTTTTAAATAAATGTGAACACCTAACCTTATAAAATAAAGGGTTAGAATATAAAACATTAAAACAACAAGTGCGACATACTTACCACCTGTTCACATGCACCAAAACTCGTCAGAATACAGAGCAGACTTCACGACTCACTGGCAGGCGTCCCCGCTCAGTAAGTAACACGTCAAACAGGCAAACACACAAATACATGTCATGCGAAAATAGTTTCAAGCATGCAAATCATGTGTGCATGTGCAAATAGTAACATCCCGTTCATGGAACAAGTACAAAATATCTGTCGGCACAAAACTGGCACGACATAAAAACATAAAAACCTGGTCTTCCTATGGAGTGACAGTCCCATAGGTAAGACACAGTTCCAGGCACGAGTCTCCCTATGGTGTGACAGTCCCATAGGCAAAACACGGCATTGTATTTTGCCTGCGGGTCCGTGCACGACTCTCAATCCCGTGTGTTTAAGAGGAGAATTTTTTTGCATTATGCAGGCTAGTTAAGCAAAGAATAGGGAAAGATTTTGAAGGGATGTATCGTAAAAAATTAGTGAGTGAATGACTGAGTGTGTGGGTGTGTGCACAAGCACAAGTAGATGAATGTGCAGAGGTGTGCGTGCGTGTCTTTGTTTACTAACTAGAATCCATGTAGGTGATGTTTCTTGACAATTTTGTATTGGTTGGTCGATTGTTTCAATAGGAGTTTGTAGCTTACGGAACAGATGATGCTTTGGGCTTGATGCAACACTTGAGTAAACATGCTGCAACTGTGTATATGGAGGCTGAGGAGATATTGTCAAACCTGAGCATAGAACAAAGTTTGTCACAATCCATGCCAGAAAGCCTGGATGAATGCAAGGAGAACCTAATGGCTTCAAATGAGCACTTTGGAGGTGATGGGGTTTCATCTTCTCCTGGCTGCACTTTGGTATGCTGACTTCTTTCTTTCAGTATGTAGGTTTTGTAGTGAATGCTGGTTCCTAATTAGTTCTTCCTTCTGGTAGGACATAGAAAGTGCTACATCAGTTTCAGTAGAGAAGCATCAAACATGATATGAAATTTGCTAGTGGTAATTATAGTATTGTTTATGTATTATTAAGGAAACTGCCTGTCCAAACACAAAGAGGAGGCTCCTCAGTACATCATACCCTGAAACTGAGAGTCAGTAGCTAGACGAGAACCTCTGTACATCATAACATCTCATACTTTTGTACAGAAAAACATGAAAACCAGTATTTAAAAGAAACCCAAACCTCCCTTACAATTGGGAGCATAAGCAAAAAATATAAACATGGCCCCACCACAAAAAGGGGTTCTGTTCTTTGACCCAGCAGCTACACCAGCAGATCTCAGTAATCCTAGACAGCATCAAGCCCCAGTAAAAGAAAAGTGGCCTCAAGTGAGGAGCAGGCCACCCACCTGCAATCCAGGACCACCCTTCTAGTGTGCCAGGCATAAGTCCTTAATGATATACCCATATTCCCTTTTAGGGTTGTACCACATATGCACTTGCAACTCCTCCAAGCTGATACCTCTGGCCTGTACAGTCAGCCAGCAGGATCAGAAGCATATAAATATAGGATCTATGCTTAAAAACCACTCAGAATTTACCTAGAAGAACTGGAAAGGACAAAGATTTCCATCCATTAATCTGTACCAGACATTCTATATTAGTCTTACACACAACTTTGAGCTGAGTGGAATCTTTTCCTTGCATCCGGGAGTCTCCAAGTAATAGAGAGTTCCTGGTTATCCAAGTTCCCAAAGGCAAGTGAATCTGCTCATAGTAAAACAAATGTTGTAACTTTGAGCTGAGTTCCTTGCATCCGGGAGTCTCCAAGTAATAGAGAGTTCCTGGTTATCCAAGTTCCCAAAGGCAAGTGAATGTGATCATAGTAAAACAAATGTTGCTTTCTTCACTAGGATCCAAGGGTTTTTCGAGCAGCCAATGTCAATTTCTACAGCTTGTTTCAGCTGCTCAAGCCTAGTTGTCTTAATGTCCACACATATGTGACTTGGTCTTGAAGATGATCAGTCAACTAAGCAACTGTTATGCTGCAGCCTTATTGTTTATGAAATACGGTTGTGTATGAAATCCCCTGTTTAGGATAGGACATATAGTTATCGGAAGTCAAGAGCTAAGAAGGATCAAAGACAAGCATTAATCCCATAATTAACTTCAAAAACAATGATAGACTTAAATGTACAAGATAATCTCAACTAATAATTATAATCTCATTGCTAATCAAACTCTCATGCAAATGGTATCCAGTACACCATATTATAGCTCTCATGTGCTAAGACATGCCAACCAACTTTGTTAACATTACCACATGACAATCACAACTTTTTGATATCTTCTACTGTCTTTTCCTTTATAATTTCACCCATGCATATAAACCTTTTGAGCTAATGAACCACACAATAATGTGGAAGAACCCTTACCTCCCCTCACACAAAACCAGGAGAACATATGCCTCTCCTCAAATCACAAATGCCAAATACACAATATGAGTGAACTCCTACGACTACCACCACCCACGTAGACCACACAGCTGCTTCATTAAGGGAAGACCTTTGGGTTTTAATGTGAACCACAAAAAAAGGTTTTCACTCGTGAAGCAGGGGTTGCCCCTCCAGCTCTCTGGGCGCCATCATCTCCTCTGGTGTGCTGCAGCTGCTGTTTCTGAGCTGTTGTGCATACACGGATTCTGTTTGATAAACTTTTGAAAGTCTAGGTTGCTCACAGCTGCGCCTGCCTATGATGAAAGCTTGTAGCTATTCGCACCAAAGAAAATGGCTGGTTCAGCCCCCCCTGTTGAATCCGCCGTCTCTGTGTGTGTCTTTGGCGACTAATGTCAAGCTAGCTCAAATGCTGCAAGAGCTGCTCTGTGCCATCAATATATTGAGCTGTTGGTGGTTATGGTGCTGCAAAATAGGTGTCATGTGCACACAGTACACTTTAATCCGGCACCATGTGGATATGCATCATACTTGCAGCCACCTTACCTTCAGCACCTGGCCCAATGAAAGTGTTGATACTGTGAAAAGAACAAGGTATCCTTGGCGAGCTTTGGCCTGCCATTTTGAGCACCTTTTCTCAATATTGTAAGAAGTTGCAGATTAACGTCAACACCTAGTCCATTCTAAATGTTGTTACTGCGAGATGAACCAGCAGCAACCGATGCACCACATTCGTTGTAAGGGCACTTTATTCACTGTACAAACCTTGGTGCAAGTGTTGATACTGTGAGAAGAACCAGCAGGAGCCGATGCACCACATTGTTTCTAGGGGCCCTTTATTCACTGTACAAACCTTAGTAGCAGGAGACAATGTACCATGTAGGTAGCAGGAGTAACTGACTACAATCACAACATTGCCTGCAGGGAGATTGTCTAGTGAGTGCCATGGTTTGAAAGCATATATGTTAATCCAACTTAAATTCTTGTGCCCATTTTTTTAGCACCGGAGATGTGTTGGTGAAAACTTTGGAACTTGTAGGGCATGTTGCTGCATGTTCGTTGTGCTGGGGAATGATTAAGACTTTTTTCCTCTTTTATCAGGTCATGAACTGTGAATGGAGAAAACTGTTGTTTTAAACTTCAGTGTAGAAATATCTGGATTTAACTAATTGGTGTTGGTGTTGGCACCTGACAGGTTGACATGTCATTACGGAATACCCCATCTAATATGACTCCAGGTCATGGGGGATCCTCTGCACAACAACAACAACAACAAACTTTTGGGAACCTTTCGAGTCCATCTTTGTATTTGCTACGGGAATGTCGGTAGAAAAAAAATTCTGTTCTACCCAATTGTTTTGATCAGAGTAGCTGCTGCTTCATGATACCTAGACATGAGGTAGTTTTCCCAAATATCAATGACCAGAGATACTTTTGATTTGCTTTGGAGATTTTTTGATAAACACATTGCACAGGTGCCATTCTTGTTGACTCAGTGAGGTCTAAATTCTCATCACATGACTTCAATAGTGAAGTCTCCAAAGAATGAGATGTCACACCATACACATAACCCAAGGCATACAGCTATCTCACCTCACTATTTGACACTGCTCGTACACCATAGATACAATTTTCATAAGCTAGACCAGTATATTCTTGCAGTTTTGTACTATTTTGAGTGGAATGTTCAAAACTTCTAGAGCATTGTTTTGGTTCATTAACTGGTAAATATGATACGAAAATAATAAGGAACACAAAAGACATAACTTTTGAAATCCAAAGTTACTACATAATCCATCACTTTGGCAGCATATTCAATAGAAGCTCACGTGAGAATACTATTAAATTTCCCTCACAATAGTCCCTCATGGCTTAAGTGGCTCTCAATGCCACTTCCACACCATCCAACTAAGAATGGAGTGAAAGAGACAAAGACCTTGTACCATAGTGGCTCTCTTGGAAACCAATGTTGCCACGTCGTCATGGTCCACACACGACGTTTGGATACAACGATTGGCCAACATATGTGCCTAGCGTGGTGTCTAGAGCTGCTAGCACCGTAGAAGCACACACGTGTGCATGGGCTTGCGGAGGCTCTATCATGCTAAGGCAGGTCCTCACTTTGCATAGTCGGCCCTCCAGTTTTTCACAAAGACAAGCTTGGGGTCCCTTTGGACTATGTATACCCTTTTGTCTTCCATAGTGCCTTTGTGTACGTGGGAGTTTGGTATCCCTTTTCCCATCTTCCATCATGCCTTTACATATGTGGGATTACTTGGTATCCCTTTTCCATCTTGTAATCCCCACTACTTATGCTAGATTTTCACCTCCAACGCCTCCCTCCAATCAAGCATGAAAGGAAATGGTCGGGCACCATGGACTAGGCCTCTGATACCGTCTTGGAAACCAAGACTTACCACACTGCCCATGATGTGTCATGGTCCACACACAATGTTTAGATACAATGGTATGTGCAAAGTGCACTTTTTGGAGCCACTAGCACCCCTATAAGCATACACATCTGCATGGGTTGGCCAACGTATGTGCCCAATGTGCTTTATGGAGCCACTAGGACCCTTGGAAGCACACACATCTGCATGGGGAGGCTCTCGCATGCTAGGGCATGTCCCCACTCTGCCTAGAGAGTCTTCCACAAAAGAGAAGCTTGGGGTAGTTGAAGATAGGAGGGGTCCCTTTGGACTATATACCCTTTCATCTTCTATAGTGCCTTTGCATATCCATGTGGGCGCCCCGCCCCCCTTTGGACTATATACCCTTTCATCTTCTATAGTTCCTTTGCATATCCATGTGGATCCCTTTGGACTATATACCCTTTCATCTTCTATAGTGCATTTGCATATCCATGCGGGTCCCTTTGGACTATATATACCCTTTCATGTTCCACAGTGCCTATGCGTATGTGCATCCCTTTGGACTATATACACCCTTTCATCTTCCACAGTGCCTTTGCATATGTGGGATTACTTGGTATGCCTTTTTGCATCTTGTAATCCCCACTATGCATGCAATTTTTGCACCTCCAATACACTTATCTCCTTGCTCCCGGGGCCACTACACCTCCAAGCCAAACATAAGTGGAAACCTAGAATCTCCCTCATTGTGTGTGTGTGTGTGTGTGTGTGTGTGTGTGAGAGAGAGAGAGAGAGAGAGAGAGAGGACTTAAGTTAATCTTTTGTGCTTGGTGCTACACTAAATGAGAGGAAGAGATGAGTGGTGAGAGAGAGACATAAGGCAGTGATATAGTTTTTTTTCACAAGCTCCAATTTATTAAGTTATAATCAACTTATAATATTCCTTGTTTTCAAAAGGTCAACCTAGCAATAAATTATACATGCAGTTAGGTAAATGTGTTGTGTGTGCACATGCGTGTGCATAGAAGAAAATGGTAGGTCTCGCATTCAATATGTGGGGAAGGTGAGTTCTCTTTCTTCAACTTGTGGGAGGCATGGTGTAGTGAAGAAGGGGGAGTTTTAGCAAGCGAGGGTGAGCAACTGTAGGGCTTACAGGCAGCCTTAGAAGGAGGAGAATCAAGAGAACACAAGGAGAGTTTCTTGCGACCACAAGAGGGCCTCAAGAGGAGGGCGATATTTGAGAATTGTGAGATTATCAAAACCAAGGTGATTCCCTTGTAAAGACTATGACAACTCTAGATATTACAAAAGAATACACCTTATTCATCAAGGATTCATTCTAAAATGATGAAGTTTCAATTCCTATATACACCCATTGCAACATGTGAGTATAGATTTTGGCACACATACCAAGCTAAGCTAGGAGTTATGGACATTGTAGTGTCAAAGTACATGACATACATATTCCAATTTATAGATTAGATTTCAAAATTTGTAGACACTTGATTTCAAGAAACAATATGTACTATAAATTGGATTTCAATATTTGTAAACAACTGTAATCATAAAAAAACAATTCACAAGTTTCAACCTTATCCAAAAATAGCACACAGGTAACTTTCACTCCCAAGTTGAGGTTTACAATTCCAACCAAACAACAACAAAGCCACTTCATCGATGTCTTTGACTCACATCCACATATCCACCTCCATTGGTCATCCCATAATGTCTCCTCTAATAACCTTCACTCGCAAGTTGAGGTTTGATATTCCAACCAAACAACAACAACAAAGCCACTATATCATCCTTGACTCACTTCCACCTGCATTGGTCATCCCATACTATCTCCTCTAATTTCTCCTCCAAGTATTTCATTAGGTACCAAGTATATTAAATTGTACATAACAATTTCAGTACTAAGGATTTATAAATATATTAGAATAACAAAAAATCAAAATAGAGCCTTTATTTTTGTTGATGGAGTACATCCACAACACCATAAATAGTAGAACAACTCCTCCTCCTCCTCTCTCTCACTTCCATATTTCATTTTCAGTAGTTCACTTGCTACTCAAGATAGAAATTAATGGCCCTCAAATTAGCTTTTCCAGATATCACATGCCCCTTTTGGTTTAACCTTCCTACGAACTACAAAGTGTGTAGTGATGTTAAGAAAGTTAGGTTGGAATTTTGATCATGTTAAGATGTCTCTTACCACCTTTTTGAATTCTTGTGACTACTAGATGGATATTTCCCATATAATTTATGTTAACCACTTTGTTGATAAGCTGGGACTACCATGGATGCAAGGGATTGCCATGGGGTAAAATACATATTATTTCAAGCCAAAGCACTTTGATGCAAGAGGCCTTGGATTTAGAAAGGGCTATTAGACGTAGATTGGCTGCCTTGCAGAAAGAGCACGAGAAACATCCTCATGCTCAATGGGTTGCAGATTCTTTATGTATTGTTAGGGCAGAACTTCATCACTCTCTTGAGTAGCGCACGCAGAGTACCGTTTCCATGCCCAGGAATCCTTTTGGACATAGATGGGTGGCAGATGTAACAAACATTTCTTTGCTACTCACCACGGCCCATCTCATGCCAGAGATAGTGAGAGGCAGTTGTAGGATTCACATGGCACTCTTCACGTAGATCATTTCCAGCATGGTTTATTGCAAGATGTTCCTCACTCTTATTATACACCCCCCAGACAGAGCATTGACACCAGTTGGAAGATTGTTGCCAGTATTACAACATGGCAGATTTGGAGAGCTAGATGCACTGAGGCTATTGAGGGTGTCCAGATTTTTGGGTCTCAGTGCATTAGTACTATATAGGGTGATATCATCCATGCTACTTGGGCTCGCATGCAGGGGCCCTCTCGTTTTGCGCAGCGGAGCGCGTGATATTTATGCAGGAGTGGGACCATGGCATCTTCTTTTCCTCTAGTACCACACAGGTCTTACATGGCATCATGATGCTCCTCAGTAAATCACGTTACATGTTGGGGTGATTCTAGTACCACAGGTCTTACATGGCATCATGATGCTCCTCAGTGGTGGTTGAAATCACCTTACATGTTGGGGTGATTCTATTCTTTTCCGGCTTATAGCTGTGATTTTTGTATGTTTTTCTCATACTTAATAGAAATCTCTTTCTGAAAAAAAAGAAAAATAATTTTTTTTCTCCTACATACTATTAACACATAGAAAGAAAATAATTATAAAATTATAATCCCCTTTGTGACCTACAAACCTTAGACCATGAAATCCCATAGTAGACTAGTCCTACACCAAAAATAGTACAAATGTGTCTTATTGTCTTGCATACTAAAAGCATTACAAATATATCATATTTCTTATCACGTTAGTGAAGAAAACTAACAATGTGACTAATGCTTTTTTTTTTGGGATTAAGAGTTGCCAAATGTAAAGAGAAAATGAGCAAGTGTTAAAATTATACGATATGCAAGAGATATAATGAGGTTTAATAAGTCTTTATCTCACTTGAGAAGTGTGCAAAGTCTAAATCTTAGGAACTTTCTTCCAAGGTTAAACCATGGTTTATTTCCCTAAAGACTCCAACCCCATAGAATGTTACCCTCTCCTCCCATGGCTATTACTTTCCATTACCATTACTCTCTCCTCTCTTCAATGACTATGCTTACCCCTTTCTTATCCTTACTCCTCTCTTATCATCTTTGTTTAATGTGGCTTTCCGTTTGCCACCACAACTATTCTAAAGCTAGAGCTTGTCATCTTGTTACACCCTTGATCTTAACCTCCATAGGGCATCAAATCCCCTCTAAAGCTAGAGCTTGTCATCTTGTTACACCCTTGATCTTAACCTCCATAGGGCATCAAATCCCCTCTAAAGCTAGAGCTTGTCATCTTGTTACACCCTTGATCTTAACCTCCATAGGGCCTCAACTCCCCTCTACCACATAGATCAAAGAAAAATCTTATGTGGACTCCTCGCATATGTCCTTTGTTTATTAGGCCTCACATGCACGAAACATATATGTGTATGCCTGCAATTGTGTGCACGTGCACACACACACACACACACACACAAAAGAGAAAGAGAGCTTATTGTCATGCACAGTTTGCACATTTTTATTTTTAGTTTAGATGATCTCAACCGTCTCAAGACGATTGCATAAGCACATCATAAGTATATTTTTAGCATCTTGCTTTTTAATTGATTAAACCAATGAAACTTGTTGTTAGGGCCACATATTGATTCCTTCAAGATTGAGAGTTGGCAAACTTAAGTGCAAAAACTAGATGCACTTTACAAAGTTTAGAATTTTATTATATAAGAGAGAGTATGAGGTTTTTGATAAGTTTAACGTGGTCACTTAAGAAGTGTGTCTTAGCATTATGGGCTTTAGTCCATGAGGCTAAAGCCCATGGGCTTTAGCCCATTAGTGCCCTTGCACCTCTTGAAAGGAAGGTACAAAGTTTGACCCTTGTGGCATATGTAATGCAGTGCCCTATCTGGAAGTGTGTTTTCTTACAGGAGATAACTAGAGCTTATATATATTTATAAAACATCAATTTGTACATGCCTACCATAGACCATCACTTTGGATACTTTTAAAATTATAAAAGAAATCTAGTTAGCCCCATTATCTTCCTAAACAAAGGACAATTGAACATTAGTAATGAGTGGCCATTGTACTTTATCATAGGCCTTCTCTAGATCTAGTTGGATCATGATACATTTTTGTTTAGACGTTATAGCAAGCTCTTTCCCTATTAATGCAGCGAGGATATTGTCATAAATATAACTCCCCTTAATAAAACCATGTTGTGTTTTAGATATAACCTCATGCAAAATGGGAGAGAGTCTAAGGGCTATTACCTTGGCTAGAATCTTGTACACCATAGAGAGCATAGTTATAGGCCTCTAATCATTAGGGAAATTTGAACATAAAAAGGGCCCTGTAAGGATCCCTAATTTTAAGGAATTAAGACTAATTTTATTGAGGCTTAAGGAGACAAACCTCATAATGACGCCTACTTTTGGCCCTAAAAGTAGGGGATCTCTCTACTTTTCCCTCTCTAGGATTTTCACTCTAGGATTCTCTTTCTAGCCACTAAAACTCTTAAAACATCATCAATCTCGTCCATATAGGGGCCGTAAAAATATTTTTAATTACAATTCAAAATAATTGTCTTAAAATAACTTTCAATCACATTTAATGCACTTTCATTGCGTTTCTGAAGTTCCCTCTAAGTTTCATATCAACAGTCATTAAAAGACAATCTCGTTTAATACACTTTCATTGCGTTTTTGAAGTTCCCACAAATTCTAAATCAACAATCATTAAAAGACAAGGAAAACTTACGTTTTTTTATTTTTTTCACTTTTAAATGCATAAAAAATAAAAAGTTTAATTTAAATTTAAATTTTCGGATAGGCTAGCAATTTAAAATTTATATTTTATAGCAAACCCACCTAAAAACCGTTTTCTTCATTGATTACTATCACATCTCCTCTCTGTCCAACTCAACAACTAAATGATTCTCTCTCTCTCTCTCTCTCTCTCTCTCTCTCTCTCTCTCTCTCTCTCCCAAGCCCTTCTCTCATTGCAGTAGGTCTCTCTTTCAAGCTTCTCTTTGGGATCCAAGCTATCACCATCTTCCATTGTGTCTACTATGGCACTCACAGAAATAACAAACACCTCAAATTCATCACGAGTGAGGAAGGTAGACTTGCATATTCGCATCTTGAATGAATATGCACCTATCAGAAAAAACATCTAAACGCACAGGAGAAGCAAGAAAGAAGACAGTAGGGTCATTATAATGTGGTTCTTTGGGTTGATGGGTTTTTATATCCTAATGATCCTTCTTCAAATTTCTCTCTACCTTTCACAGACCTACCCTCATTCATTCATTTTGTTGGAGAGGGTGAGAATGGGCTCCTTGGATATTGCAAACGCTTAAGTATATGTGATGCATAGAAGGTTCAATTTCTAAACTCACAAATTCATAGCTTGCAAGTCACTTTGAGTAGTGTGCAACAAGCTCTCGAAATTGCACAGAATATTATTTTACAGCTACAGAGAGAGGGGAAAGAGAAAGAGGACCACATCCTGAAGTTACATGATACAATCTCGCGTATGAAGAGCACACCCATGGGAGCCAGAGAGCGAAAGAGGACAATGAACAACATTCAGACACTTGCAATTGGTGGTGGTTCTCTCAAGCGAAGAATTCATGTAGCAAGGTTTGTTTTCTATTCATCTTTTTGGTTATAAGTTATTCTTATTAGAGTGTATCTATTGCTTGATTTTTTCATTAAATGTTAATTCATTATATAATATTGCTGCTATAAGTAATCTTTGTTAGTTCATTATCGGACCTTTCTTAAAGATGTGTGGTGATAATGGTCCTTAAGATATTGGAGATATGTTACGTAGCTACGTGAGAAAACATGACATTCTTTCCATAGTTTGAGATCCACACTACAAGAAGGTACGACAGATACTTGCAAATGAGATAATGAAAGATATAACTAACATTTTAGGCATTGAGGAAGTTCAGAATGCATGCGATGAAGTGGGCATAAGCATAAAAGGATACTAGGCTCTCCATCAATTACTGCAAGATACACTTCGCAAACAAGGCATCACACGAAATATTTTTCTTGCCCCAAGAAGATTAAGATTAGCAAAGAGGACATGCAATGAAGATGTGCAACGTAAGATTGGAGAGTACCACTGCATTAATGATGTGCTGACCATTAGAGCTTGGGGAAAAAAGCGAGGTAACAATGGTAATATTGTGGTTCCTTAAACGAGTTCAACAATATATTTGTTGATCTACAACGTCTTCAAAAAGTTATGATCTTATTCTCTGGATTACCTAATAATTGTAAGTAACTTTTATCTCTTGCAAAGTAGTTGAAAAAATCTATGAAAAATCAAAGCTTATTTAATTTTGTTTGTCATGTTGCAAGGTGACAAAGTTAGCTTTGTGTTGAAAATGGATGAGTGTCAGATTGTGAAAGGAAAGAGGATAGAGCGAATGAGTATCACACTCCTGAATGAGGGTATGGTATATGCAAAAAGTTCAGAGTTATCGTCTTTTCTCAGTGAAGACACATTTGAGGGGAATACTGAGATAAACCAAACTCCTGATAGGGAGAGGATTTGCAAGCTAGACTTTCCCTCATATAGTGTCCAATATGAGAGAGAGATATGGTGGCTTGGGGCATTTGAAGTACCAAAAGAGACACATGAAGTTCTCGCTTGGATGTTTGATAGGATACCCTGGATTACCACTGTCATCAAAGCACAGATTCAAGGAGAAAAACTTGAGGTAGAGGGCAAGGACACTTATACAGTAGATTGGCATTTGGGGGGTGACCTGAAGACAATAAAGTGCTTGCTTGGGTGTCCAGAAGGTGCCAACACCCCAAATCCTTGTCCATGGTGCATGATAATGGTGAGGGAAAACAAACAAGAGTCGAGAAAGAAGAGGATGCTTGAGAATCAAGATATTGAACACGACCCCATGGATGATGCTGCTAGCAACTGGGTTGGAGGTATCTTGTCTGTCAACATGCTAGCTGTGCGAAACAGGCATTTGAGATACCCAGAATGGAATCCTATAATTCCATTTGAACTGAAGAATGTCCACTTCTGTACATTGCATGCATTCATGCGTGTGTTTGACCATTTGCTCAAGTGTCACATACATTATGCATTTACCATGCAAGGCAAAGAACGACAAGAAGAAGCTCTTCATAAAGAAGAGCAACTACTCAACTCAATTGGGTGCCATGGTGGCAATGTGTAGATTACTGTTAACAAAAAGACCTCTGGCATGAATCATGAGGTTGCACAATAAGTGTCCACCATGAGTGGAAATAAAGAAAGACGTTTTCTGGAGAAGCCAGAAAATGCCAAGAACTTAACCAAGCCTTGGAACTTGTGGAAGGATTTATGCAAATGTACAACATTTGACTGCACCAATTCAAGCCTTGTAATTCTACGTGAGAAGGTTTGGTCAGACTTCAATAAGATGGTGAAACTTTTGACCAAAAGCAGGACAACCACAAAGGAGCGACAAAAATTTCAAGACGAGCTTTCTAATTTTACGAAGTCCATGGTTGATACATGGGGTGAAACCAACATTACACACTACATGGTAAACACATTTGCTCCTTCCTACTGGATATTAAGAAACGAGTATGAATAACTACTGACTCTCTTAATTTTTTTGCAGTACATTCTTTATGCTCATGGTGCATACTTCATGAATGAGTATGGTTCTCTGGACATGTGGAGCACACAAGGAATGGATAAATCTCACTATCAAGCTAGAGGAGTATATTCTAAAAACACCCGGCATGGAGGAGAGAAGACTCGTACAAATTACCTCAAGGAGATGTTTAACTGGTTTTAAAGATACACTTTTGGGTGAAAATTATCCATGGAAAGGGCACGTATGAGTAATCTTGCAAGGGCAGCACGAAATAATGCCAAACACAGAAGATCACTAAAGTGAAAAGCTAGCATAGGACCAGCACGTCATGTAGCATGGAGATCTTCACAAAGACGCATAGGAAAAATTTGGAAGTAGAAACAGCACTTTGAAATTGAAAGTATTTGGAATAAAGTTGTAAACATTTTTGACTTAGGAAGTAAACATTTAGAAGAAAGTTGTAAAGCTTTTTGACTTGAAAATAAAAAATAATTGCACCATTCCATTATATTGAAGATTTACAGTGAAAATATTTAACGAAAAGTGCTAATTGCTCTTGAGTCTCTTCTCTTCTTGCTCCCCCTCTTCGGTAGGCATTTTCCCTCTATAACGCAAAAACCTCTTACGACTATAGCCCTTGAGTGACTTTACATCCTCCACTCCTGCACCTAGGACATAGATTGAATAACATAGAAAATAACCTGCTCGAGAAGGCCAAAAACCAGGGTCGTATCCAAAGATACAAATGGTAGCACGCTTCTCTATAAGCATGACTTTATGTATATTATAAGGTATAAATGCATACCTTGTATACCTAGATAGGGCTTTCAATGTAAGGACTGGAATCTCTACATCCCTGGAGTACTTACTCTGATATATAATAAATATATTTTTGTCGATAGAAGAGACGTAGTGTGCAAGAGCGGCATCTTGCCCAACTCTTGCTGTGCACGACCAACACCACCTCGTCCAAAAATCCATCGCCATCGTCAAGCTCTATCTGCATTGACAAAGAACCAAGAGGGAACAAACTAAAGTAAAAAATAATTCAAAGATTGAAGCAATAAGAATTAAACTAGACAAAGTAAAGAAATAATTAATTCAGGCAGCAACAGACAAGCAATAATTTACCTCCTGGTTCTCATCCTCCTCCAACTTCGCTGCATCCCAAAGGTTGATGGAGCCCTTTTCATTTTCTTGTTCAAGTTCGGGAATAGATTCCTTGCCAAACTCAAAAATGCCCATATCCTGCTGAAGGGATTGAAATTCTTCCTTTGAAGAAAGAGAAGCTTCATTCTCCTTGGCTTTTTTAAAGCACAAGGACGTTGCTTCTGGGGCCTCTAAGAAGTTTTCTGTCACTTCTGTGTCCAATGCGAGAAATTCATCCTTATGCTCATTCTCTACATCAAGAACACCGAACGTAGCTTCACAACTGTCTTCTATTATAGCAAGACAGTAATCCTTTCTAAAATTGTAGAGTTTTTGAATGTGGGAGAGGAGGAGGTAATACTTCCCATTAATTAGAAAGGACGGTAGCCCAAGGATGACAAAATTGGACGTTAATCGCTCCCCATGGACGGATGACGTTCCTTCATCAATGATGGTGGAGGCCTTAAACTCTGCCACATCAAAATTTGTGCTGAGAAGTTCCTCCTCCTTCTCGGCACAAGGTCCAGGACCTCTTCTTCTGTAGATTGAGTACTTGAAATAAAGGACTGTTCTGATTTATTAGTCCTTCCTTTGAGCTCCTCTTTTGTGTAATCCTCCTTATTAGCATGAAGAAAGAGATAGGCAATAAACCCAAAATGATATTCTAGCAACCTGCATTTCCTGCCATGCACTGGGCACATGTCAACACAAATCTTGATACGTTGATCATCTGAGTAAGTGTCCCACCTCTTCGACATGCTTGAATTCTGAGACGAGGTGACTGTGAGGCTTGACATCTGGACATACGTAATGGACCCATAAGAGATGGTCCCTCCGCTGCTGCCGACCAACCTGCAATACTCTGTCCACTCTCCCTCCAGGGATCGCCTTGCCATGTCCTTGATAATCTCCTCCAGACTGAAAGGAACGTTAAACATAGGCTCTACATGGCAAAGGGATTTCTCCTGCCCAGCCCTCCTCAGCAGATCAAAGAGATGCTCTGTGGCACTAGGCTCGTCTCCTTAATCTCCTCCAACAATAAATCATCCACATCATCTACAGCATTGTACAAGTGAGAACTCTTAACCTCCATCGCTTCTCTGATCTGAGTGGAAACCGTTCACCGTGCGATAAGGGGCAAGCAACGGCGCAGGAATGCAACTATCGCACTGTGGATGGTATGGAAAGCGAGAAAATTTTGAGCATAGAGAAAAGCAGGAAAAAACCCCTCTTCATATAGGTCAAATAATAGGGCTGACGTCACATGATTGAGGATCAAACACCACGTGTGGTAGGGCTTATGTCATCGTCGATTCACGAATTGCCACGTGTAGGGTTGAGGCAGTCGTCGTCATGATTGCGTTTTGCTATATAAAAAGGAGGAATATTTTCTTTTCCATGCTTTTTTCTTCCACGCTTTTTTTCCGTTGCGTTTCTCCACACTATGCTCGTGCAGCTCGCTGAATCCATCCATCCCAGCCCTTGTTTCAAGCACTTGTAAGTTTTTCTCTTTCTTCCCCTTTTCTTTCACTGATTTCGTTCACGGTGCGATATGGCAATTCTCCATGTTTTCGAATCGACATATCGCTGCGTGGACGGTTGGGTGAATTTTATTAATAAGTTCTCTCTTCCCCTTTTCTTTCATTGATTTCGTTCACGGTGCGATATGGCTATTCTCCATGTTTTCGAATCAACATATCGCTCCGTAGACGGTTGGGTGAATTTTATTGATAAGTTCTCTATTCCCCTTTGCTTTTGCTGATTTTGTTCACGGTGCGATATTGCTATTCTCCATGTTTTCTAATTGACATTATCGCTTCGTGGACGGTTGGGTGAATTTTATTGATAAGTTCTTGTTTCGTTCACCGCACGAAATGAACGTTGGTCCACATTTGGATTCATGTTATCGCGTGGTGGATGGTGGTCGTGTGACTTTTGGCTAATTACTCTGCCTTCTCTTTTCCAGTACTGCAATGGCACGCATAAAACAGACCGTCAGGAGAGTTTCAGTGCCAGCGCTTAATCTAGTGCACCGGATCCAGCGCCGAATCCAATTCCGGTTCTAGATCTTCTAGAGGAAATTCCCAAAGGACGTCGCAAGTGAACCTATGCTTCCTGATGTCAAACCTAGCACCAGCAGGAATATTTCAAAGGCCAGGGTCACTTTGCATAGGCAAAGAAAAATGTTTGCGGAAATAAGGAAGGCGCAGACGGCTGTCAATCTCCTCATTCCCAAAGCTCCTTTCTTGAGGATTGTCAGATCCATTAGCGACAGAATAAAGTGGAAAGGTCACTTTAAATGGCAGAGTAGCGCCCTCGCTTGTTTTCAAGAGTCATGCAAGGACTTCCTTATAGACTTATTAAATGATAGTAACATTTGTGCTGCCCATGCCAGGAGGGTCACACTAATGGTGGACAAGGACATGACATTAGTAAGCAGAGTTAGGTATAGGTATGATAAGTTCATGCGACCTCTACCATTCAGGGATAGGAAGGTAGCAGAAATCCTCTCCATTCCTCTTGCTTTGAAGAGGAACAGGGCTTCTCACAAGGTGGTTATTGAAGAGGTAACAACACCAGGTCCACAAGGGCTGAAGAGGCTTGTAAAGGGAGCGGATCTGAAGGGAATGGAGACATTATTAGAAGAGAATGTCGTTAGGGATGAACTGGCAGAAAACCTTCTGAATTTGGAGGGAGAGACTAACGTCAGCCTGGTCAGATCATATGCAATGTCTCGTACAGTGCCAAGCAGGAGGAGTACCTCCATATCGCTCCAACGGATGTTTATATGCTCATTGAAAAGAATAGAGAGATCAATGACAGTATTGTGCTTACTTGCTTAAGGTGTGTACTCTTCACCTTTTTTTGAATGCTTTCTTACTTTGATTTCTTTTTCCCTTTCCTAATGTTTTTAATTCAATCTCCAAGGTACTGTTGAAAGAGCTTTTGCCAGACCAGGCAAAGCAAGTATGATCCTTTGGTATCAACTATCTTGATTGACCCACCGAGGTCTGAAGAGGACCTTTCTCCTTATTTCCAGGGAGTTAGTCCGGGTACCTGCTTTGTTGTGTTGCCATATATAGAGAAGTATGTATTTTCTTTGGATTTCAAGCTATTGATGGAATTTAACTTATTAGTTGCCTGTGTTAGGTTTCTTATATTTTTTGTTTACTTTCTCAACAGTCTAAATTGTAAGTCATTATACTTTATATTGTTTCCTTCTTGCTTCCTAATTGGAAGTGATTCTTTATATCGTTGACTGTAGGGCACGTAAGAGGGTGGTTGCATTGATTGAAGCTCTATGTCCTGAATTGAAAAAGGATATAGAGTGGAAATTTCTCAACCAACCCGTTTCTATGCAAAAGGATTCGCACTCTTGTGGCTGGCACGTAGTCACAAATTTCAGGAAGTTCCTCCTTTCCAAGTACACTAATTTTGACAGATGTGTAAGTTTCTTGTGTCACTGTAATATAATTTCTCTATGTTCATTTCATGAGAGATCCGCATTATTCTAATTGAATTTTATGTTGTTTTATAGTAATGTTTGCTCAGACGAGTTCTGGCTGTGGAGTGTGCAGGCAAAGGCAATAAACATTATCCTCAATAATACAATTACGCCTAATGACCCTGACTCGCCAGTTCCACCAGTTGCTGGCACTAGTGCATCAAAGAAGAGAAAAAAGATGCTGTTTCATTCCCCTATTAAGCATTTCAGCTTTAAACAAGGAGTCCCTGAGAAGGGAAGCAAGGGCAAGGCAAAGAGGAAGCTTCCATTTGCGGGCAAGGGCAAGGACAAGGCAGGTAAGGTGCCAACAAAGGAGACAAAGGAGGAGGCCAAGGCACCGAAGGCTGAGTCAAAGGAGGAGGCCAAGGTGCGGAAGGAGGTTGAGTCAAAGGAGGAGGCCAAGGCTGAGGCTACAGAGCCCGAAACTGCTTAGAGGCATTTTGTATATGTCTAGAGACAACGTTGTAAAGATTCTGTATTTTTATTGAGCTCGGCTCATTTTTGTATAAACATTCTATATTTTTATTAAGCCCTACTCATTTTTGTATTTTGTGAGTATTGTGCTTTGCCATAATAAAATAGATTGTTGAGAATTTTTATCCTCATAACTTATCTTTGGTTAAAACTGAATTTTAAAGACGTTTGCTTATGAGTACTTTGTAGAGTAGACACATGTCCATGTAGAAATTTTTCATCACATTAGTCATTGCTAAGATACAACAATTCAGTACAAGTCTTACAATGTTTTCTATTAGGCCTAAGTCCCTCTCGATACAAGACCTTTCTAATTTTTCATGACAGATTTTTCCTTCGTCTTCTTCTCTGGGTTGTTCATCTGAAGAATTCTTTGATGCACCTCTTTGGCTTCATCTATCAGTTTGTCTACATCTTCAAGGTCTTTCTTGAAGCTTTCAGATATCTGGATAGGTTGATCATCTGTATCCCCAACAGAGGAATAGGAGTCATCATCAGAAGAAATAGCTAAAATAGCTGACCTAGCTACCTTGCTAGGAACAAGCCTCTCATTAGAAGAATTTGCATCCATGGGCGGCTTTTGTATAGAGCTTATAAGTTGTAAGATATTATGTTCTCAATTCCCTTATGGACTGGTCTTTATATACTGTTTTGGATGGACTTCGAAACCATCGACATAAAAAAACCATGTGCTGTAAATCTGTGTGCCACTAAACCATTTTGGAATAGGAACCCTAATACCTACACTGAGCTGACCATTATTGTACACGTACACATACAAGACAGCTTTAGAGTAAATTTGTTGAGATATAACTTTAATATAAAAATCTAAATTCATAGCTATTACAAGACAAAAATTCATTGCTCAGTACACTTTTTTGAGGGTAAGGACTTTACAAAATTAACATACTTGAAGTAGCTTCAAAATTCACAAAATTCAAAATCCCCATTAATTGAGCGATATACCATCAACATCCCAATCGGGATCTACCAAGGTCTTTGGCTCTAGTTGTTTTTTAATCTTCCTATTGTTCACCTTGAATTGTGCTCTGCTAATATCCTCACCTCCCATGATATTGAGGTGCTCTCTAATATTTAGGAGGCTCCAATGTCTACTTGCACCTACAACTTCCACTGCACCACTGGCCAACCGAATGCATATGTTGAGAGGCAAAACAACTTGTTCATGTGCCTCCATTGGGACCCAACAACTATTCTTTTTCATCCACTGCTCATAATAGAAGCGTATGTGTAGTGTGGCACGAGCTTTGAGATACCAAAATGAGACACTAGATTCTACTATATTGCACTTGAATGTGTCATCCTTATGTATCCCTTCTATAATCCTCCACTGGTCTCCAAGCAAGGCTACCATGTCATCACCTAATACCTTCTTACACACAAACATGGTAGGTGTTTGGTGAGAGACAAAATTGATTGAACATCTTGGCAAAAAGATATATTGGGCATACCCAAGTAAGACTCACTGATCGAGAGGGCTTTGCAAACTTTAAAGACCCTTGTATATCACAAAGCATCTTTGATTTCATGACCATAACAGTCCAAGCATCTGGAATTAGCCATTCTATAGAAGATAGGGGTGGAGATGTGATTATCTGTAGCTTACCAAACCCACCGTCCTGCTTTGGCAGCACCAAATAGGAGTGCCGATAAAAGAAGACCTTTTCCTTAAGAAGTTCTGCACTTGTTTTACAAGAAAACATTGCCTGACCAATGTCTGCATGCAATGCTTGAAATGTTCCGTCAGGCTTTCCAATGGCTACTCCCCTACCATGTTTGAAGGAAAAATATTTGCAAACAAGAAATAAGTTGACTTAGATTGAAACATCTCTGTCAGAAAATCTCACATGCCCCTTTCTACCTGCGATACTTACAATTGTATGGAAATCGAGTTTGTTGGTGAAGATGGATATCGCGTGCTATGTAAACATGTTGTACTGTGGCCACTAGTTTTCCATTGCTTGCCTTCTTGAAGCCTTGTAAACGACCTTTCCAATGGTGCTCTAGTACATTTTGCCGTCGAACTCGGTGAGGCCCGATTGCAGTAGGCTGTAGATAAACCTAAGCGCTCTTACTACGAAATGCCTCTCCCACCCAAGCACCATCATTGTCCTTCTTGTTGTGCAAGGATATCTCCTCAATCTCGTCTTTTGGTCTTCTTGGTGCGGCCATATCTTCTTGGAAGCTAGAGTAGAAAGATTAGGGTTAGAGTAAAAAGGAAAGAGATGTGCAGACTAGGGTTTTACGGGAGCCTTGAAGATGAAAGAGATGGAGCTCCGAGAAGGGAGGGAGATTAAGATGGAGGAGAAAGTTTAGGGTTTCGGGCTTTGATGGTTTCATTAGGGTTAGGCAAATGAGATAGAGATGGAAGAGAAAGGGAGAAAGAGTTTAATTTGGACGTTCAAGAGGGAAAGCGGACTTTAAAATCAAATTTTTGATTACAATGAAATTCGAGATAGGTTTTTGGGGGAAATTGTTTGTTTTGGGGGGATCTCAAAAATTTCAAAATTTTAAGGATTTTTTGAGCCATGAAAATGGTGGGACCATACCTACCCTAAACCCTCTACTTTTTTAAAGGGACAAGTGTAATTATTAGTACTGAAAGCCTAGTCCCCCTCCCTATAGCCTAGTCTCCCTCCCTATAGCCTAGTCTCCCTCTCTATATTCAAAGGCCTAAAATGTGTCCAAATGCCCCCTAATGTGAGAAAAATTACACATGTTGTTTGCTTAAGGATTAGCTTAATGGTCGACCCCCTATTTTAGATGCCTATCCATAAGACCAAATAGGAAGGCTCTATTGAAGATTTGCATCACGATACCCTTAAGTGGAGTCCAAAAGGCTTAAAATAATTCCATAGAAAGACCATCCCAACCTAGAGATTTCTCTTTACTAAGAAGATTTAAGGCTTGCCAACATTCATCTTGTGCTAGAGGCCTTTTAGTCTAGAGTTACCTCTATTAAGGAGAAATCCCTCTAGGTAGCCTCCTAAGCATGGTCTCTTTAGAGATTTCTCTTTACTAATAAGATTTAAGGATTTCAAACATTCATCTTATGCTAGAGGCATTTTAATCCAGAGGTAGCTCTATTATGAAGTAATCCCTTTAGCTAAATCCCTTTAGGTTAGCATCCTAAGCAAGGTCTCTTCAGCTTGAAACTTGTTTCTAGAGGCATGCCCTTTCATACTGAAAGTTTCCCCAAGGTAAGAACCCATTTTCTATCAATCTCTTTGGGATTAGACAATTAAATACCCTTTTTTTCTATTACATGACCAACCACCTCATTCCTTTTATGATCCCTAAAGGGTCTAAAGGCATGTTATGAAGTTTCTTTGAAATTTTGAAAGGCACAATACTTGGATGCTCTCAAACCCCCATGCCCATTTTCTTATTCATAATAGACAAATGAGCCCATAATCCTCTTTCTCATGCTAAGTTAGAGTTGTCACTTGTCTTTTGTTTTGCAAACAGCCCCCCTCTCCTCCAACCTATCCCTTTCTTCCCTTTTGACCCTAGCTCTGAGCTTACCCACATGCCTAATAATGCCTTGTGTTTTCGGAACAAACCACCTTTCTGTGTTGAGTCCCCTCTTGTTAAGATTTCTAATGGCTTTTAGGGTCATTTCCACAAACAAAGATTTATTCACCATGATCTTCCTTCTAGGGCACCTACACATTTCCTCCCCCCCTCCCCCCCCCATTGAGCTGCTTCCATCCAACTCCATCTCAGAGGCATGTGGTTAGAGAGAGAAGAAGAAGGGAAAACCTGAACTTTAACAATATGGGGCACCCAATCAGCTTGATGGCTAAAGAAAATCCTATTAGGTGTAGATGAGGAAATATCAGATACTACCACTTACCCTAATCCCTGCCATCTACCAAGCCAAGAGATCGCCTAAGCTCTTCCCATTTACTCTTTTCCTTCCCCATAAGGATTGTACACCCTCCCCTTCTATCCACATGTTTGTCCACTATATTGAAACCCCCAACAATAATATTAGGACATTGTTAATTTAAGTGCCTGATCCATTCCCACATTCCCCTCCTACCTTGTAATTATGAGCTCCATAAATGTTGACTACCACCCATATTTTTTTCCTCATCTTGCCAGATCTCCACCACTAGTATCTTCCCATTAGGGTGGTTAGCCACAATTGCCACCATTGAAGGTTTTAGTTTGCTATGGACCAGGGTGAAACCCCTACAATGGTGTACAGATGTCCCCCCATACAAGACTTCCCAATGCTTAAATATTTGACCTTTCTCTGAATCCTTGTCCCAAAAAAATTATGCTCCTGAATTGTTAAAATCTACATATTCCAATCCTCCATAAATGTCCAAAAGGCAACATTCTTTTTTTTTAAATCTTTTAACCCCTTAACACTCCTTTAACTCTTTACATAGATTAATCATTATTGAAAAGTGGAGGGCACCATCTCAACTTCTTGACCCTCTTCCTCGCCTTTTTCAGTCTGTAATCTATTTTGTGCCTACTTGAGCATCTCCTCATTCATACTATGCCAGGATATCTCCTTTTACCATTTAAACCTTTCCAAGGAGGAGGTTTCACTCCCTTCCTCCTTCAATAACTAAAAGGAGTTATTGGAGAAGAAGGTACTATCAAAGGAATCCATCTACCTTATATCACGAATGAAACTTCCCAAAGGCCAAGTCATCAAAATTCAGATTGTTCCTAGTTCCCCTTTTATTTTCCTAAAGCTCTTGAATCCCTTCCCTTTCTCCTTGCTCGCCCACAATCCATTTATCACCCTCATTAGACAGTTTACCTTCCTCAATGGTAAGTAGTTCACCCTTACCCTTATCAAGAAGAAGTGTGTTTACAATGGCTCCTTTTCCTTTTAAATATCATAGCTCCTAATCTACTCATTAGATCTAAATAAGAAAAGTTATGGTGACAAAAAAAATCAAAAGAAAATTTGATGGAGATATATTTATAAGAAAGTAAAGAATGATGATATCATTGTTCCTTCTCTAATTCAAGTAATTCAAGGTTGTTTTGAGTCAAATTAATTGCTCTTCATTGAAGCACACAAAAAATCTCCCCAAAGTTCGTGGATAGGGACTCTTTGCATAATTTAGAGAGAGAGAGAGAGAGAGAGAGAGAGAGAGAGAGAGAGAGAGAGAGAGAGAGAGAGAGAGAGAGAGAGAGAGAGAGAGAGAGAGAGAGAGAGAGACCCTTTGAATTCAAGATGTCTGACATGAATTTTGGTGCTAAAAATATTAAGGTTCCCATGTTTAATAAATTAATTAAGCCTTATAGGTGTGTGCACATTTGCCAATTATTACAGTTAATTGGCAAACGAGTAAATGCCTATGGTTGGAAAAAGCACGGTTTGGCAAAACCAAGGATAGTTTTGGGTTGGGTGCAAAGTGATTAATAACCTATGGTATTTGGGAAGTAGTATGTGGTAAATGGTATATGGTTTGCCCAAAACTAGGGGTCGTGCTCATCTCTATTAGTTAACTTGGAAAAAGGGGGCTTATGCATATCCTAATGCTTAGAGCCTACAAATAACGCAAGCACAGCCCACAAAATCTTGAGTTAACTGAACCATGAGGAGAGCCCACCATTTTACTCTAGTTGCCCATAATTGATCTTAGGCTAAACCGTCCACTTGACATAGTGGGTGGATGTGCATGCTACGAGGGCCTAGTTGGGTTATAAAAGGATTCCTCCCCCCTTCATTTTTCCCCATGCCTAGCTCTAAAGCCTAGATGCTACCTTTTTCATCATCATTATGGTTTACACTAGTACATAAGGTACTTTACCTAGCATAGGTACTCGCTACCTAGTCAATTGGGCTTGTACACATCTTTATAGGGCTACTTTTGGGCACTAAAAACAAGCTAAAGAACTCATGAACTTTTGGGCACTTTCTACCTGGTCAAGTGGGCTTATACACATCTTTTTAGGGCTACTTTTTGACACTAGAAACTAACCTAAAAAAAACTCGTGAACTTTTGGAGAGCTTGGAGGTCTACACATCACTCCCCAACAAGACTCCATATAAAAAATTCACTCCAACAAGACTCCGTATAAAAAATCAAGGTTACATACAAGTGGTGTCCAAACCCCTTTCAAAATTTTAAAATTTTGAAGTACAATTGTCATTTTCTCTCAATTGTTTGAAAGTTATACAAAAATATTATTTCTCTTTATTTTTACATTCTTTGTGAATTAACAGAGGATAAAAAATGGTATTTAATTATAGTTCATGACCCCTTGGCCATTTAAGTACCAAAATAAATTGATTCAAATAGGTTAGATGATGAACCTTAGTCTATTTTATATGATTGCATTGAATCAATAATTTATGTATGCTATAATAATTTAACAATCCCTGCCTTAGAATAAAATAGACTAGGAACACCTTAGGCATATTCTTGACAAATTGAGTTGGGATTTTCTTACTGCTCATTATTATTACAAATTGAGTTGGGATTTTAGATTTAATATTACCCAATTAGATATTCAAGATTTGCATAAATTAGAGTAGAAAATGCTAAACTTAAAGGCTGGGATACTTTAATTAAGTTGTGCATGTGCACCCTTCTTGTGCACCTCAAATGTGCATATGACCCTTTCATATGGGGGATGTTTTGATTAATCCAAGTAAGGTTTTAGACCCATTAAAGTGTATTGATTTATAGGACTAAAACCCTTAGAATTGACCATAGAAATTGTAAGTGGGATGCCATACTTTAGAGAGAGATAATCCCCTTAAAATATTTCTTTCTTTCTAGAGAATAGAAGCTCAAAGAAGGATGATTTTTTATAAAGGAAATCCTTGGTTAAATTGGAAATTTGTTAGAATAAAATTATGGCTAAACTCTAGTTTTGACTTAGAAAAATCCTAGAGAGAATGAGTCTTTTTAGTACAATATGGAACCATGTATTAATGGAGGGAAAGATTTTTAGAACTAGGAATATGAGTAAAGACTTACCCATAGGCCAAGACTTTAATTTTGCATCAAAATCCTTGATGAGCAAAGAATTACCCTAGTCAAATAAGGAGCGAGAAATCATGGAAATTTGGTAGAAAACATCGTGATTAATGTAAATAGTTAGTACAAGTTAAGAGACCTTAGGTGAGTAATGAAGCTTAGGAATTCATTTCAATCGAGGGAATAAAATGATGAAGTTGTGTTTAAAGAGAAACTTTGCAAGGACTAGAAAATTCTCTAGTTCATCCTAATGTACTTAGAAGTGCAAGCCAACCTTGAATTCAAGATGAACCTTAAATAATCCTCTTTTTGAGGGATAAAAGTTCCAAACATTATTAAAATTAGAGAATTGGTATTCTAAGATGTGATGGGTCTAGGTCTAGTTTATCCCAATCAAAGAAACACATATCTGTCCTAGCTCTAGTTCATCCTAATATAAGAAAGATACATCGCTTAAATATAAAAAGCTTAAACCACCTATCACCAGCAAGAATCTTAAACACAAGCTATGATAGGAATGAGCAATAGCAACTTTAAAGATTTTCTTGAGAATATAAATTTTCTTGAAAATATTTGGAGACATGTAAAAGTTGGCCATATCAAATTATGAATTCCAACCTCCTCTTACTTTAACCACTAACCTCCTCTTACATGTAAAAGTGGGCCATATCAAATTATGAAAATTTATGCAGCTTATAGACTTTAGGTTGAGTAATGTGTTTGCTTGTGCTTACACGTGTGCATGCACATGTGCGCACACGCGCGTGCACACGCACACACATAGATATATATATATACAGAGAGAGAGAGAGAGAGAGAGAGAGAGAGAGAGAGAGAGAGAGAGAGAGAGAGAGAGAGAGAGAGAGAGAGAGAGAGAGAGAGAGAGAGAGAGAGAGAGAGAGAGAGAGAGAGAGAGAGAGAGAGAGAGAGAGAGGGAGGCGGCGGGCTTGTTCCATGCACAGTTTGCATAGAAATGAACTTAAGTCCACACATTTTTATTTTCAATCGAGACAATCTTAACCATGTCCAGAACCTTGCATAAGCACATCATAATCTCAAGTATATTTTTGGCACATCTTGATTTTAAATTGATTGAACCAATAAAAATTGGTGCTAGGGCCATGCATTGCTTTCTTCAAGATTGCGAGTTGGCAAACTTAAGAGAAAACTAGATGCACTTTACAAAGGTTGGAATTTTATTATGCAAGAGAGACTATGAGGTTTTTAGTAAGTTCATTGTGCTCACTTAAGAAGTGTGTCCTATCCTGATGGGCTTTAGCCCATGAGTTCCCTTATGCCTCTTGAAAGGGGGGTACAAGGTTTGACCCTTCTGGCATATGTAATGCAGTACAGGTCTCTTGAAAAAAGAAGGTGTGTTTTTTTTTGGGAAATACTTATATATACTTATAAAACATCAATTTATACGTGCCCATCATAGACCATCACTTTGGATAGTTCAAAAATTACAAAAGAAATCTAGCAAGCCTCATTTAAAAGAGAATAGACAAACTCCCACATCTTATCTTCCCAAACAAAGGATGAGTTTTCCTAGCTAAATTGATAACCCAATTGGATCCCTACAAACAACAAGATGGACTCAATGTATATCTTCAATCTTCAAGCAGACTAGCATTGTCCAAACCTTTAAATCTGGTCTCCCTCTGCTCCCTCTACATGATATTCCATCAAGGCAAAGAAACTATAGACCTATGCTACTTAGTCTTTTTATAAGATCTTAGTGTCTTGGGCCGGGTAGTCTTTGTAGTTTCTCTTCCTTGAGGTTCCAACAGATCTAGTCCACTTGTGATGTCGAGTAGACTTATTTGATATTTGAAAACACAAGGAAATAGGGTTGGCCCCATAGTATGTCGAGATGTTCCCCTAGATAATTTATATAAGAATCTCCACTGGCCCCCCTCATTACAATCTTTATAATAAATCAAAAACCTTTTCATTGTGTGTAATTGATTAACATTAAACAAAGCAATAATGATTAGCCTTGCACATTCTCTTAACTTGATCAAACTCCACCCCTTGCTTAATTGAAAGACCTTGGCATTCCTTGAACTCCAAATTTCCCTTAGCCCTATATACCTAATCATGGTAACAATGCAAGTAATGTCTTCCCATAGCCCTATATACTAATCATGGTAACAATGCGGGTAGTCTCTTCCCATGACTCCTCTTCTTTACCAATTTGACCAAGTGAGTCTAGCCCCAATACCCTGAAACAACCATTTGGTCATCAATGTCCAAAAGCCCCTTATAATAGGGCAGTTACCAAAAGCATTCCATTTCATCAATGTCCAAAAGCCCCTTATAGTAGGGTAGTCACCAAAAACATGCCATTCATCATTGTCCAAATGCCCTTTATAGCAAGGCAAATACCAAAAGCATACCATCCATCTTCTAATGCACAAAACATCCAGGGAAAGTCCCTAAAGTAAAGTTATTTTTCCATTATTTACAATCCAAGGGGAGAGCTCCATATCATGATCTTCCATAGAAATATTCTAACCCTTTTCGGAATTCTTAGCTTACACAGTAGTGGCCATCTTTTCTTCTAGGTAAATAACCCCCATTTCACCTTTCAGATTTGGTTACAATACAAGGCATTCTTGCTCGAGGAAATACTCTCACCACCATAGATGAGCTTGGTTATTGGATGGTCCATATTTGGCGATAATACAAGGCATTCCTACCAGAGGAAATACAAGGAATTTTTGCCAGAGGAAATACTCTCAGCATCGATGAGAACCAATTGTTTTTTTTTTGGGTGGGAGTGTGGTGAAGACCTATAGACCCTCCACTACATCGAGTACTTTTTTGGCTAGCATGAGATCCTTTGAATTGATATTGTGCATGTAACCTAATTGTCTTTCATCCCTCCATCCTAGTAAGGGGCCATCCCACAAATCCCCAAAATATATCATCACCCTGTTTTTTAGTCTCTTAGCTATTCCTACATCCCCAATTTGGCTTGGGGTGAAGTTGTGAAGAGAAGGTGAAAAAAGAATTCCCAGTGACTCTAGTGGAGCACCATTCCACTTAAGTAAACCCAATATGTCTTTCCAAGATTTACTACCTGATGCAACACCTTGAGAGGTGCATGAGAAAACACCTTATGTACCCATGAAAGTCTTTTCCATATCCCCTTGCACCTTATCATCACCCATCCAATATTTGTTTGATCACCTTGGCCCAACACTCACTCTAGTTCAAAAACATAGGTAGTAGGGAAGCTAGTCTAGCCTTAGCATAAATAGGCAGAAAAAACAGGATCCCTAATCCCCCCAAACTCTTTAAGCATTTAAATATTTCCCATGGCAGCTAAGTGGAATACCTCTTATTATGGTTTTCTCAAATTTTCACAGGAGTAAAAGTATTCTAATGAGCTTTCATAAAGTCAATAGTTTGTTATAAAAACATGATGTAGGAAATAAGGATGGAATTAATTATATTAGCTCTAGCATGGAAAGGCAAGACAACCCCTTCTCACTTACTAACCTTAAAAATGGCCATTTGACCAAATCTTTCTTAGAAACCCCAACCGCAAGAGGAGTCTTGATCCAAACCTTTAAATTTGGTCTCCCTCTGCTCCCTCTATAGGATATTCCATCAAGGTAAAGAAAGTATACACCTACTACTTAGTCTTTTTATACCATCTTAGTATCTTGGGCCTTGCCTTGAGTAGGGTAGTCTTTGCAGTTTCTCTTGCTTGAGCAAGGTATTCTTTGTAGTTTCCCTTGCTTGAGGTTCCAAAGATCTAGTCCACTTGTGATGTTGGGTAGACTTCTTTGATATCTGAAAACACATCTATCTTGTGCTTGCTTCAGCATCCCCTCATTCATAATTTGTGAGGCTATCTCCTCCTGCCATTTAAACCTTTCCAAAGGAGGAGGTTTCAATCCCTTTTTCCTTTAATAACTCAAAGGAGTTATTAGAAAAAGGTACTATTAGGCATGTTCCAGCACTAAAATTCCTTAGTAGAAGCTTGAATCCAAGGGGTAGAGCTAGGAGACAAACTCTCCACAAAAACACATGGGCTTTCACTAGGGATCAGAGCATCCCATATCAGATTCCATCTTTTTCCAAATGTTCCCATCCAAGTTAATTCTCCAAACTTTATTACAGACATTCATTTCCAAATGTTCCCATCCCAACTACTATTGAGGAAGGGAGGCATGCTTTTTAGGAATGTCTTGCATTAAGGATGTTTTGGGGGAAAGAAGGTAGATGGGTAGAGGACAACTCAGGAGTGAGAGTGTCTTGGTGGGATTCGCTATCGAGAAAGCTACACAAGATGACTAATGAGATTGATTTGATTTTCTGCATTATTAGGTATCGGTGTGTTAGTGGGTGATTCGGGTCTCGAGAAATGAATTATTTTTTTGCAAGGGGGACAACAGGGAGTAGAGGCCATTGAAGTAATGCTTAGAAGTGTACATTTTTGCTGGGCTATGTATAACATCAATAGGATGAACGATAATAGATATATTGAGGCTGTCTAGGCATTACTATCTCAAATGTGGGTTAGCCTAATGAGTTTGGTCACTTGCACTTATACACATGGGATGATGTTAGAGTGAAGTTTCCCAAATTTGGACCAAGATCTAGAAGGTGGTACCTCAAAGATCAGCACCAGAAGAGAAACCCTATGGGAAGGAGGCTAACAATGAAGATATGGATTAAAGGAGAAGAGTTTGAACAACAGTCCCCCAAGGGATACACCTCTGATGTGCTTCTTGCATGTATGTAGTTGGGATACCACTTTTCATGGGGAAATTCTTCTTTTTCATGGGAGGATGAAATGTGGGAATTAGTGTGTAGCCTACTGAATAGAAAGTGGGATTAAACCTATGATGATGTAAATCTGGTATGCAAATTAGATGTCTACTGAGTTTTTGATGTAGACATTTTGTAAAGGGATGTTAATATTAATATATATATATAATTATTATTCCCAAAAAAGAGAGAAAAAGGTAGTATCAGAAAAATGCATGTGCCTTATATCAGGATGAAACTTCCCAAAGGCCAAGGCATCAAAATTTTGACCCTTCCTAGTTTCCCCTTTTATTTGCCTAAAGCTCTCTCCTCCTGCCATTTAAACCTTTCCAAGGAGGAGGTTTCACTCCCTTTCTCCTTTAATAACTCAAAGGAGTTATTAGAGAAGAAGGTACTCTCAGATAAATCCCTCTTCCTTATATCAAGATAAAACTTCGCAAAGTCTATCAAAACTTAGACCCTTCCTAGTTTTACCTTTTATTTGCCCAAAGCTCTTGAATCCACTCCCTTTCTCCTTGCCCATTTAATCCATTTATAGCCCTCCTTAGACAATTTACCCTCCTCAATGGCCTCTAGTTGACTCTTACCTTTATCAAGCAGAAGTGTGTACTTTTCCTTCTGAAAATCATAGCTCCTGATCTATTTTATTCAAGCAAACTTTATTTTGCTTTAATTTATGCCACTCATGTGGCATAAATTAATGCAAAACCTTAATGCCCAAATAGGTAAGCCATTCTCTTCCCTTGCGATTGCTAGCAGATGATAGGGTTCATCACGGCAACCAAGGTCAAGGTTGTGGTGTCGCTACCAAGCATGAGGTTCACTACCACCTCCTATTCGCGCAAGAAACAGAGGTCTATTCTATCGGCTCTGCTGACACGAGCGAGAGAGAGAGAGAGAGAGAGAGAGAGAGAGAGAGAGAGAGAGAGAGAGAGAGAGAGATCTGCCTCCTATAGCCCCGTCAGGAGGATGAGAAAAACAAAATAACTCTACATGTTAGAGCGAGAGAGAGATCTACATAGCAAGCCATTGCAGTGGGACGAGACATCTCTCGGTGCAAAGAGAGAGTGCCGTAGAGACATAACACCCTTGCTTCTCTTCTTGTTCTAGAGAGTGCAATCTGTTGAGTAGGTGCATGTTGAAACACAAATTAGAAACTTTTTAATAAAGATCGTTTCCTATTTTTGAGCCTTACATTCACATAAATAGTAACCCAAAGAATTTAATTAATCACATGCTCAATTTTGATTTTGGTGGCCTATTCATTAGGTAATTCAGGGTTGTTTTGAGTCAAATTATCATTGCTCTTCACACAAAAACCTTCCCATAGGAGAGAGAGAGAGAGAAGAGGCAAAGCACCAAAAGCAAGACCAGGTGGAGTTGAAAGATGCTAATCAGAGTGGTGCTGCGTGCCCGTTACAAGGCTGAAATGAGGGCAGGGCTATGGCTTGCAATCTCATGACCCACAGCGCAAGACCATGGGTACTCTTGGAAGTGAGCTATCATCCTTGGACTCATGGCGGTCTTCTTCTTCTCAGTTATGGCAGGAGCCCTTCGCGTCGCCAGCTCGCACGCTATCCTTACCCCGTTGCCAGGTACCAGGTTCGATTCCTTCCCAAATCAATGGCAGCTGCGTGGATTACGACAAAGGCCTGTACGTCGCCCGCCCACACACCATAGTCCCTAGCATCAAGCACTTGCCCAAAAGATTCAAAAAGCTTGTGAGGAGAAAGAGGAAATCCCAGCATGATTTGGACATCAGTGAGCTTGTGCAGAGAGTCCTTGCCATGAATCACAAGGATGACATTGATGGCCTCCTCAACCATTGGATTGGCAGATTCAACAGGAAGAACTTCCCAATTTTGATTAAGGTACCCTTATCTTTTCAAAATTAAGCCACGTAATTTTGGTATCAATTTTTGCATCGAGATTGATCAATAATACTGTGTTTGGTAGTATTTTCCAAGGGCATCACAAAGTAGGACGGTTTGTCACACCGCCAAACAGGCAACATAGATATGGACTGATAGTTTCATATCAAGCCATGCATGTCCAAACCAGTGCTCAAATAGTTTCCAATAGGCCGAAAAGCTATACAATGGGTGTGAAATGATCTTGAATGTTGGATGTCACATGCACCCATGCACTGAGGTGCAGTGTGACACTGGCTCATCATCAATGCCATACTTGTATAGGATTAGTACCTTTTTAGGACTATTTGTCTTACGTTGTGACCCCATTGTGAGCCCTAGTCCAGGGACATGTTAGGCACGAGCTATGTAGGTCCTTCCAAGCCTTAGGTGTCAAAGTCTGTCACTTAACCCACTTGGAGAACAAATGGTGGATATAGGTCTTCTTAGTTAGCATAGGCATTCCATAGCAAGCATGTAAGCATTGGCTAGCAAGGCTTTAGGCCAGCCCAAGAACCAGCCTAGGTGCCTTGCACTTGGCAGCCCAAAGGCCAACCAAGGGCTAGCATGGGCATAAATCATGTCGGCCAGCCATAACAGTCCACTAGGGACCTGTCAGCCAGTATTAGGAGCAGTTGGCCACACGTGTGAGGCGATGATGGGAAAAGGAGCATTTAATACCTATTTTCTGCAGTCATGAGCACATTTAGCAGGCCAACAAGCAGGTAAAACCGACCAGCAGCAAAGCTCATATATAAGAGAACCCTCAGTCATTGCCTAAAATCATCGTATTCTTCATAGAGTTTAGTAGTCATACATTGCAGAAGCATGTGTGCTTAAGACCTTGGTCTTGTGCATACATCCATCTCAGCCCAGCACTCTTGTGCTACAGTCCCAAGGCAGCCCGAAGCTATATTCAGCATTCAGCCTTCAGTCTTGCATCACCTCAGGCTTCAGCAGGTTTGGGTGTGCATTAGGCTCTCCAAAGTGGCTTCAAAGTTGTCTTCAACCCGTTTGATGGTTCAGCAGGATGCTTGGTCTGCATTGTCCTTGCATTTGGCAATCCATTGTCCTTGCATTTGGCAATCCTTTGTCAATCATCTTCAGTAAGTTTTCTGCATTGTAATAGAAGTTCTCCAAAGTAATAAAGCACATATCCTACATTGCGGGAGGGGACCCTTAAGTGGGTAGATTGGGACCCAATGTGGTGTCGTCTTGCAGTCTCTCTCTATCTCTTGTGAATAAAAGATTAAAGTGGATTGGTTCATGCTCACTAACATAAAGGTATAAAGAAGGTCTTGCTCATCGTTACACAATCATACTAGTTGCATGTTACACTGGTATTAAAGTTTCTGGTTGTGACCCAACTTGACTACCTAAAGTGAGAGCATTCCGTGAATGGTAAAACTGAGGTCAAGAAAAACCACCCAGCCATTCACCATGTCATGAGAAGAAGAAAAAAGCTTCAAAGAAGAGTAGAGTCCAAAAACACCTCGGACCCACTCCTCCGGGAATCCCATCCTGCACGTCGTCCCCTCTAGAAAGCCCCAATCCACTGTGTCGTAGGTTTTCTCGAAATCAAGAAGGATGAAGGGTTGCAATCGTCAGTTGATGGCCTTGGCTAGAATTTTGTTTGCGGTTCCTAGGAGGGTGATGGGTCTCCACTGCTGAATCTCCAATCTGTCACCACCCTCCTTGGGAATCAAATGGACTCTCCGGCATATCTCTTGTTATCATTATCTCATTGAAGGCAGATCTGAGGTGGCCTTCCATGAGATCCTAGTGTAGGAGAAATAAGGAGACTAGACCCCCATCCTCTCCCTGGCATTTGTGCTTAGGTAGTGCCTTCATAGCCTCTACTAGCTCCTTTGCAGTGAAGGGAGTCAATAGGAAAGTCCGTAGAGCAGGAGGAACCACCTCTCTTGTATGTCACCAAACCCATTCATGCGCATCCAGCATCTGTGAAGATAGGGGGGCACCCGTGACGAGAGCTGAAGAAATCGCTCTACCTGTAGTGGTGTGAGGTCATTGCTTATGCAGATTTTCGTGGAACAAAGAGTTGCTATTTTGGCTAGGAAGGCCAAGCAGGATTCCATGTCCTTGAATTTGAGGAGCAAAGGCCACTCCCTAGTGAGGTCCTTCCTTGCTTGCCAAGCATCCATGAATGGGGTCTCAGTGATGCCCATGTTGGAGAGCGATCTTGAAGACCCGCAGAGTTCTATCTTTCATGCAGCAGCTGGCAGCACCCTACATTCAACAACAGCTTGGAACGGCAGCACAAGCAAAGTGCCCTCCTCCAGCAAATGGATTCTAGCTAATGCAAGTGACAGGAGTCGCTGAGGTTCACAGTCTGTCCATTGCACAGAGAACACAACAAGAAAATTACTGTTTAAATTCCTTGTACTTTTTCACTAAAGCAAATGCTGTGTGTCTTGTGGATGTTTGATCATGATGCATGCTATCTATGTGCTGAGGTTCACAGTCTGTCCATTGCACAGAGAACACAACAAGAAAATTACTGTTTAAATTCCTTGTACTTTTTCACTAAAGCAAATGCTGTGTGTCTTGTGGATGTTTGATCATGATGCATGCTATCTATGTGATTCAAGTACCTAATTTAATTGCCTTAATTCACATAGCTTCCACTAGACTCTCTGACACAACAAGAAGAGGGGAATGCATGTCATCACATGAAGGGATTATTGGGTGAGGCTTACGATGGGGGTGTGTGTGTGTGTTCAAGGTAGAGGGTGTGTGAGTGTGTTCATTTATCAGTATTGAAGACAATAAGCCGCTTGTGATCATTGAGGTTCATTCACCTTGTCTTCTGAATGCAAAAGCTGATAGTGCGTAAATGGTATACAAGTGTCTGCTGAATCTTGACCGGGAAGAATTCTTATTCTGAGCAGGAGATTACAAAAACAGGTGCGATTGAGCACAGTAACCGGGTTTTCAACTGGATGAAGAATCAGGAGCTGTATAGAGCTCGGACCGATATTTATAATGATATGATTTGCCTGCATGTCCGACATGACAGACTAGACCTGGCTCGTGGGATTTTTAAGGAGATGCAAAGATGGAGGTTACCTCCTTATCCATACAATGCTATTACTTATTTTAATGTTTTTTCATTTACAGTTTTTTTCATCTTCAACTGTGTAGCACAAGAAAAGATTTTTTTTGGTAAATTTCTATTGGGTGCTGTGTGTGTGTTCATGTCAGATGCAAACCTGATGTGGAGTCATACAATGCGCTAATCAATGCACATGGTCGAGCTCGCCAGTGGCAGTGGGCAAGCAATATCTTTGATGATATGCTGCGAGCTGGGGTACAAACAAGTTGATACATGCAAAAGTTGGTCCTGCTAGTAAACTGATATTGCCAGTCAAATTTTAGAATTGATCACAGTAGTTTTGTATTTTTTCACAGCTTTGAATGATTAAAAATTTGGTACTTAATGTGGCTACTCAACTCCTTAATTATGAGCTAGAGTTGAGGCCCTTTACACAAAAGCCCATAAACCCAGGCGGCAGGCTATAGATGGGCTTGATTGCCCTTCCTTAGTTAGCTCCTCTGACAGAAAGGTTCCTTTCTGTGAGCTCCTCTGACAGAAAGGTTTATGTGTTAGGAATCTAAGCGTTTTTGTTATCTATACCAAGTCATAATTGTCCTCTTACACACCATCACTTGCATGAAACTGCACGTGTATCATGCTTGCTTAGGTGCTCTTTGGCTTGCAGGTTCCTCCAAGTCGACAATCTTACAACAATCTAATCAGTGCGTTTGGGAGTAGTGGCAGGTGGGAGGAAGCTTTGCAACTTTGTAAGAAGATGATGGATAATGGTGTTGGACCTGATGTTGTGACACACAACATCATGCTTTCAGCATTCAAAAATGGAGGTGAACATGAGAAAGCTATATCCTATTTTTATGACATGGAGGCTAGAAACTTCCCAATGGATCGGTATACATACAACATCCTTATCAAGTGTTTGTCTCAAGTGGAGCAGTACGGAAAAGCTATACAAATCTTTTACAAAATGAGGAGCTCAGAGTGCAGTAACTGCAAACCGGACGTAGTGACGTTCAATACGGTCATGCATGTTTATGGAGCTTGTGGAAGGTTTTCTGATACCAAATCCACATTTGAAATGATGCTTGCCGAAGGTTTTGTTCCAGATGTTGTTTCTTACAACACTTTGATTGGTGTGTATGGTTCTGCTGGTTTGCATGAAGAGGCAATGGAGATTTTGAATCTTATGAAGGAAGCTGGGCACAGGCCCAATGTTGTTACATACACGTCGCTTGTCAATGCCTATGGGAAGTCTGGGCAGCCAGAGGAAGCTGAAAAAATGTTTGGCATGATTGAAAGAATGTCTCTTAAGCCCAGTATAGTTTCCTATAATGCATTAATCAATGCTTATACCTTAGTTGGGAAGCTTGATGATGCCATGCGTATTTTCAATGAAATGAAGGGCAAGAAGATTCATCCCAATGGTGTTACCATTTGCACCCTTCTAACTGCATGCAGCAAGGGCAGGCATGTTGAAAAAACACACAGCATACTTTTGGAGGCAGCAAGTCACAATATTGAATTGAACACTACGATTTGCAATGCAGCATTAACGGTTTTAATGGAAGGAGGTGCATATAATGCTGCAGGGGATCTTTACACAACCATGCAAGAAGAAGGAATTCTCCCCGATGAGGTAACGTATGTCCTGCTAATAAGAAAAGCTGGAGCGATGAGAGACCATGTGCAAGCCCGAAAGTATTTTGATGAGTTGTGTACCGGAGCACTAGGATCAACCGTGGAAGCCAGCTCTGCAATGATTGATATCTATGCAAAGAAGGTAGGGGTGCTTAGAACCACTTCACAACTAGATTTATCAAGTTATTGAAACTCAGCCAGGGCTCCCTTGTACACAGGGTATGCATATCGAAGCACAGGCGGTGTATGAGAGCATGAGAAGGCTCGGTTGCCGACCAAATGTTGTAACCTACACCTCATTACTCTATGCTTATGGTGTCAAAGGTAATCTTAAATATCTACTCCTTTTGATTTGTTTAAAATTTTAAATGAGCTACTTGTTTTCACTGTTATAACTGCAGAAGTGGTAGAGACATTGACTGCTGTGTGCAGGACTGCTGAAAGAAGCAAACAGTATTTTTGAGGACATGCTAGCAGAGGGAGTTGTCCCAGATATCATTGTCTACACTGCTCTGCTATCTGCTTTTAATAAAAGCGGCCATCCAGAGAAGGCTTTGGAGTTTGCTGCGAGCTTGCAGCAAACTGAAGTTTGTTTCAATGAAGTTACATACATGGAGCTGTTAGCTTCTTGCAGCAAGTAGGTAGTTGTCATTATATGCCATTTTTCCTTGTATTGCAAATGAAGTTTGTTTCCATGAAGTTACTTCTTGTTGTCAATACATGCCACCTTTTCTTACAAATAATCAATGGAATATATTGAAGGGCTACAAAAAAGACATCTTTTTTGCTGCAATGATGTGCTTGGAGTGAGTATTAAGCTGAAGATTTGGAAACTAACATGGCATTTTTTTGTTGGCATAGGTTAAGGGATTCGAAGACAGCTCTTGCCGTCTTTCAGAAAATGCAAGAAGCAGGAGTAGTCGCAACATATGGGATGGTGCACCATTTGCTTCTTGCAGTTGGGAAGAGTGGAAAAGTGGAAGAAATGCTGAAGGTCATCTATACATTGTTTTTTTAAAATAAATTTTATATCAAAGCTCCTTGCTTTTATTTCTTCAGCTGCACAAAATTCTATCCTTGCTTGCCTGTCTTACTTGTAACCTTGAAGACCTGTTAAGTAGCTTTAGAAAATTGTTTGGTGTGTAAGCATGGCTCGGTTATGCTGAGTTTTCTAGAAGGAAAGAGGCAATGCAAAGGGACAAATGCAATATGGAAGTGTTGGGGTAGAATTATAATCGGGGCAAGGCAGGCATGAAGCTCTTGGGAGATTGAGAAGTGCATAGGGCACAAAAGTAGGCTGTGATTTAGTTCAAATTTTTTCTTTCTTCTTTATCTCTGTTATTTGCTTGCACCAGCAAGAGATGCAGGTTTACTTGATGACAATATGTCCAGCTAAGTGGACAAATCTTTTATATTTAAATCACCATACTGATTTTCAATCACTTCTTTGACAGCAGAGGACAAACTCAGCCATGATGAAGGCTAGCACTAAAAAGCAAAGCTATCAAATGTAGCCATGTTAATCATGGATGAAATCCCCACAGCAATCTCTGCATAAAGTCTTGAGATTGGTGCGTCAGATCAGCCAAGCAACCCCTTATTCACTACTTTGAAAGGCTGGGTGTTATCATGCTCAAGGGGAAAAAATTAATCCTCCACATCACACTGCATACATTCTTTGCATGTGTCCTTCAAGAAATCAACAGTGAGCAAAGATTTGCATGCATAAAGGATTGTGGACTTCAATTTTGGCATCTGTGTTTATTCCACAATTGCATCATCAGATCAGTGATTAGCTGCCCTCGTACTAGCTTTTAGAGGACCTCCGGTTTCCTTAAGAAAGATGTTTACAGGGTTTAGTAGTTTTTAATCATAATTGGGCTTGTTGAGGATCTATGCACCACTCCCGACTCATGAGAAGTATCCTTTTAACAAAATTAAGATATTGATCCTGACCGTCCCCACTATCTTGGGGTTTAAAGGCAACCAGCCCCTCTCCAGCTTGTGCCAGAGGGATGGCTCCTAGATAGTACCACAAGGCTAACTGTAAAGGCTTTCTTTCTTTGTGTTAAACCCATTCCTTTCTTTCTTTTTCCCACCGCAGGGGGGGGGGGGGGGGGGGGGGGGGGGGACCTATGCTCCTAAGGTTTTCTTGGTTTATTGTAGAGGCTTTCTTTAATTGCATTAAACACACTCCTTTTCTTGGTTTTTTTTTTGGGGTGTTTTCTTCTTTCTTTTTTCAACTTGATTCTTTGTTCCTCGTGTCTCAAGAGTAAGAAATCTATATGGACTGTTTGGTGATGCTAGCAGTCCGTGACTTTTTTTTGCAGGTGTTCTATAGACTAAAAGAAATGGGTGTGGAACCAACACCGCAGATTTACGACACTCTGGTTAGCTGTTTTGCAGGAGCTGGCAAATGGAGGAAGTGTACGGAGGTTTGTGCTGAAATTCATGATCATACACAAGTAATATGAATCTTGTTTCCACCAATGTGCGTTCAGTTTTCAGAGACTTACCTTATGTGTTCATCTCTGTATGATGTCCCATTTTGCAGATCCTAAGCTGGTTCAAAGTGGCAGACTTCAAGCCCTCATTTCAGACTTTCAATTCTACACTGGAATGTTTGGAAATGGTGGAGCAATGGGAGGACTACCTGTGTGTGTACAAGGAGATGATATGCAAAGGGTCAGTATGAGTATGCTATGTCCTTTTTACCCCCCCACCCCTCTCTATACTTGTCCAGATACGTACCCCTATTCATGTCCAGGTATCAAAACAATGCCATTCCTTAAAAGAGTAAGGAGTTCGTCTTTTTTATGTATCTGAAGCCATGGCACTGTTCATGCATGTAAAGCAGATACACACCAAGCAAACGGATGGTTGATACACTGGAAAAAGCTTCACAATGTATGGGGCCATGGGAAGATGCTTGGAAATTCAAAAGCATTGGAAGAAATCCAAGCAACAGGGAGAATTGTCTTGCACATGCCCATTAGACTGGAGACGGGTTTTTATGAGTTGACTCCAGAGGGTTTTAATGCTCTCTTTGATCACACTGGAACATGTAGAAATGAAGTCTCAGGAAAAGGTGAGATTTTTGGTGCAAAAAATAGAGTATGCCTCTACAGACATAATCCCCTGAGCCCTCCTAATCTTGATAAAAAGGGAGATCTCACTGGCTTGTCCCTCATGAGCAGGAGATCCCCTTTGTCCAAACCTTATAGGTGGGGGAGATGTCAGTGAAAACTTCAAGTGGTCGAAAGATACAATGCAACAATGACCAATCAGCTGGAGAGGAAATCTTGTGAATCTTTATACTGCAAGTGGCAAGGTGTCGCCTATTTGGTTGTCCCTGTTGATCTGGTAAGCCGTCCTAAGCAACTCAAAATGATGACTACTATGAAGTGCTAGGTTATATGTTGCATGTGTGAGGCAACAATAATATCATCAGTTAAGCTGCTTAATGGCATACAAGGGACACCCTTGTCTGATAGATCTCTGAAACATGAACTTTTCAAAGAGTTGCCCGGTAACCAGTACTTCGGCTGATGCATTGCAGAAGAGAATCTTTGTCCATGTAACAAATTGGCTCCTTGCTTCTCATAGCTTGCACTATATCTATTCAAGCTTATCATAAGCCTTCTCAAACTTCAAAGTTAATTATGAAGTCTTGTTTGGAGTCTTTGGCATATTCAATCCCCTCCCACAGGGTTATTATTGCATCCAAAATATACCTCCCCTCGATGAAGCCTTCCTGCTAATGTTTATGCTATCTTGTGTTTTGCAGCAAAAGTTGAATGGGGAATGTGTGTGTGGTGGCATGCAGGTACATGCATGGGCATTGGGTACCCACATACATGCAGGTACCCACATACATACAAGTTGAATATGATCCATTATGATGCTTATGATATACCATGAGGTTGGATGGTAAAAGAATTATGTACCATCTAGCCGATCTAAGGTATGCTGGAGTATCTATCATATGTAAATTTGTTGGCTCGTGATAGATTTATGTGCTTTGCAAGAAACTTCAAAAAGTTATAGAAAATTCAAACAAACTCTCTCTCAATTTTCCTTCATGAATTTGGTTTTTTTTCCCCCACTGGATTCAAATAAATCTCAAAAAGTCCAGTCTTTTCATTTCAAAATCGATTTCTTAAAAATAAATTGTTTGATTTTTAAATTATAGGAGGATTTAGAAAATTCAACATCTTTAATTTAAGTAGCTTAATTATATAAAAAAAAGGTTATCTTAGTGTGGGCAGCTTTGGACCACCCGCAACAGGTGCCTTCTCAGCAATGGGCCTCCCCTCAAGCTTCCTCTCAGCCTCAACAACAGTCTCAGCCCCAAGCAGGAGGCACTACTCCAAAGGCGTAAGGGGCATAAAAAAGAGCCAGGGGTTGGCCTTGGGCCTTCCCGTTGCCCCCTCCTCTTCTCAATCCCTCAGAAATACCTCAAGCCGCCAAGAGTTACTCTTCAGAGTGCTTGGAGTTTTTTGGAGCCCTCGCAGAGGTAGGTCTCTGAGCCTTGGAGGGGATGTTTTAAGGGACCAAGAGGTAAGGAAGTCCTCCCTCCCTTTTTGGTAAATTCTTCCATTGCTGCATGCCTAGATCCCCTGCCAAAGCTATTTAAGAATGGATTGTAGAAAAAGCCTCTTATCTTCCTAATGGTTACATTCCAAAGTCATTTAATGGCTAAGGAAGTTCCCTTTGTTGGCCAATGGTCTATCAGAAATCAACCCTTTTAGTGGCCATAAACCTAAGTCCATGTTTGGATTGGATTTCTTGATTTGCTTATTCCTCTATATTTTTGTGTAGAATTCTTATGCCATACCTTAGGCAAATTCCGACCCGACAATGGTCTAATGCCTAGAATGTGTGGAGATTAATCTACATGAGCCTCTACAAGATTTCATTTCCATTAAGTGTGGTTCTAATCTCCCAGCTTTCAAGAAAAAACTTGTCTACAAGAATCTATCCAACTCTTGCTTTTTCTGTGGTATACAAGGGCACTTTCTAAAAAAGCCATGTTGGATGCAAAAGACGAAGGGTCAATCTTCTATCCCTTCTCAAGATCCTGCCCCTTCCTTTAAGGAGAACTAAAATGAAGGATTTGGCTTTGTTATTAAAGGAAAAAAACAAGTTGCTTCTCTTCTCTAGACCATCTTCACTTATCTAGTCCACATCTTCATCCACATTAAGTTGAATGCTCCAGAAAATTATCTAGAAGTCAAGTAGCTAGCAGTTCATCTTCACCCATAATAAACTCAATGCTCTAGAAAATTATCTGGAAAGTCAAGAAGCTCCTTAACCCTAGCAAGGAAAGAGAATGTCCCCATCCCTACCAAAGAGTTAGATGAGGTGGAATTCTACATCCTAGATAAAGCAAAGGACACTAAAATGGAAGAAGCATCATCTGAAGAAGAGATGTATTAAAGGGTTCTACCCTCCCCGCCCCCTGGGGGGCCCCTCTACTTCCCTTTTCCAAGGTTAGACCCTTGTCCTACCTATAACACCCCCAAGATTTGGTGCTATAGCTTATTGGTGTAATCAGATCAACCTCAACCTTGATGTTATTGCTCCCAATGAACGAACCTCCAACTTGCCAGGAAGTTATTTAGCTTCATACTAACCATTCAGATGTGAGAGGTGGGATTGCCTTGGTTACCCATCCCAAGTGGAAAGATGCCATCAAACATATTGGCTTTCATCCCCTCAACATGTGGGGTCTACTACCATCTATGCTTAAAGGAGAATTCTTTTTTTTAATTCTCACTACTGGTCTCCACAACACCATGGCCTAGCTTTGTATTCTTTATCCATCCATACAGGTGATTGTATCTTACTTTGGGATGTGAAAGATCATAGAAGACCTAAATGATAGACTTAATAATGGTCGTCAAGTTATTAGGGGAAAAGCTGGAATAGCCTTGAGGGTAATTTAATTCTGACCGATTCCTCCTTTGCCGAAGATTTTACTTGGTCTAACAAACATGATCCCCCCTTTCTTTGAAAACCTAGACCGTATAGAATCTACATATCCAATAACTTGATTAGCCTTTTTCTAGCATCAAGAACCAAAGTCCATACCATCATCCGATTTGCCATTAATATGTTTTCATCATCCTTAACTCACTTGTGTAGAGTCCATTCTTTTTGGTTTCACATTGACCCTTGAGTCTTCAAGCTTCCCATTGTAAAAAACAACATTGAAGAGATAGGAACCAAGAACTTCTCCACTAATATCTATCTAGTTGTGGCCCAATGTGTTGTGAGAGAAACTAAGGTTCTTCTAGTTTCTACTTCGAAATAGGCTCCCGTAGTCAAGACGAAAAGGAGGACTCAAAAATATTTATTTGAAGAGGAAACCCTCTTAGGATGCCAACTCTTTGAACATAATATCATAGCTTAACCAAGAGCTCAAAGTGGAAGAACAAGTTCAATTTAGACTACTCTACACTAGGGAATGGTGGGTTGGGAGGAAAGATAGACCTACAAAGAAACCTTTGCAACATTACTAAAAGCCAAAGCAACAAAGGATACTATATCCCTTCTTCTTAAAGAGAGCAACAGGAAACCCTTTGCTTTGTCAAGAACTATTATGCCATTATCTTCTCTAAGATCTCCCTCTCATCACTTGCTATCTGCACCTACTGGCAGAGTGTATCTCTAGTCAGAGAGGTTACCATTCCTCATCACCAAGATGCCTTGCTATTAATGAAAAACTTGAATCTAAAGTTAAGTTCATGAAGATGACAAAAGCTTGAGGTTGGATGATCTCTTTGTTAAATTCTTCAAGACATTTTGAAATCATGTATCCAAAGCTGCCATGATACTCTGGATATTCTCCATATGCTAAAAGTAGTTATTTTGAAAGAAATGAAGTCATCATAAGGAATGGAGTATGCTAAATTGATCTTGAAAAAGTATAAGTCAAGCGGCCCGATGCACAAGCTAGATCAACACAATACAAAGCACTAAATTTCAAAAAGAGGTGGAGAGTAAACAATATTACTGCTTGCAAAAACTTGATTACAAAATTGATGGTGTCTGTCCACTCGTGTACTTTGGGTAAAGAGCTTTGATGGTGATCTAGACAGACTATGGACAAAGGATGTCTTGTTTACAAAAGTGCTTGAACACAATGAACTCGATGATAAACTAAGACTGCCAAATTATTTTGTGTAAAGTACCTAGGGTCGACATGGATGTAGGTTAGCCACGCCGGCCAACCCATGACTTGTTCAAAATGACCAACCGACCACATCATCTGTGTGGGACCATATTAGACTACAACTAAGCGTAGCTCCCATGGCCATTTGAGATCGTATGGGCCCTCAAATAAGCCTTGCAACCTGATAAAAATGTGCCCTTAGTTTGTTGTCCAACACTCACTAATGCGGTCACATAGTCCCCACAAGCATGCATCTTACTTGGCAGAGTGCCAAGTCTACATAAGCTGTCTTCTAACCATGTGGCCACACTTGGCCACCATCCAGTGTCTAAATTGGGAATCGCAGGGTGGTTGTTCACCACAAGGGCTACTCCTTATAAAGGGGACCTTATAACATAGAGCACATCTTTCACCTATAGAAATAACACGAGGGTGGAGCATTAAGCAAATGCTTCACCCCCCCTCCCCCTTAATGTCCACCCGTAGGTGAACTACCTCTTTGGTCCAACACTGTGTCGTGTGACTATCGCACAACTACATTGGTGCTCCCTTTTGAGTAACATCCATGTCTCCTAACCAGATTGCTTCACATGAAGCAAAGCATACTGCCTTTGTACTCAGCCTATGTAGAAGAAAGTGCCACTGTAGGCTACTTATTGCTGATCAAGGATGTAATTCCAGAGCTAATAAGAAAACAGTAACAAGAAATAGATTTCTTGCTATAACAATCTCTTGCCTAATCTATGTCACAAACTCCAATCAATGAGTTTTCCGATTTGTAAGTGATGCCATATCCAATGGTACCTTTGATGTATTTCAACACATGCATCCCTGCTAATTTGAGAAGTTGCTAAGGACACCAATTGCAAAGTGGATGTCATGTTGTGTATTGCATAGGAAGATCAAACTCCCCACACAAACTTCTTGTACTCCTTCATATCTACAAGTGGAGCATCTTCAACAAAAAGCTTCGCATCAACCTCCACGGGTGTAACCAACCATTAACTTGCACTCAGCTATGCCAAATGCCTTCAGAATTTCTCTTGCATACTTTTGCTAAGAAATGAAGTTTTCAATTGACTCTTGCTATACCTCTATCCCCAAATGCATAAGTCCAAGGTCTGTCATGTCAAACTCTAAACTCAATATCTCTTTTGTCTGTGCTGGCGGATCTTCTCTTCATGATTTCCCATCATAATGAGGTCATCCACATATAGGACAATGATCATGTACTTGCCCTACTCAGAGAAAATATACAAATTTGCATCTGACGAGCATTTAGAAAGTTGAGTACTTATTAAAAAAGCATCTATTTGTTGGTACCATGCTCGGAGGGGCTTGTTTTAGTCCATACAATGCCGTCCAGAGTCTGCACACTTTGATTTCTGAACCGAGTATCTCAGACCCAGGTGGTTGCACCACCTGAGTTCACAATATCGGCCACTTCCCATGAGAGACATGTTAGCAAGTATCTCTTGTTTGTACCATATTACACTGTAGGGAGTGAGGACAAGTGTTGTGGGTGTGCCCGCCCATGTGTGAGTTTCTCCATTTTTTCTCATTGTCCATATTTTTCCGAGTTTTGGTAGTCATGCGGGGGCTATAGGAGGTGGTCGACTGGTTTATCTGATGGCCGACTCATGATGTTGCTGGCCGACTTGTTTTGTTGGGGCCGACTTTGTTTTTTTTGCCGGTCGACTAGATATTATCCTAGTCGTGGACATTGTTGGGGCTGTCGGCCTATTTTACACTGGCCCACCAACAACCCCAGGTGGTATATATACCATGCTTCCCCCCCCCACACTTATGTTGTATCTGATGTTATGTATATAGTAGAGTTTATACAGCACCTCTCTCCAGCATTTTTACGTTTTTGTTCTCGTCTATTTTTGTCTCATTTTCGCTGCTCATTTTGACATGGTATTAGAGCCCTAGGTGGCTTGAAGCTTTGGAGATGGTGAGAGCATTCAGGGGTGCTGATTGGAGTATTTCTGGGCTATACGAAACGTGGAGAAGAAGGTAGAAGGTGACATCATTACTGGACAGCCACCTTGCATGTAAGTGCAGCCTCTTCTTCATATTTTTTTTCCCACCCACCCTCCCTTCACAAGACCACGTGAACCCCCGAGATTTGCTCGAGATGGCTGAGAAACACGTAAATATCCCCACCCTCCCGACGTTCCCAGTGGACTGACAGTTGGACGGGAACAACCATGGCATTTGGAAGGTAATTGTGGAGTTTCTCTTGGAGTCTTATGATTTGGCTTATTTCATTGTGGTTGGAGTTCCAAGGCCAAAGTTAGAGGAGGAGGAACTTTCATTACCCACTAAGAAAGAGGGGAGGCAGCCCAAGCACAAGCCCAGGCACAGTTGTGGGATCATGTCAATGCCCGTGTGCATTCTTTCATTTTCCTTAATTGCACACCCCAAGTGATCAGCCACATCAAATACATGACATTGGCTCAAGGGATTTGGCAGCACTTGGCTTCTTTTTGTACAATAGGGTATCGCCAATGAAGAGAATTTCCCTGGAAGTGCAGATGTGAGTGATGAATCCTACAAAGTCTTCGACGATGCAAGAGTGATTAATCCTACAAAGTCTTCGACGATGCGAGAGCTCATCAACAAACTTCAGGCTCTTCAGCAAGAGGTTCTTCAGGTTGGGAAGGAGATATCCTCAGAGGACATGGCTATCACTTTACTATCTCATCTATCCCCTTCAGACTCAGCTTTCTACTCTTCTTTGATCACCAATGAGGGAGGCTCAGCACCATTACATGGGAGGAGCTTGTGCCGATGGTTTTGGACCAGGAAGAGCGGTTTCTGAACTCTCCACAGGGCAGAGGTTTTGAGGCTTTGACTGGCCAGCGGTTGAAAGGCCACAACAATAACAACAAGGGCAAAGAGAAGTCTTCACAGGTGAAGTCTTTTGAGAAGGATCCTGACTCGGATCGTGATGCCTTGAAGGACTTGTAACCATTGTGGCCAGAAGGGTCACTACTGGAGGAAATGTCCTCAGCGGAGCACCAAGAAAGGTGTAGATTCCTTGGTTGCAACCATGACGACTTCAGCTTTTGTGCACTTATAGATTATGGACATCGAAGCTTCATCTTCTTCGAGTAGGGAGGCGGTTGGTCTCACCGTTGGGGATTCTCAGGAGTGGTTTCTAGACAGTGGTGCTTCCAGGCACATGACTCCTTCCCGAGAGTTGTTACAGGATCTTCGAAGGCAAACAAGTCACATCTTTATTGGTGATAAGTCCACTATCTTGATTCACAATGAGGGCAGGTTGGAGATCATTCTCGATGGCAAATGGGGGAAGCATTCCTCCCACGTTCTTTATTTCCCATTTGAGTATGAATTTCTCTTTGCTCAAGAGGGTTAACTCTATAAGGTGTTCAACAAGGTGGTGCACTTCTAGAAATAATATCTATTTGATGATCCTTTGGATGTGTACTAGGTAATCCATGAGGTAACTCATTGAGAAAACAATCAGAAAATTTAGAAATAAAGAAATCATGTGGGGTATCCCTAGGAGGTGGTTCTTCAGCGGCTAAGGTGGTTAACCAAAAATAAGAAAGTTTTCTCCCTCTTCCTCTCAATGCCCTTTTTGCCTGAACATGACTCAAAAGTGGTTGACCCTTGCTTTCAAAATTTCCCTATAAACAAACATTCTTACCACGATGCATAAAAGACATTGTGTGCTTTGCATAATCTATATGTGGTGTGTACTAATGTTGAAAAGGCATTCCCAAATCATGTCAATACAAAGGTACTGCCAAGAAAGTGTGTTCATCAGAAAATTGTGTAATAGAAAAAGCAACATTCTTCACTTTCTTAGTGCAATTATACTTTTGATTTTGAAAAGCAGCCTTCACTTTAAAATGAGAAGGAATTATGTCAAGATAAAGAGCATGTGCAAGACGTTCAGAAATAAAATCGTGTACTACCATCGTCATGTAAGATTGTGATTTCTTTGTCTTGAAATTTTTCTTTTATTTTAAGTAAAGTGTGGTGAAAAAGAATGAGGATCAAGGTTAGGAGTAACTTCTTGATTAAATTTACCATTGAACTCATTACCATTAGACTCTGCTAATCCCAATTAGGAGTAACAATTATGCTCCTCCATTTGAGGACATTAATAAGTGTCATGCAAAGGCATTATAAAGGTTGTAACATTATGAGAGATTGGCCACCCAAGGCCTTAAGTTTTGGGCATCCAAGTGTGAATAAGGGGCCAATTGTTGAGGACATTAATAAGTTTCATGCAAAGGCATTATAAAGGTTGTAACATTATGAGAGATTGGCCACCCAAGGCCTTAGTAAGTTTTGGGCATCCAAGTGTGAATAAGGGCCAATTGTATATAAGATATTTTCTAAGGCCACCCAAAGCCTTAGTTAGTAAGTTTTGGGCATCCAAGTGTGAATAAGGGCATCCAAGTGTGAATAAGGGCCAATTGTATATAAGGTATTTTCTCATAATGATTGGCCACCCAAGGCCTTAGTTAGTAAGTTTTAGGCATCCAAGTGTGAATAAGGGCCAATTGTATATAAGGTATTTTCTCATAATGAAGAGACACAATCCCCCTTTGTGCTATGAGAGTTCTTACTTTGTCTTGAGAGAGAGAGTGTATTTTCTCATAATGAAGAGACACAATCCCCCTTTGTGCTATGAGAGTTCTTACTTTGTCTTGAGAGAGAGAGTGTGTGTGAGAGAGAGTACTCTAGCACATGTGCCTTCTCTATACTTGTATGCTTGCATGCTTGTATGTGGTGAAGTGAGAGAGAGAGATCACCTTGTGTGTTGGTGTGAGTGACTCTACGGTGATAGCGTGGAGGTGAAGCTTGGAGGATTGGAGCTTCTCAAGTGAGCTTGGATACCTCAAGGGACACGAGCTCAAAGCATTGGTAAGTTCCCTACGACCGTTGTGTTCTATTACTTCTTCCAAACATGAATGCATAGAATTCTTTCTTGGAGGTGTGGTAGCTCATAACATTTTTGGCACCGCTGTTGGGGAAACACCTTTGTTTCTTCCATCCTTTTTGAGTTTCATCTCCCATTACACAAGTTTCATCATTACCTTTGCATTTGGTAGTGCATTGTGTATGGAATGAATGGATAAGGTTTAAGTGGAATTGAAGGTTTGTGAGAAATTGGTCACTTTTATTATGTGGGTGAGTATTGGGGTGACCTTAAAGGAAAACTCCACTGTTTTTTCCTTTCGATTTTGATGTTTATATCACCAAATTCGTGAACGTGAACGAGCAAGGTGATACTCTATTTTTGTTTCTTTGAAAAAATCCACAAAAATCATAAAAATAAGGAGCCACTGGTTGTGTTTTGAACTCAAATTAAATTCCTTATGTCTAGCACAATCATTTTGGAGCATCTGGATAAGTAATTTGCACCCAAACTCCTCTGTTGACACAGAAACTTTACACATGAAAGTGCAAGAAAAATAGTTCACGATGGGAACTACTTCCTGCTATCTCACAAGGTGAACCACTCCCGCAATCAGTCTCTAACAATGGGTCCGACAAAATTGTAATCCGTAAACTAGCAAAGAATGCTTCACGACATGAACTAGATTTAGTTCACGAACCTAGTATTATCAGATTAGGGTTAGGAAAGTGCCTTAATTGAGCACATTGAGACCAATAAAATTAGATCAAGGTAACGCTGACTTGTGAATCCGAAGTACTTATTGAAGCACGTGAGTGTAGAAATTAGTTCACGACGTCGTGAACTACTTACCATTTCACGACGTGAACGATTCTCTGACATCTCACAACCACAGAAAACAAAGAAAAATCAGATCGACAATACCTTACCAAAATTCAAATAGGGTAGAAAATTAGCTTATCAAATCACATTCACATGCACTTGAGGTCTAGAAAGCTCATCAGAGACGACCTTACTCCCGATGACAGTGCATCAAAACACCCAAGATCTTCCTATCAAAAGAGTGTTGGTTCAGGCCACTCAGTAGCACTCAATTGAGTGTCTTAAGGAATCTAACCACCGTCGAGACAAGTAGTGAAGAATCCATGAAAGAAGGGCTACGGTTCTCTAGGTTTGGGGAAGAGGAGAAACCACCCTCCCCTACAGGATCTAGTGGTATCAGTGATATAGCTCGGGGATTTTTCGATATCCAAAGCAGCAATGATGAGAGGAAGCGCAATTTGCGAGCACATGTCCATCAATCAGTGCTGGACTAGGTCCAAGGCAAGAATTACCAACCCAACATTCAAGTTCTAGGCTGTCTAACACTGGCACCCCCAAAATGAGAAGAGACTTGGAAAGCACAGCCAGGACAGGTCAAGTATTCTTCCCAACCTCAGAGGAAGTGGAATTACATTTGACAAGGGTTGAAGTAGAATGGCAACTATGAGAATTGAGCTTAAGGAAACAAGAGCTTGATACTCGAAGGGCTAGGGCTGAACAAAAGAAAACCGGAAATGTAAATCTATTTCAATCACGTGGCAAGGAACCAAAAATAGTTATGGGGGAAGGACTGAGTGAGACATTCTAAATTTAGAGCCCATTAATGAAGAGCCAAGAGCGGAGGAAGGGTTTGTGACCGAGGATGAAGGAGATAATCTACCGAGGAAAAATGACGAAGTAGAGGATTGCATGTACACCAAGAAGGATATCGAGCAAATGATCAATCATCTCACATTGTTACAGGACATGGAGCTCTTGATTCTACAAAGGCATACGGAGGGTGCTAATGATGAGCTAGTCCAAAATCAAGTGGTCGGACTGACCTATAGACCAGAAATTCCTAGAAGAGCGAATGTTGGAAGAGGATGAGGTCTAGGTAGGGGGGGAGTAGATCCTCAAATACCAAGGGCGGATCCAACTGTAGATCTTAATACAGCCACAAGGACAGATTTGTTGAATATGGTTGCGAAAATAGGCCAGGGAATGGTCAAGGAACTAGGCACTACTCTAGAATCCAGACCATCCCAAATGAAGCCACACATCATTTCAAAGCTCATACAAAAGTTCTCAGGGGGTATGGGGACCCGATCCAACATGTGGAGATCTTTGAGTCCACATGCAAAACCTATGGGCCAATAAGTTATGTAACCATGATTCATGCCTTCTCTCACTGACCCTAGAAGGAAAACCTCACCCCAATGGTTTCGAACCCTCAAGCCAGAAGATAAAACCAATTTCACTCGGCTCAAGAATGTGTTTGTGCCAAGCTTTTGCCCTAAGTGATGACAGATGGAGTCATGTGGCACAACTGCATAATATCAAACAGAGAGAAAATGAGTCTATACGAGACTATGTATCCCGGCTAACGCACTTGAATTCACGATGTAAACTACGGGAGAGGTTAACTGATGATTAGTTATTTCCCTGGTTTCTAGAGAGAAGTCCGAGATCACAAAATGCATGATTATCTAGTATTAGCCCGATCGGCTACTCTGGATGCATGTTGTAAGTTGGTAATTGAATATGGAGACAATATGCTTGAATTGCCACAACTTGAAGATGTCAAAATATCTTCGACACCAACGACTTCGCGAGTTTTGAGTCACCAAGAAACAGGAACTCAGAGCAAGCAAGTTGGGAACATGACTGTGGACGAACTCAGTAATGCCATACTGGACAAATTGAAGGTGAAGGATGAAAGAGAAGCATCTGGGCATGGGCATACCCATCTTTACCCTCATAGAGATTTGGTATTGTGTTCTATGTGCAGATTGAATCACACTACCACTGAATGCCCACAATTAAGAGTAAGTCCATTACTCTATCGTGCTCATTGTATTAAATTAGGAAATCATGACACTTCCATGTACAAGTATCCAAGATTTCAAATCGTAGCACAACTAATGGCACCCACATCTCACCGCTGGCTTTACCAGCACCACCCGTGCAAATCATTGCAGCTGTAGGACAGCCAAACCCTTTCTAATTACCTAGGGGGATGTTTCGAATACAGGACACTTCACCTCTTCCACCACCTATTCTACCACCACAACCACCATAGGCTAAAATCAACCAAGTACTGATTAAGGAGCCATCAAAGGATGTTGAAATGGTGCATGAGGTAGAAATCAATGGTGATTACTATGAGGAAACTGCAAAGATTGCACCAAAATTTTATGTCTTACAAAATAGCACGCTAGTATTAGTGTTTCAAACCACGGTATAGTGGAAAGGTAAGGACATAAACACAAATATGAGGAGGGGACCACTACAATGTTTTGGTTGCGGTGGACCTCATCGAATAGCAAAATGTCTAAACAAGAATGTGGTTCATACGCATCAAACTCAACAAATGATTGCACCACCTAATGACATGCCAATACTTACTTGTACTAAATGTGGGGTTGATCATTTGATCAAAGATTTTCCTTTCGCGCAACTAGTTCTGCTTCCACTTCTAACCAGGCCACTATCCGGACCATAAGTGTGCAGCCTGGAAACATCACGCCACTGAATGTCCTGACATGAGCACAAGCCCAACTAGGGGACAAAGGGAAGAACCCAGCAGATGCCACCACTTCTAGAACTAACAAGAGAAGGAGGGTGAAAAAGTGGGTAAAGGTGACACCAGGGTCACAATTCAAGATGGATCTAAAGAAGATACTATTGACACACCGGATCCATGCAATCAAGAGAAGAGAGTGATCAAGCGCTAAAATCAGATAAGCCTGACCAAGGGGCACAAGGAGAAAAACCAACAATCCCTAAGGGAATTGGTGAATACCCAAATGTTGAAGAAGAGATAAGAAAGCTTGAAGAAGCTAGGGCCCTAGTAGAAGAGTGTCACGACTTCACGAAGCCAAACTACGAGCTAATTGGGCCAGGGATACAATTTATCCAAGAAACTAACAGATAAGGGAAAGAGAATTGAATGTACCTACTCCAATTCTAAAAGAGTCGGAAAGCGGGATCTCAAGAAAATCTTATGTCAAGAATGTTTGAGGAGGTTGCGTAAGATGAGTCCATTCATTCATTCCCTAGGGATGGATATGAGACACACACATGGAAGGAACCCTCACTTGCCAGAGAGCCTAGAGACATAGGCACCCTCGCAGCTGTACTATCCACTTCCATACAAATGCCATTGGGACAACTGCTACGCAATTCACCAACATTGTAGGCAGACACAAAGGAATGGATAGAGGGCAAAGTAAAGCTAGCAGCCACTACAAAGGAGATTGTCACCTCTAGCAGAAAGAAACTTAAAACACGCAAGGGAAAGAATGCGTAGATTCATCAAAATACCTGTTAATCAATTGAGGCGTTATTATGAAAGTGACGACACTAATGCTACAATCCCAATTCATCATAACAGATATCAAGCATTGGCTATCTTGGATGGTGGGGTAGGAGTCAGCATCATCACAAAACGATGTTGGGAAAATTGGGAAAAAGTCAATTTGAAAAGAGCAGATCTTATCGTTAAAATGGCAAACGAAACATCTTCAAGACCCATGGGGCTTTTAGAGAATGTGCGACTTAAACTCTTAAAGTTCCGCTACAGTCATACATTTGTGGTAATGGATTTTTTGCACCAACCAGACTTATATGACATAATCTTAGGGAGACCCTTCTCATGAGGGAATCCAAATTGGTGCACAATTGGGCATTAGACCATGTGTATGTTTGAAGGGACTCACAAATCCTAAAGATAGATCTGCGAACATGGAAAGCACACTCCATGGAAGGACAACTGTTTGGTAATAATTCGGTCACAACCAAGCAAACCACATTCGTACAAATATGTCAGCCCACGGTGGAAGTTTCAAAAGAGGAAGAGGAAGAAAAAATGTATGCATTACTTCCTCCTCTGGATTTCAGTGAAAACTGGATGCATGTGCTAGCCACCATAGATGTGATGCAACCCCAAGGAACCCAATATGTTAAATCTGGGACTATTCCCAATATCTCTGTCTGTATGGTCAATTGGCAACCCAAGAATTGAAGGAGGAAGTTTCAAGCATAGAAGGGATTAGATCACAAGGCCGTACCAGTGCCCAATGCCTTAGAAGATAGCGGAAGCAGAAACGGTATATCACTTGACATTCAATGCATGATATTCACATTCAGAATAAAGAATAGTTTTAGTCTTTCAATTTTGCAAATTAGAATTTGATTTATGAGTTTTCTAATTTTAAGTTGGCCTTTCTCTCATTGGAGGAGAGAGATTTTTCATTCTAGCCAAAAGGCCCCAAAATGAGCTCCGATTTTCCCTAATTCTAGGCAGTCTTATTCCTCGATAATGAAGGGAATGGTTCTACCTTAACTCTGCTAAAGATCCTAGCATCTAAATCTAATTACCAAATTTTTCCCAAGTTTCTAAGTTTATAATCAAATTTGGTTTCTAGGTTTAGAAATCACCCCCAATTCAAGTCCACCCGATGACCCACTTTTCAGTGTTTAAATCCTTTATAAACTTTGACCAGTTCCATAGACTCAGCCCATCCAATCCCATGGGTTAGCCTCTACCTTCCCTCCACTAGGCCTATGGAGCCAGTGTGAACTCACACTTCTATAATTAAAATTTCCTTTTTCATTACATACACACTTAAGAGAAAAATAGAGCTCACATACACACTCTATGGTAAACATTTCTTTCTAATATAAAAGTTACTAGAAAATCTCAGCATTAAACTGACAAATATGCTCTGTACGTCATCATAAAAATACTCTAAATGTATCATCATAAAATACTACAGATTACTGTAAAATTCATTAATAAATCTGCACACCATAACGTGTTCCTTAGGCCAAGAAGGTATGCTCTATTAAGCCCAAACACTCCTGAACCACTATACTAACCAAAGGAGCCCACAAGTCTAGCATGTGAATATAATAGTTGTGCCAAAATCCAAGGAGTCACTTCTGATAGCCATATCACTCCCAAGGCAAGAACGCTCCATCCAACCAATCATAGGAGCCACAAGAATCTGACATGCATGTCCAATCCCTAGACTCGCCTTGTCTAGTACAACCTGAGTTGTTGCTTGTCCATCACACCAATCATGTTGAGAGAACACCCACACCTGATTGAGATGGGTCGAGGTCTCAGGGAACCATCCTTGTGAGGCAAGATGCAAAACCAGACACCTATGCAGTACCTTCACAGGCATCCACAACGAATAATTTCATAATGAATATAAATGAAAACAAGTAAAACATGATCAAACACTCATACATCCATATTCTGGTAAACCATCACAAGTTTGACAAGGCTTCCACAGTCCTTGAGTTGCAAGTCCGATCATAGATTCTCTACCTACAAAGTCCAAGTGAGGTCTCTACCATTCCACGAACAATATACAGTTCTTGAGATCACTTAAATTTACAAAGAGTCCTTACAGCTTTTCTATAATTTATAAAGGTTGAGATTAAATTCCATAACGGATTAACTCTCATTCTGATTTACATCCCTTATTTCTAAAGTCATAACCATTGTTAGACCTCTATAGGGGATTCTAATTTTTCCTAGCATATCCTATGACTTAGGGCTTCAGGCCTTTGAGATATTCCTTTCAGAAGTCTTATTTAGAGAATAATTACGTTATACTCCTATCAATATACATAGTTGAATATACTTGTGGGTCTCTTAAGGACTTCTTTGGTCTAATCTTCATATTAAGGAAGGGAAACTCCACTTATAAATTTGGTCTAAGGGTCTTGTTCTTTCTCTAAATGAGATCTACTTCATCATTTTCTTCCTTTGATTTGACTCAAGGTAACCTCCAAAATTGTTTTCTAAAGGAGAATTTAACATAAGGATTAACTTTTTTTAACATAAGATCCTTTCTAGAGAGTTACACAATTTCTAGAGAAATATTCTCTCTGTAGGATTATTTAACCATTTGTTTCAATAGTTCTAAAGGTTCTAAATCTATCCACTTCCTAAACAAGGTTCATCCATCTCTATGCTATCAAGCTAGACATTGTCCTATACACATGTAGTATCTTCTCTCTCTCTCTCTCTCTCTCTCTCTCTCTCTCTCTCTCTCTCTCTCTCTCTCTCTCTCTCTCTCTCTCTCTCTCTCTCTAGATTAAGCTTTTCTCTCACTATATTTATCCCCATTCAATTTCTTATTGAGGATAATTTCCTTTTAAAAAACTTTTAATTTCAAGGTTCAATTCATTATCTTGGTTCACTATAAGGTCTATCCCAATTCAGGCTACACGTCATCTTCTTTCACAAGATATTAGTCTAGGCTTAATTTTTCACATAACTCCTACTCCTAAATGTTTTAGATTAATTCTATTTCAATTTTTCACATGACATGTGCACATAGACACACATATCTTCTTTCACAAGATATTAATCTAGGCTTAACTTGCATCAATTTTTCACATAACTCCTACTCCTAAATGTCTTCGATTAATTCTATTTCTATTTGAGCTTTAATTACAAATCTCATTTCTTCTCTCTCTCTCTCTCTCTCTCTCTCTCTCTCTCTCTCTCTCTCTCTCTCTCTCTCTCTCTCTCTCTCTCTCTCTCTCTCTCTCTCTAGCTTTGCTAAAATAACTTCCTATATAAATAAATGAGATGATTCACCAATATCTTCTCTAATTTAAGTTTTATATTACTCATCTAGCTAGGGTCACTCTAAGGTTAATAACATCTAGATTAGAGAGTCAAGGGGGTACACTATTTAAACAATATACACACATTATCAATAAATTAATTTTGGATTAAGATTTCAGCTTTAGGATTCTAAAATTCTACCTAAGGTCAATAAATAATAAAGTTTCATTCTCATACGCATTAAGTTCCCATTATAATAATCCTAAGGTTCACATTACAATAGTCTCATTTATTTAATTCTCTGTAATTTCTCTTTTACAAAGAGCTAAATATTCAAGGAAAATGATTATTCTCTTTGAAATTTATTCAAACCAAAGATTAGAATTGATAATGATAATTTATGAGATTAACTATGCATTTTTGAACATTTCAAAGCATGAATATATGAAATTTGAGTTCAAGGCTTACCTTAGATATGAAATATGAGTTTAAGGCTTACCTTAGATTTGTAAATTAATGAACTATTCGATGGTGGAAGCTCAAAAAGTAGGCAAGTCTTTCTCTAGAGATTGATTCCCTCCTTTGACTCTTCTCCACTCCCTCTTGTCCATATGATCAAGCTTGGATTGATGAAGAACCATTGTAGACTTGATATGGACTACTGATCACTATTGCACTTAGTAAATTGTGATTGTACCCCTCTTGTGTCAACTATAGCCTAACAATAAATGCACAAAACCTATCATGTCATCCTCCCCTAGGTGGTCGAGTTATTTCTTGCTACACCATCTGAAAAGAAACCCAATAAAGTACTACAAGTTTCATTTTCGCAACCACGCTCTGATAGCAAATGTGAGACCCCTACCCCCTACTAATAGAGAAACCATAGTGGACGACTAGTCTAAGGATAGAGAAAACTCCTTTGGGGTCTCCATATATCAATGTCCTATCGCTCAACAATCCAATAGCTTTCTCAACATAGTTTTCTCTGGAATAGACCTTACGGTAGGAATTTTGTACGATTCCTCTGAGTAAAAATGTCCACCTCATAATTCTCACAAATAAGAGGCATCACGCGGCTCCCCTTGGCTCAACACAATGTCTCATTTCTTGATTATGAGGGAATGGTTCTACCTTAATTCTGCTAAATATCCTACCATCTAAAGCTAATTCTTAGATTTTTTCCCCAAGTTTCTAAGTTTATAATCAAGTTTCGTCTCTAGGGTAGAAAGCACCCGTAATTTGGGTCCACTAGGCCACCCATTTTCTAGTGTTTAAATCCTTTATAAACTTTAGCCAATTCCATAGACTCAGCTTAACACCATCCAATCCCATGGGTTAGCTTGGCACCCTCCACGGGCCTATGGAATCAGTGAGAACTCGCATTACACACACACACACTTAAGCAAAAAAACAAGGCTCACACACATACTCCATGACAAACATTTCTTATAAAATTACACATGTTCAATACATCATCATAAAAATACTCTGAATGTATTATCATAAAGTACTACAAATCACTACAAAATCCATCAATATCTCTGCACACCACAACGTGTTTCTCTCGGACCAGAAAGGTATGCACTATTGAGCTCGAACAATTCTAGACCACTATGTCCATATCACATGCATCTGAATCCAACAGTCATGCTAAATCTAAGGAGCTTCTTCTGGCAGCCATACCACTCCCAAGGCAAGAACACTCCACCACCACCAGCCACATGAAATTGGCATGCATGTCCAATCCCTAGACCTACCCTGCCTAGTATAACCAAAGCTGCCCTTGCCAACATGCCGAAAGCACATCTCACTAAGATGGGTCAAGGTCTCAAGTGATTATGATCATCTTTGTGATAAGACACCACTCGAGTGACATATGCATGATAAACCACGCACTTGTGCGGTATCTTCATAAGCATCCACAGTAAATTTCACAATGAATACAAAGGTAAACAAGTAAAACATGATCAAACAATCATGCATCACTCATTCATCCACACAGTCTAGTGACCATCACAAGTTCAATGAGACTTTCATAGTCCTCGAGTCATAACTCCGATCGCAGATCCTCCAGCCACAAAGTCTAGGCAAGGTCTCCATCATTCCATACAAAATATCCAATTCTTGAGATCACTTGAATTTACAAAGAGCCCTTATAGCTTTTCTAGAATTACTAAAGGTTGAATCCAATAGTCATGCTAAATCTAAGGAGCTTCTTCTGGCAGCCATACCACTCCCAAGGCAAGAACACTCCACCACCACTAGCCACATGAAATTGGCATGCATGTCCAATCCCTAGACCTACCCTGCCCACCAATATAACCAAAGCTGCCCTTGCCAACATGCCGAAAGCACATCTCACTAAGATGGGTCAAGGTCTCAGGTGATTATGATCATCTTTGTGATAAGACACCACTCGTGACATATGCATGATAAACCACGCACTTGTGCGGTATCTTCATAGGCATCCACAGTAAATTTCACAATGAATACAAAGGTAAACAAGTAAAACATGATCAAACAATCATGCATCACTCATGCATCCACAATCTAGTGACCATCACAAGTTCAATGAGACTTTCATTGTCCTCGAGTCATAACTCCGATCGCAGATCCTCCACCCACAAAGTCTAGGCAAGGTCTCCATCATTCCATACACAATATCCAATTCTTGAGATCACTTGAATTTACAAAGAGCCCTTATAGCTTTTCTAGAATTACTAAAGGTTGAGATTAAGGTCAATACTCGATTAACTCTTATAGTTGCTTTGCATCCCTTATTTTAAAAGTCATAACTATTGTTAGATCTCCATAGGGGATTCTAATTTTTCCCAGCATGTCCTATGACTTAGGCCTTTAGGCTTCCTTCAAAAGTCTTATTTAGAGGATAATTACTTAGAGATTTAGGACTTTAAGAGCCCTTTAAGGCCTTCCTTCAAAAGTCTTATTTAGAGGACAATTACTTTACACTCCTATTAATATACACAATTGAAAATATACTTATGAGTCTCTTAAAGACTTCTTTGGTCTAATCTCTAGACTAAGGAAGGAAAATTATTCCACTTTTAAATTTGGTTTAAGGGTCTTGTTCTTTCTCTCAATGAGATCCACTTCAGCATTTTTTTCCCTAGATTTGACTCAAGATAACCTCTAAAACTATTTTCTAAAGGAGAAATAACATCAAGGATTAACCTTTTGAACATAATATCCTTTCTAGAGAGTTACACAATTTCTAGAGAAAACTTCTCTCTCTAAGACTATTTACCCAATTTTTCCCATACTTCTAAGGGTTATAAATCTAAGCACTTCCCAAATAAGGGTCATCTATCTCTATGCTATGAATTTAGTCTTAAATTTGTTAATGTGTGGTGAGGTCCTCAGAAAGTTGGTGAAAGAGTGTGAATACAAGGGTAAAGTTACAAATCTACCCTTGCTTTCTAATGAGAATTCTATCTATGAATTAACAAATGGAAAAGGAATGGAGGAAATGGAGTAGAAATATGATGGGAATGCATGGACTAAACCATAGGCCCAAACCAAATCCAAGCCAACATTTATTTTTCTTTTAAAAAAGGCTTCTAATGGAACATTCAGTGCATAAATGAAAGATGTTTATTCCTTTCTCGTTCAAAGGTTGCAAATAGAATTTTTTTTAAAGGGCAACTGATTTGGATGAGGAATTTGTGCTACAATGAATGTCCTACAAGAGAGCGTATCTCCTGCTTGCCGAGAGAGTGCTCCCCTTATCTCCTCCTTGGGTGTCCTCCTCCTCAAAGTCCCCACCCTCATCATGTAGTATAGAGGGAAGATCTTCCATCACCAGGAAAAGGGAGATGGTGCTTAACAGGATCTTGCCCTCTCTTGGGAAATGGTGAGGGGTGTTGCCTCCATAAGTGCCATCGGAGTTGGCCATGCACGTCGAAGATGTCGAAGGGCACCGGCGGTGATGGCGATCAGAGCCATCAGAGGACACCGGTGGGGACGGTAGTTGAAGCACACCAGCGGTCGGAGGGCATCGGCGGTCGGAGCAGTCGGACACGTCGAAGGTGGTGGTGGAAAGCTATTGGTGGAGTGTGGAGGACCTGGCTTCCCGTCCACAGGTCGCCCACTACTACTCAATTCATCGTCCCAGTGAATGCCACAGAAGAAACAGAAAAAACAGGTGGTTCTCTATAAAATAGCCTCCGGGCAAAACATCTGGCAAGCAGGCTCCTAGACATACCTCATACAATGAACCTTTTAGAGAGATATAAAATAAATAAAAATGATTCAACTAGGCTCCTGGGCAACTTCATCCAGTAGCGAACTGTGGAAAAATGATCAAACTGAGAGTTCCTGGGCACTTCATCCAACAAGCTATTTCTGAGAGCTCCTGGGCACTTCATCTCTGAGAGCTCCTAAAGCACGTCATCCAACAAGCCATCACTAACTATATTACCATTATCATCCCTGGGCAAAGCATCCGGGTAGGAAGGTTACTCTGACACCAACAAAATCACAAAACCAATCTAAACAATAATCACTGGCCACTTTGTCTAGGCAAAACTTCCGGCACGAAGTCTAGGTATACAAAGACACAAAATGAAACCTGACCATGGCCAATACATAAAAGATCCACTTCTCCCAAGCCTCATTAGCATTTGCCAAGGCAGCCTCCAATAGAACTTTTGCTTCAGTGCCAAGATCGTACATAAACTGCCAACGGAGATGGCCATACCAAGGGCTCTGCAGTCAACGGGTTGAGAATAGCTATACATGCTGTGTTATGGTACAGTAGAGTGATGAAGAAGGGGTGTGCCCTTGAGAGTTTCTTTGCAACTTAGCTGCACCCCCTACCAAAAGCTCTTTAACACATTCAATGATCCTCCACGTGCTGCAAAATGCAATGATGTGCTTTCCAAAGCTACATCCACTTCCACTAGATCTTGTGGTTGTTGCACACACAAGAGACCCCTTACTCAAAAGCAAGCGGACTACTATAGAATGGCTAGATCAGGCTACCAAGTGTAGAGGTGTAGCGCCACATGTTTGTGCCACTGGACATCTGGGCAACATCTAAAACTCGTTGGACACAATCAAGGTGGCTGCTCTTTGCTGGCACTTCACGAACACCAAAGTGAGTTAAGACAGGTGTTCCGCTCTCAAACCACCACCCTTGGCTGGTCACATCTTCAAAAACCCACTCTCTATGAAAGGCAAGGGAAGCCCATCTTTATTGTGCACTGGTTGAGGGGTCTGAAGTCTACACAAATCCTGATCTTACTGGGCTTCTTTTTTGGAATCACCACTATAGGTGACAACGAGTCGGAGTGCTCAATGGGAACGATGATACCTACCTCTTCCATCTTGTCCAACTCTTTCTTCCCCACTTTGGAATATTTTGGATTCACACGGTAGATGCCCTTCTTGACTGGCTAATTGCCTTCTTAACTGGCTGATTGCCTTCTTGACTGGCTGACTGCCTTCTTTTAATGGAATTCTGTGAGTGCAATTGGTTGGATCTGTCCATGGGAGATCCTTGTAGGTCCATGCAAACACATCTTGGTGTTCTCTGAAAAATTTGGTGCTTCTCTAAAAAGTGGAAGGATCCTCCCAAAAGCTGCCACACCAAGATGGGGCATGGCTCCTCTGTTGTGCCCAGGTTCAGCTCTCTCACCTCCTCATGAAGTGGCGGGTGGAAGAGGAGCGGTGCCAAGTTCAGCTTGATGGAGAGATAAGGGATCATGGGCTAGGGTGATATCTAGAGGGAAGTCACCAATACATTCCTCCGTTCAACCAATGGGTATCTCTTCTTTTGGCAAGGCTTCCCCCCTAGTTTTGAGATGCTCGGCCCGCCACTCCTTCCCGGTATGTCTAGGAGGGGTTATAGGCACCTCTGATGACTCCTCTTGAGAGACCTTCTTGCTGCAAGGTTGTCGAGAAAACTCAGGTTTCCCTAGACCTATGACCTCTATCTCTTCCTATTGAGACACTAGTGCAAAGGAGGAGGCCATATCCCATAATGCTGCTTCTTTTGAGAGCTCTTCTTCTTGGGACACCTCTTGAATGGGGTATGGGTCTAACTCCACTATGTCCACCATATTGCATTGGAACCCCTCATAGGAATTTAACCAATTCCATAGAGGTTCTGCTGCTTCTTTTGAGAGCTCTTCTTCTTGGGACACCTCTCTTGAATGGGGTATGGGTCTAACTCCACTATGTCCACCATATTGCATTGGAACCCCTCATAAGAATTTAACCAATTCCATAGAGGTTCTGCCGCCTCTCCTTCTGAGCCGAATGGATCCCAAGCCTCATCCACTGGGAATCCTTGCCATTCCTCTTGCTCTTCCTTGTCATTGGTTCCCTCCTCCTGAATGGGAATCATGTCATGTAGGGCAATGCCCCTTGCACTCTCATCGGGACCTTTTTCCAAGGTCAAGGTCACCGTCCCCCGGGTTAGGGATATGCAAGTTGTCTTGGCCCAATCATGGATCACCAGAGTTGCCCTCAACCAAGGCCTTCCGATGAGTAAGTTGTAGGCACCTCTAGCTGGTGTGGGAGGTCTAACATCACAAAATTCAATTCAAATACTAATCCCTCCAAAGTGATTGGAACTTGCTTGACTAGTCTCAAGGGCATCACTTCTCGCTAGTCTGCCACTCGGATGGCAAAGGGAGCTGCCTCAGTAATTCGGAGACTCAAGACTTGCCTAGTAGCTTCAGGCATGATGTTAACACCAGAACCACCATCCACAATGGCCCGTGCAATTTGAGTTCCTCCCACACAGATTATCACCCTCAGGCTTCGGGGATCGGCCACTCCTAGGGCAGTGAGGTATACCCTTGCTTGTTGCCTAGGCCGTCTCCCACTACTACTAGATGTGGCTTCACCCCTAGTGGCCTTCGAATCCATCCAATGCTAGACCAAGCCTTGTAGTTGCTCTCCTATTTCCTAGCTCAAACCACATAATTGAGGAAGGGTGATTTCCACCTTTGCTCCTGCCAACACTTCTAAATTACTAACCTTGGGTTGGTAGACTTGTTCACGTGCCTTTGAAGGTATGGTGGTTGGGGGAATGACCAAGGTAGGTGCCGCTTCCTTCTCCATGGGTGGTGTTTGAGTGAATTCCTCCACAACCTCCTTTTATAAGCTTGTTCCCCCTCAAGAGGAGGAGTTGGTGTCTTTAGGGCTCCTTGGGACTGGCCACTATTGGAGTGCTAGCACTGGGAGGTGGCACCACTGCCACTATTGGAGTGTCAGCCTTGGGAGATGGCACCTTAGCTTCCACCATGTTAACTAGTGGGGTTCTAGGACAATCCCGGGTGTAATGGTCTTGGCTCTCCGGGCAATGGGTGGAGGCCTGGGGACGAGCCCTCTGGTACAGTGTATTGAGCTTACATGTGGCCGCTCCCCCCACAATAGTAGCATATAAGAGGCTGGGTGGGGTTGTTGTTGGGAGCATGGTGATTGGCGAACATTTAGTTAGGCCCGACCCCATGCGTGTTGTTAACGGCCAGAGGTACTGGAGGAGCTGCCACGCATAGACCATTGAGGGTGAGTTTTAATAGACTTGGGGTGTTTGTGGGACCGGCATGAGTGGGAGGTATGGGCTAATAGGCTGGAAGAGTGCCTACTTAATATGGGATTTACATAGGCAGGGGGTTGTATGTCAGGGTTGCTTCAGGAACGAGGGGTATTGGTGTATGCTACCATGGATGCTTGATCCCTGCTAAGATAATGTGACCTGGGGCGGTGGAGGGGTTTGTACAAAAGTAGCCATGGGAGAGGGAAGGGTATTGGGGCAGCTAAGTAGGAGGGACTAGTGGTGACAGGGTTAATATATGCTTGGGATTGGGGGGTAGCTACTCCAACCGATTGAGGGTTCAAGAAGGGTGTTAGGTTTGGTTGGTGGTTAGGGGCCTGGGTAGAAGTTGAAGCACTACTAGTTGGGGTCACCATGTAGTCTTCGGTGAAGGGATTAAACGGGGTGGCACCTTGCTTAAGTTGTTGTTGCATAAGGCAAAGTCCCTTGAGGTAGTAACACTCCTTGTCCTCATGGCCCTCCTTTAAGCAAAATGAGAAATATTTCTTGGTGGGACAATCATTTGGAAGATGGCCTTGCGAGCTACATACCAGGCACCATGGACTCGTCTTGGGATCTTTGACCTTGAGCTGCTCGATCTCCTTCTTGAGTCTTGCCACGGCCACATCCTCTTGTTGTGACCTTTTGAAATCTTCAAGCTCCTTCTTGAGCTTGGCTAGCTCATTCATGGAAGCAGATGTAAAAGCTACCGTCTCAAGGCTAGAGGAACAATTGGAGGAGTCGAAGACATACCAGGGATAAGTGGGGACCAAGAGGTATTACGCTCCTCCATGAGGCGAGCATTCTCCAGTTGTGTAGCTCTATCTTGGAAGTCTTGCAGGGTGCCTTGGGGTGGAAAGGTCTCTCTCATCTTCATCACTCAGGGAGTTCTCAAAGCACCCACTGTGCAGCATGTAGTTTCCAGGATCTTGGGGTAGCCGAGTGACCAAAAATTTAGCTCTTATGACAAGTTGGGCCACTAACTCCCCCGCCTTTATGGAGAGTTGGTTGAGCTCTTGAGTAATGAGGTTGAAGTATTTGCCAGGCCAAAAGGTAGCCAAGAACTATAGCCTAAGGGTGTCCCAATCCGGGAAGTGGTTGATGAAAAATTGACTGTACCATCGATCTGCACTTTCTTCCAGCGTGCCGAGAACAAGACCAAGCGTACATCATCTCAGTTGAGACCTCTTGAGTCACACATAGCTGCACATGGTCTTCCACATCTTCAGTGATGGTACCTTTGATGAAGGTTGGTAGTTTAACTTGAATGCAGTTAAGGACAGTACCCAATGGCTCTAGCCCTGGAGCTACCATAGGGTTAGAAGAGGAAGATGCTAAGGGAATGAGGAAGAGCCCTATGATAACTAGTTCAAAGAGGAGAATAAAGGGGTGAATCACCTCCAAAAGCTCTAGTCTTCGGGAGCATACACAACACTCCTCTCACCACCCACACGAATAGAAGTCGCCCAAAATAACAAGATTTTTTTTTTGAGACTATCCTTGATCTCTAGTAGAGTCCCATCATGATCGCCAAATTTTGTCTTAACTGTGGATGACTCTGCCAGTCCTCGCTAGGGAACTCGAGGACTACTGACACAAACACTAGGGTTGGGGAAAAGGGAGCGTGGATCCTCTCAGGGAAGTATACCCGCCAAGGATGAGTCAACCTCACTGGGTAGACATACAAGACCTATGCTCTACACTGTCTACCGTGCTCTCTGACCACCACCTAGCTCCGTAGTATCCCTACAGGCCTCTCACTCACACCACACCCACCATTGACCACTCACTCACCTCGCTCACACATAGAGATAGACAAAACACCACAAGAGTGCAACACTGTATACCAAACTGTAGATAAGAATGATACAAGAGAGACTGTGCTCTAACACAAAGAATGTCATACACCAGAGAATGTGCTCTTCACCGAATGTTCTAGAGTGAATGACACAAGAGAGAGTCTCCTACTACTAGAATGTGCTACAATGAATGTCCTACAAGAGAGAGTGTCTCCTGCTTCTTAGAGTGTGCTACAATGAATGTCCTACAAGAGAGAGTGTCTCCTCCTTCTTAGAGAGTGCTCCCCTTATCTCCTCCTTGGGTGTCCTCCTCCTCGAAGTCCCCACCCTCATCATGTAGTGTAGAGGGAAGATCTTTTGTCTCGGGAAAAGGGAGATGGTGCTCAAGAGGATCTCGCCCTGCCTTGGGAAAGGGAGAGGGGTGTTACCTCCATGAGTGCCATCGGAGTTGGCCATGCATGTTGAAGATGTCGGAGGGCACCGACGATGATGGCGGTCGGAAAGCCACTGGCGGTCGGAGCAGTCTCAGAGGTGATGGTGGGAAGCTCTTGGTGGAGTGTGGAGGACCTGGCTTCCCATCCACAGTATTCATGCTAGGTGTTGGGACCATGGATGTTGATTTGGACAATGTTTCATCCGTTGAAAATAGCTGAGACAATGAGAAATGGCTGAGAGGTTTACGACTCCGAAGAAGGTTAAAACAAAGTGTGTAAGGTTAAGTGTAAAATGAGACTCTATGAAGAAAACCAAATGATGCTTAATGGTTGAGATACGTTGAGGCCATGAAAGTATAGGAGGAATTCTCTGAGAAGTAGGGTGACCAAAGTAGTTATCAATGGTGAGAAATGAACCATTGAGAGACCTAAGGAAAAGATAGAACCTCGACTCACCAAGATTGAGAGATTTAAAAGAAATAAAATTTATTGTCTATAGTTGAAAGGGAAGTCAATAGTTATCAATGGTGAGAAAAACAAACCATTGAAACCTGAGGAAAAGATAGATCCTCGACTCACCAAGAATGACATATAAAAAATCATTAAAAATTCCAATCTATAACTGAAAGGGAAGCTAAGAGGAGCAAGACTGAGAGCAAGAATGGTATGTGTAGTGGTAGTAGGCGTGGAGTGTGGCATCGAGCCATAGTTGTTACCGGTGATTGTGGGCATACAACTTTGTGGCAATGGTGTGTTGTTAGGCAAAGGTGTTGTGGTGGTTGCCATGCTACTAATCGTTGGAGTAGGGAATATGCCAACTAGGTCTCGAGCATTGATAGCTCTTGGCGTAAGGAATGTGAAGCTCATGCTAGCAAGGTCTTGTGGAATAGTAGATGCAATTGGGTCTATAGTGTAGCCGGATGACACTACGGAAGTATAATGAATTGGGCTCACAAGAGGTGTAACAATGTTGCTCCTAGTAGGTGCTCTTGCCTTTGATGTCCTCACTTGCAACATAGGTGCCTTAGAGGATACTATGAACCCTTGTTGGAATCTCTTGTGCTCCACTATCCTTTGAATGTAATCATAAATGACTTGCAAAAACGGTCTTCCTCACTAGCAGCATGAGGAACCGACTGAATGATATCCTCCCAGCTCACCCCATAGATTAGGCCAGTGCCCAGATCCGTAAGAGTTTCCTCTATGGCATTATACTCCCAGACTTTTGTTTGAAGACGTTGATCCAAGATTTGAATGTTGATCAACTTTTTGGAAGTCAATAATCTTTGTTGACCTGTACGCAATGTCTCTTATTCTATAGCTCTAGTAGCCTGTATGTGGGTCTCTACTTGTTGTAATCCTTCTAGGGTTCTTCCATCAGCCATAAGTTGTTGCATATGTGGGGGATCAACATTTGTAGTAGTTATTAGCAGAGTGAGGTCTATATGGTTAAATATCCACATGGATACTATCTTCTGGTAATGAGGTCTCAGCAAGGGTTTCTCAAGAGTTCACCTCAACTTCTACATTCATTGGCTGGGTTGTGTCATGAATAGGCTCAGAGGTAGCACCCAAAGTCGAGCCCTTGAGGTAACTAGCCATGCAGTTGAACAGGCTAGGGGTAGATCTGGTAGACTCACCTCAGGTAGGGAGTTCTCTCCCCAAGTCCTGAGATCCCTCCATCGTATTGTACTCTGACAAAGAGTCACTTGCAGCAATCCTGGGTCCCTACACTACGCTAAATTAGGTTCTAACCAAGGTGCAGAGCCGAGTGTGGGCTGATAACTCCCTAGATGTATGGACCCACTTTCCTCTAAAACCCGCCCAAATCATATCTGCATGTGAGTATGGGGTGTTTGAAGGTCCTATGGATGCCTCAGACAGGTTTGAGATTTTTTTTAAAATTTTATTTTTTATTTAAAAAATTTCAAAATTTTTGGATTGTCCAAAGTTTTTTCGAAAAGCGTTTTTGGTGTTTTTAACCCATTTGGCATTAAAAAATAATTTACTTTTTTTCGGGTCAGTCAAGCGCTACAAGCGCTAGCTCCCATAGTTAAGGAAGCTCCTTAACTATGGAAAAAAGTATTTTTTTGGGGTGTTACACAAGTTGCATCAAAACAATTGCAACATCCCAAAACACATTTTGGGTCAACTTACAGTAGTGTGCACCCTTTTCCTATATTTTTTCTGGCCCAGAGACTTTCTTTTCCCTTTTTCCTTTTCTCTTTTTTTTTCTTTTTTACTTTTTATTACTATTTTGTTTTTTATTTTCATAGTTTTGATTTTCTATTTTACGAAAAAGGGGTATTTTAGAATCTTTGACTTGTAGGCCTACCTAAAAGCCTATACACATTGAATGCGGCTAGCTCATCCTAAATTATCCAAAATGAGTTAATGTTAGGATTTAGATTATTGTAATGAGAAACACAAATTTATAATGGAAAACGCAATAAATAAGGAAAACATACATCTTTCACAGATTTCTTTCTTCCATTTTTTGCCATTCTTGAAAAAACAAAAATCAGTAACTTAATAGAAATTAACCATACGCACACACGTATTCAAAATGCACAGTGACTATGTGATGGGAATGTTCCCTGACAGTGGCACCACTTATGGATGGCCCTTACGCCACGAGAAAGGTGCAGGGAATGACCAAATGTCATGGGGCCTCACCTAATTGCACTCGGTAGCATAAACAACTCAACCAAGAAGCCAATCTACCATGGCCTAATGCACAATTACAAACATGGGTGTGTCACTCACCTTATTGAATGTTGGTTGTTGGGATTCTCATAGTTGCCATTCGCTGCTAGAGCACCTAAGAGCTCCACTCCATTGTCGTCGCACTCCAATGGAAGCTCAACCTTCTCGTCACTCAATCTCTCTCTCACACATACACAATGAGCATATAACAACTCTAATTGGATTAGGCAAGAGATTAGGCAAGAAGCAAGAGAATGGAGAAGAAGAGCACTCTATTAGCTACATAAGAGAATGAATGGTGAGAATTACAAAGTGACCCTTATCTTGGCCCTAAGTATTCACACTTTGGTTGGCCATACTTAAAATATAAGCCCCTAGCAATCCAAGGCCACCTAGGCTTGTGTAAATACTTAATCTAAGCATGCTATCTCAATAATTAGTCCCATGGTGCACCTTTCATAGAAAAGCGAAGATCACACATGTAAAATACACAATATTAGCATTTTTAATGCAAATGGTGGCCAGATGAAGTGACAGTTGCTAATGGATCACGTTGATGCACCGGAGAGGTGTCCAATGAGGGTTAACAAAGGGTTACAAGCTCGACCATTGAGAAAATCCCCACAACATGTTGAGGTGAGTGGTTCCCTCGAAGCGATCTCTTAGCCTGAATAGGGTCCCCTTCAACTTGACGAGGATCCAGTGAGGCTCAAGGTTAGGGTAGAACACTATTGCATGGGACTTCTGCTTAATGGATCTCCACTCACGGGCGGGCTTTGGGTCCTTACATGGGTGTTGTACTTTCGCTTGGCTAGCTAGGGTAATCTTATGTACCCATTCTTTCTTGGTGACCTCCTTGAAGGGTTGCTTAGGTTGAGCCTTGGGAGGTGGCCTTTGTCTTTATAGGTGAGGTTTTGGATCTTCATAATGGTTTAAGGGGGTAGCCGATGTGGTGAGGAGAGAAGGTTGTTTAGTGTTAGAGGTTACCTAAGTTGGTGGCTCGACAAAGCTCGGGATATTAATAGGTTTGGGGTGCCTTCATCCACCATGAGTATGATAACCATTCCAAAGAGGAGCTCAAGTGTCGAAGTCCTTCTTCTCTAGCTGATACTGCACAATTTGTGGCCCACGATCCATCCTATCTCGAGGATAATGCTCTCTTTCAATGTACCTCTGTGGGGGTCACATAAAACTTGCACGATGTAGGTTTAGATCCAATTAGAAACTCCACTTCAAAACAACCGATCATAGATTGGGAATTATTTACTACGATGATGGTTGTTACAGATGGTGTGAGGGGGTGGGTGGCCTAGTGAGGTCCATGTCTCCCAAGACAGAACATTATGGCTAGCCCCAATGTGAGCCAAGACTAGCCCCGATGTGAGGGGTGGGTGGCCTAGTGAGGTCCATGTCTCCCAAGACAAAACATTATGGCTAGACCCGATGTGAGCCAAGACTATCCATGCTGCTAGAGGTTCTTCTTGGGGGAACTCTAGCTCAAGGCAACTAGGTTCCATGGGTGTTTCTGTTTCAGCCCCACATCATGTACACAAATCTATACAACCTCTTTGAGTCTTTTTTTATTAGGCGGCAGGTCATCTTGAGGTGTGCCCTCCATTTTTCGTTGTCAATCTCTCATTTCTCCTTTTTTTCCTTGTGGATTTGGAAGAGCATGTCATGGGGGTGAGAGGTTCATAGTAGTACTTTAGCTTTCAAAACCATTGAAGTAAGCTTGCATCTCAATCCCATCCACGATCTCTATCTTTACTACACATTGAGGAGCAATCTGTGTCACTCGATAAGGACCTTGGCCTCTGTACTTAAGTTTTTGTTTGGTGTTCTTGACACTGTCTATTAGCACCATGTCTCCTACCTTTGTACACTTATCCTTGAGTTGGTCGTCAAACCACTTCTTGCGTCTTAGTTTTTTAACCATCAACAATCCGTAAGCGGATCGCAATCTTTACTCACTAAGTTTCTCTAAGGCAACTAATCTTTCTATGTGAGACGGTTTTACTTAAGCTTATGTATGGCTACAATTCAAACCAAGTGTTCCATTAGTATGATTGCGTCAAGCCCGAACGTGAGCTGGAAAGGTGTGTTGTTGACAGCCACCTTATATGCTACGTGAGCTGGAAAGGTGTGTCATTGACAGCCACCTTATATGCTATGTGAGTTGGAAAGGTGTGTCATTGACAGCCACCTTATATGCCGTGCGATAGGCCCATAGAGCTGAGTGCAACTTGTACTCCTCCCAATTGCTCCTCAAAGCTTCTATCATCTTAGTGAGAATAGTATACAAAGTCTTGTTTGTGCTTTTGACCTAATCGTTCGCTTATGGTAGTAAGATGTTTACTTTCTGTGCACTCTCGCGTTAGCATTTTACATTACTTTGGTCTCAACCCATTCTATGAAATAGTCAATGGTGGTGACAATGATAAAACATGATTAGGTTCCCTTAGCAACAATAGGGATGATGTGACAACTCAAATGAGTCTAAATAGCCTAGCCACTACTTGTTGCAGAGTAGCATTCATCTTATGATTTAGTGCCTAGACCTATAGAGATGGTCATAAAGCCTTTTGCTCTTAAGTTCGAGCAATAACTCATCTAGTCTTTCACAGATGCTAGATCTCATGATGAGATACTTTGTTCTACCAGTATAATCCCACATTGTTTCTCCCTCCTCCTGCTTGAGGTTATAAATATGTGTAATAGGGCTCCATTTGGCTCCACTGGGTGAGAATCCCACAATGAATGTGTGTCTTAAGACCTTGTATGGCCTTTTTAAGTGGATTTAGTGACCTAAACCATTGGCATGCTTTGCCTTCAAGGTAAATTCCGAATAAGCAGATCTTGGTAAGATCATCAGTCCTTGCCACGACCTCACAAAATTGATCGAACTTCTCTAGATGTTAAATAAGATCTCTAGCTCCATCAAATTTAATCGAACTTCTCTAAGTGTTGAATGGGATATCTAGTTCCATCAAATTTGATATCAAACTTCTCTAGATACTGAATATGATCACCCTTGAGATGTGGGTTGGCTTGGTTTTGCCCAACTCTAAGCCTCTAGGTGTTAGGTTGGTTGTAACCCGCTTTCCATTTCAAATGCCATCCTTAGCATGTTTTTTACATATTCATGTTGTGACAGGTTTTTTATGCCTCGTACAAATGATATCTCTACAACTTGAGAAGGATAAGAGTGCACTTGTGAGAGTCTAGAAGTGGTATGGTATAGGCTTGGTTGTGCTTGTTAATGGTCTTAAGTGGTTTAGTTTTGTTAGTATGAGACAGCGATTTGCACTTGCTATACATTGTTGCATATCATCTTCTTATTGTACAAATATAGCATGGTTATTAATGTGCTTAAGATGGTTTAAGTCTTTTTATGCAAGCTTGGGAATTGATGACACCCGCATTATCTCACTTTACTTAACTTGGGCTACTATTTACAGTTGCAAGAAGCAAATAATAGAGTTGTTGTGATAAGATAATAAGGATGTAGGGATTGGAGATGGCAGTTGTTGGTGCACCCCCATTAATCATGGGTGGTGGTGGCAACCTCATGTAGGGTAGGGCATGGCACCTAAGGGGGCATGGAGTCCTCTTAATGAATAAGTATGATGGGTGGAGCATGTGGCTTTATATGTGGGATGGAGGAGCAGGAGCACTTGTTTTATGGATTGGCACTCATGAGATGGAAACCCTAACCTTAAGACATAAACTTCAGATATATTTGATGTATATATCTATTCATTGTGTTCATGTAAATCCTATCCATGTTAGTGCTTGAGTTAGTATCTAACCTACTCTATCCTATCTTTTGTGTGTGTTAGTGCTAACCAATCCTACCTAACCTATGTGACCTAGTCCTATCTAAGTGTTGTGCCTATCGTAAGCCTCTAAAATAAGTGCCAATTGGGCTTGGAGCTCTAGTGTGGTGGAGATGGCATGGGAACATGCCATAATAGCACTTTAAATTTTACTTTTCATAAAAACTAAGGTAGACAAGCCTTAATGAATAGGCTTGGCATGGATATAACCGATGAGATGTCACCAACTACACACACAATAGGATAGAAATGGTAAGCAGGTGAGATACGGGTTGCTCTTAGCAATAGCATGGAACAAACGATGGCATGGATGAAGCTTCAAGACTTGATCATAATGGAGAAGGAGTCCTGCTGTGATGTCCACTTGGCCCCATACTATCTTCATCCTCTTTCACATTGAGACTTGAGGGCAGCTGATTACATCCATTAAAAAAGACAACAATGGAGTATCGAAGGGTGGCTTTTGGTGCTAACATAGGAGGAGATGTTATTACTTTGAAGAGTCAAACTCACACAAAGAGGAGTTCAAGCTAGACCGAGAGCTATATGCAAGCCTTGTGGTGTGTTCAGGTGGAGACAAGCTGAAGACCTTTGAATAGATGGAGTCAAGACCTTGGAAGTTGATATTACGGAGCCGTGAATCCATCGACAAGCTGAGCAAAGTGAAGATGATGATGCGTATGTGGAGACCTTCATTAGATAAAGCTCATGGTATCAAAGACACAAAGTGAGGTGAAGATCAAGAAGACTAGTCCTCATGCTACTGTACATACAAGACCATGATGATGTTTGTGTGATTTGAGTCCTATCTATACTTGTTCTCACAAGCTTTACTTTCAAGTGGTGGAGACTATTGTTTAAAGGTTATTTCCGATTGGCATGTCAAGCATGACGATGAAGATCATGTGTCTTTTTTTTTTTGTGTGTCCAAGGTAATTGTGAAGAGGGGTTATGTGTTGACTTGTCAATATGGTGACGAGTATATATGTATGATCCCAAGCTTTGTACCAGATTTCTTGTGTTGTGAATACTGTGTGGAGGTATCTTGTTATCATCAATTTTTTAGAAAGTTTGTGATTTTCAGAAACCATACATCATAATCATTTTATAACCTTTTTGTCACTTTGTAAAAATCATTGTACCCTTGTGTGAGAGCGAGATAGGGGGAAGTTGACTTGGTTTTCTTAGAAAGTTGGCATGTGTTGCCTCAAGTTAGAGTGAGTTCAAAAGTTGTTCAACTTTGATTGGTTGTATGGTCTGGGTGGGTTTTAAATTAGTTGGAGATCAACACAAGTATCACACATATTTGATCTTTGTTCCTAGTGTTGGTTTGTTTGGAGATCAAGACAACTACCATGATTTTTTCTTTGGTTCTTGAACCACGTATCCAAAATATTATTTGTATTAGATTCACCTTCAAGGTGCTTGGCTCCTAGTTGAAGCTCCCCGAATGGATGGACAACTTTCACTTGTCCCCACACCTACCAACGGAGGTCCTGCATGTTGAGCTTTATAAAGAAGAAGATCTTAATTGAATAAGTTATAATTGCAATTGTGGCTTCAAATAAAAAATAAATACATCTTCAGCTAGCTTGCTTTTATTATTGCACGAAATTCAATTGAAATCTCTTTTGATTCCATTCACTATCATAAAGTTCCAATTATACAAATGTCTTTGAAAGCCAGGGAGAATTGTTTACAAATTGAGAAGAGAGAGTGGATTGTGCTAGTGTTGGTGGTTGTTTAGAGTTTTCCCACTAGTGGATTGCAATGAAACTTGGCTAGCTATAGAGGCTTTTCAAGTTGAAGGTCAAGTCTCTCACAATGCCGTGGTGGAATGTAAGGAAGTGGTTACACGAAACACTATGTTTAGGGTATGAGATCTACGTGGTTTTTAATGACACTTATCCTCTCTAGCCTAGCCTTGAGGCTATAAGCTCACAACCTAAGGACACGTTCAGTGAATACCCTTGTGGATCCCTTTATGAGATGAGGTAGTCCCTATTATTGGCTCGTACCCTTCCTTGTGTTCCATGTTCCTCGTCCAAGTGGAGAAGTATTGAAACTTGGCTTCGTGGTAAAGGCACTTCACGGGACTTTTACTTCTTGTGCTTTGTGCACTATTGGGTGTATTTTTTAATATTCATCCCTAGTGGTACAGCAAATGAGACATGTCTCATTTACCACAACTGTGGTTGTTGAGCTGCTTGTCATGATCTGCTTGGAAAAAACTCGCAACACAAAATTGACACCTAATATTTGAAACATTATGGCATCAAACATGGTTTGACTGCTTCATGTGGAAGTGAACCTTGAGGTTCCTAGGCTTGCTTTTGCTCTTAGAGTTGTGCCCAAAAATAAGGTGGTTAAATGCCTTCTTCATAAAATTTTAGGCACTATTCATCACAGAGCCTGTTAGTGAATCTAGAGTTTGGGGACCATGGGAGAGCTCCTGTTTCTAGGTGTACCATTGTTCCTTCACTCACATCTATGCTTCGTTGTATCATTTCTTACCAAATCTCCTTGTTTGGAGGTGGATTCAAAGGAGTCTAACCTTCTCAACTAGGGAGCACTTTGCTGAGTGTTAGTTGTTTGGGACCGAAGGCTTGGTGGGTTTGAGGATGTATGGTTTGATGCATTGTAATTGACTGTATTATCGTTTTTCCAACAATAAGTCCAGATCGAGTTTGCATCATCAAAGGTATTGGGTGCTTTTGGATTAGGTTTAAGAATGGTTCCACGCAAGTTGTCTTTGTTAATCTTTCTTTTTTGTGCTGCTAAGCTCACGCGTCTAGGTTCACTTCTTCTACTCTACCAATTAAGGGTTGTGATGCAACTAATTAAGTGTTTTTTTATTGGTTTTGAATGATTTTGCATATTTTTGCTCTACCAATTCAACAAGGTACACGAACAATTTATGAAAATTATGAAATACATGAACTAAAATTGACAACTTCACTCTAATTCAACCTAATGGAGCTCTAATTCAACTCTAAAATTATCAACTTCACTCTAAATCAACCTAATGGAACTCTATTTCACTCTAAAATTGATAACTTTACTCTAATTCAACCGAATAGAACTCAATGCTCATGTTTTGGGAGTGGATTCCACTCCTAATCACAATTGCTAGGCTAGTTCTTGGATCAAAGCAATGAAATTTAAGCCTCTTAGGTTCTAATTTCATGTTAATCACTATATAAAATGAGGCTTTTGTCCTAACAATAGATGAACATAAAATGCAAAATAACACAAAATAAACAAATCATATGTTTTTTGGAGTGTGACCTCCTAATTAACACCAAGAAATATTGGGTGATCCCAATAGCTTGGAATGGACGAAAAAAAAGGAGCTAAGCCGTCCTAGGCTAGTTCACGACACAGTGCCAAACATGTTCAAGTCAAGAGCTTACCTTAGCCTTGCCAAAGCATGTGCCATTGGGTATTACCTCAAAGCCGCAATCTGTAACTTCCCGTGTGGGCGTTTTCAGTCTTCTACATCAACAGAGCAGTCAGAAAACTCCAAGAACCTTATCCAACTTGACCAATAAAAATGTTTAAACATGATTATATTACAACAGCAAATTTGTATACAATAATCATTGTAAGTGGAGCCAGTGACTCCATTATTTGAAAACATCTGGCGTAGAGCATAAACCCAAAGACATTTTGGGAGAATAGATCTTGTTACCTACATCCATCCAAACAGACAAACAACTTGTTAGCTCGTATGTGTATTGCAGGTATCTTAGGACCTATCACGTGTTGTAGATGTCACTTCAAGTAGCCTCAGTTTTATGCTATAATAGGGTTAGTTACCCCGTCACACATCAGTCTATATTTTTTTATGTATAGGCAAGGTTTGTAGACATAGTCCTAGCCCGAGGTACATGGAATAAGAATGGTATCTTTTTCTTCATAGACCATGAATGTGCATATAGTGATAGCTAAGAGGACCATCCCAAATATGCTTTCATTGGTTTCATGATGGGTATTCATTCTCTCGTTTTATATATATTCACAGACCAAAAATAAAAAGTAAGTCGATTGTAAAAAAATCAGCGATATTCCTACAAAGCCATGTGCACGGGGCCTTTATAGAGGTTTGAAACATTATAATTCATGTTTCTGGTTCAGATCACTGGGAGCTATTCTCTGTATATGTCCCCGCCAACTAGATAAATAGAGGCTAGGTTGACAGTATGCAATCAAGGTATTAACCCAATGCATTGTGGCTCAAGATTATATTACATCAGCATGTTAGAGACTGTAAATATGATGTTTAATAGAGGTCCCATCAATATGCGAAGATTATTGACCGTGAACCTACACAATAATCTTAATATCATAATGCTATGGTATCATCAGAAACTAGAGTATGTTATGTATATCATTCCAAATATACACCTGGTTATCTATATATAAAAAATATATCATAACATACTCTAGTTTCAAATATATCATAAAAAATATATCATCAGAAACTAGAGTATGTTATGTATATCATTCCAAATATACACTTGGTTATCTATATATAAAAAATATACACCTGGTTATCTATATATAAAAAATATATCATAACCTAAATGATTCTGATAGGAGATGTCGTGCAACACTTCAAAAAGACACCAAAAAAGCTTCGTGAATGCATGCATTTTTTATAGCGTGCTATTAACATTTTTTATAGCGTGCTGTTAACATTTTTAATAGCATGCTGTTAACATTTTTAACAGCGTGAATGCATGCATTTTTAATAGCGTGCTATTATGTTTATAGATAGTCAACCCCACACAGAGATATAATATTGAACTGGTATTCAATCTCCATGTGATTTTGGGGTATCCATAAATTATTATATATGCCCAAAAATTCATATCAAAACCTTAAAAGGTGTAGAATAACAAACTCAAAGAAACCAATGATGTCAAAAAATGAGATACTATGCCTTATTACTCTTGTGTGAGACAGCAATAACCCGTATAATGCATATACACTCTATGAGTTAACAATGTCATTGACCTGATATATCATGCATAGCCGAGTGGTCAGAGTTGCAGACACAAGCATAAAAGCCATCAATGTACTTGGTAAATCATTAGTCTATCCAATAGTGAAACAGGCCTTCAAGGATTGATGCATAACCTTATAAACTAGCAAGAACCAGTAGATCAATATCCATAAATTATACTCTACGATTCAATTTGTGTGGGAGTTTGGGGAACCCATAAATTATTGTATATGCCCCAAATAAAACCTTATTGATCATACAAAACCCTTACAAGGTGCAAAATGTCTAACTCAGAGAAACCAATGATAGGAATTTATCAAGAATTTAGATATTGCGCCTTGCACAATATGGGTCTCAACATTGTCATTGACCCAATATATCATGCATGGCCGAGTAGCCCATGAGTTGCAGACATGAGCATCAATGTATTTGGCCGCCAATTATCCTATACTATAGAGAAACCAGCCTTCAAGGATACATGGCATGCAACATTATGTATTCAACGAGTAAAAACCACGTGATTAATATCCAAAAATCACACATACAAAATCCTTGATAGGATTTTTATAAACATAATATTCAATATACAAGTCTTGTCAGCATCCTGTGCAGAGCCGAGAGGTTCTTACAAATACATGAATAGAGTATTATGAAAAACCAGCATAAGTAATTCCAAAGGCGTTCATATATGCTACTTAAGAGGAGTTCCCGGTAGTTGCAAGAACCATAGACATAGCTAGAGAAACACCAAATATGTACAGGCTAAGTGAGTATACACTCAACTTCAACGCTCCATATATAAGTATAGCCAGGTCTTTTTCCAATGGTCGACATAAAGGCACATCGTTGGTACCATCTCTATGCTTAGAGACCTCACTCACAAAGTGCCATATCCAGTGCTGTTGTATGTAAAGTACCTGACACTGGTGGGTGGCTCACAGTCATAACCCCAGCCAGCCATAGCCAGAATGCCTGACACATGCAGTCGGTAGTCGCATGTACCAAATATACGATTGCAGAGTTCGCATGCAACTCATTGAATGCATATTTTTTGGGGTTTTTGTTGTAGTGTGAATGTCCCCCAATTGCGGCCACTCATGCGGTTTTTTAACCAAGGCATACTTTACCATTGATAATAGCTAATACAATGTGAAATGTGTGTTTTGTGTTTGTGTGCAAAGAGGGAAAATTTTCAATTTTTTGTGATAGATGAGGTGTGTGTGTGTGTAGAAAATTGAAAAAACATCATCCAAACAAACTAACACGGAATATGCCGAAGGGCTTAATCCATAACAAGTCCACTTAATGTAGAGTAGAAATTGATCAGTGTCTCAAAGCTTGTGTGTGTGTATGTATTGAAAGAAATTAAGGGAAATGGACCTCTATAGCACCCTCTATTCCCTCAATGAAAGACAATCACCTGGCCAAGATGTACGCGTGCTCTCAAAGTAAGAGAAAACCCCAACAATCCCTTAGTGCAAGAAAACTAAGAAAAGAAGGGAACATATAGAGCAGAGACAGATGGGGGAATTCGGCGGGTTGATGAGTAAAGAGTCTAAAAAAGCTCTTGATGTGAAGAATTTCACAAACACACACCTTGCATGATCCACACTCTTAGCCTTTTAAAAGAAAAGAATACTCACCTAACATGAAACACAAAAAAGAACTCACACACGCTCTCTCTCTCTCTCTCTCTCTCTCTCTCTCTCTCTCTCTCTCTCTCTCTCTCTTGAATAAGAGACTTGCTTTGAACAGAATGTATATGAAAAAAATAACAAGGAGTATATCTCCTATGAGTGAAGAGGTACAAAAGTTGTTTTGAGTAGAAAAAAACTAGGAGGATTCCTCCCCTCCCCTCCCCTCCCCCCTCCCCCCCCCCTCTTCACTATTATACACCATGCAACAGATACAAAGATGGATTTTCACCACTTGTGAGACAAATAGGTGCAACAAGACACCCGTAGTGGCTGCCTGCTGCAAAGATTCAACTAGATCTAAAATCTCATCCTCATCGGGGTATAAACTCTCTCGAGTAAAGAAGACGAACTCTTCAACTAATGCACCCACAAAGGTTATGTTGTAGTTGGGATCCTCTCTTGCATGTGATGTTGAGCTCCACCCTCACTCCTTCCTTTGTCACAAACATGGTTGTTTATATAGGTGTCCAAGAGCGCTCTCTTCCTCTCCTTTCTGTTTCATAAAAGAATGGTACTTGTTTTATCATGAACCGTAAAATCCCTTTTCTCAAGATGGCATCCTTATTTTGTGAAAAAAATCACTTCTTTTTATGGGAAAAAACTATATTTTGAAATCAATGAATGGGGGCCTCTTCTTTTTCTTTGTTTCCCTCCAAAAATGGGCCATGGCAACCATGATGCATGCACACTCGCTGATGGCAATGCATAGCTAACAAGGATGACCACAAGCGACAGGCAGTGCACAGTCTAAACCATCGATAAGGGTGCGCATGCCCACACCATGCAAGGCGCCCAAGCGCGGGGTGCTCAAGAAGACCACAAGCCACCACAAAACAAGAGTCATGCTCTCTCTTGTTGATGAGAAAGAGGGGGGGCCAAAGTCCCCTATAAACTCTCCATACTTTTTGGAAAAGAAGTGTTTCCCCTAAAGATCAACAACTTCCTACACAGCCTTCATACCCCAAGATGCTAATGCCTTGGAGCAACTTACTCGACAACTTTGAGAATTAACAATCCATTTTGGCTCAAGGAGTGGGATCTAAGCCTTATGCACTGCAGTGTGGTGGAGGAAGGCCGCCTCTACGAGACAACAATAAGAGTTGGTTTGCTGGAATTGTAATGAACAGGGGCATGGCATGTATAATTATCCATGTCCTAGAAGAAATCCAAGTGATCCTTATCCTATCTATAAAGTTTTAATGCCTCTCAAGGGGCTAATATGCCAAGAAATCCACATGTGCAAGGAGGGGGTACACGTAGTGGATTGGAAGAAAGGGATAAAAAGCAAGAGGAAATAGAATAGGAAGAGGAAGTGGAATATTTTGTCCTCCAGAAGAGAACACGAGCTCATAAGCAATCAGAGAATAAGGAATCATCCAGCAATGCAGTTCAGAAGAAGAAGCAAAAAGAAAATGTGGTGGAAGGAAGTAAGTAAGAAGAAAATTAAGAGGAGGAGAATTTAGATTTTACTCTTGGTCATGATGTGGAACCATAAAACTCGAGTAAGTAGGGAAGCAAAAAGAAGTATGAGCATCAAAGAGGAGTGATGAGTAGCCTACTCCTATTGTTCTGATAGCACCGTTTGAGATATAGGAAGAGTTGTTCCCACTTTGGATTGTGTAATTAAAGGCCAAATGATTTCCAAGGTCTTAGTAGTTGGTGGAGCCTAGATCTGCTTAATGATGGAACCTTTAATGCACCAGTTGGGACTAAGGATACATAAGGCTTCTCCAATTAAGGTGAAGATGACAAATAATAGCAACATTAATTGCATTGGAATCATCAAGAATTTCAAGGTTAATTACATTGGAATCATCAACATTAATTACATTGGAATCATCGAGAATTTCAAGGTGAGTGTCTTTGGGGTTTCTATTGCTGTTGAGTTTTATGTTATGACAACCAAGGGAGATGGCTACCCCTTGATTTTGGGCCGTTTGTGGTTGATTGTCGTCAAATCTATTAAAAAATGGGACAAAGGGCAACTAGTGATCCAACCTAATGGAAAGCAAGCAATGGTTTATGACATGAGAGAAAAGAAGCAAAAGGATATCCAGTATGAGGATTCAGATGAAGTGTATTCATATTCAAAAGAGGAATTTGAGTCCTCTAGTGACAGTCTTTGGAAGTGATGGGGGTGACATTTTATTCACAAGTGAACAAGGGAACTGTGGCTAAGGTTCAAGAAGAGTTGAAGGCAGATCAAGGTAAGTTGGAAGTCATGTTAGCACATGATGTAGAGCCTAGAGAGTGGAAAGAATTTTTGGACACGCTAAACATGTATCCTAATTTGTTCATTTCTGATTACACACAGATTAGAGAAGTAGATGTCATAGAACATCACATTGATTTCAAAGAGAATGCAAAACCAGTGGCTCAAAAATTGTGAGTGACGATTGGGAGTGGTACAAGATGATGATTTGCTTAATTTAACTAGCTAAAGAACAGGTGGTAGTTATGGTGAGCAATGCACTTTTGAAGGACCCAAGATTTCAAGGAGAAGAAGCTTTGAAGGAGCTTCTACAACGGTTACAAACTAAGGAATTGCCTATTGGTTTGACAACAATACAAAAACAAAGGCTTTTTGAGAAGGGACTTTCATGTTCACTTATGGGTGACCTTCTCTATCATAAAGGAAAGGATACGATTTAAAGGAGGGTTCCTAAGACTTTGGATATTGCACACATTCTTCAATGTTGCCATGATGAGGTATGTGGTGGACACTTTACACATGACCTAACTGTCAAGAAGATCTTACAAGCAAGATATACTTGGCCTAGTTTACATGTTGATGTGGTTCATTGGTGTAAAACTTGTCATGCTTGTGAATTAGCTAGTGATAAGAGGTTGATGCATGGACCGAGACAGCCTATTGTAGCTTATGGACCATTTGAGAAATGGGGTATTGATGCTATTGGACCTTTACCAAGGACTCAAAATGGTAAAGTTTACATTTTGGCTGCAGTGGATGGGCTGAAGCAGCAAGTGTTTCAAGGGTGAGAGAAGTTGCAATTTTTATATTCATATTTTCTCACATATGTTTCCATTTTGGCACACCTTTGGAATTGGTTTCTGATTGTGGTCCAAGCTTTCGAGAAGGGATATTGAAGCAGATCCTTGATAAACTCAATATTAAACATAGACGTTACCCACAGTGTAATGGTTTAGAGGAAAAGATTAATGGTATCTTATGCAAAATCATAGCTAAACATGTGGAAACTAAACCAAGGACTTGGGATCAGCATTTGGATGGCGCACTCTGGGCATATAGGACTACCTTTAGAGCCTCCACAGAATTTACTCCCTTTCATCTTGTTTATGGTGGTGAAGAGGCACTTGCTCCTATTGAAGTTGATGTACCCAGTATGGAGTTTTTGAAGAGGATAAACATGGATCCTAATGATCTGTTTCAAGATAGACTCATAGCTTTGCATTGTTTATAATTGGATAAAGAAACATCAATTGATCACTTTATCAGCAATTCTCAGGATGCTAAGGAATTTTGATTCCTTACTTAAAGAAAAAGGTCTACAGAAAGACACGGTTGTGCTTAGATACGACAACCATCTTGACAATTGATTTGATGCAAAATTTTTACAGTGTTGGGAAGGTCCATTCATTATCAAAAAGGTTCATGACAATGACAATTATCAATTTACAGATTTATTTGGACGTGTGCATACTACCCCAATAAATGGTTGGCTTCTCAAGCCTTATTTCACTCATTTTGAACAAATATGGCATGGCAAATAAAATTATGAGGAGGACATATCCAAGATAGAGCAAGTAAGGCTCGTATGAATGCCTTACTTCATTGGGAGATAGCTGATAAGATTGGGATTCTTTTCTCTTTTCTTTGGACCTCGCAAGAAGACATGAATGGCTACTTGGAATACATAGTGGGGTCTAGGCATTTATTAGCAATAAGTAGTGGATATTTCTAAATAATTTTGGCATCTCAATGCTTTGAAACAAGCTTAATAATAATTTTTGGGTCCAATGTTTAGAGGGGACATTTTTTTTGAGAAACCATATGTAAGGGAGCCTTTGTATAAATCACATATGCCGTGGTACAAGTGCTTCAATTCTAGTGCGTGTCTCTCCAATGTTTGGCAAATGCATGTTGAAAGCAAAATCTTCATCTCTTCGACCAAATTTTGCTTCTTATACTTGATCTTTTTTTCTTTGTAGGCTGCCAATGCTATTGCTTCAAGATAAGTTTTTGGGCTGACTAATTCCACCTTGGCCCTCTAAGAATAGGATGGAAACCAGTAATAAAATGTTCCTTTTTAAGGAACTCCGCAACCGCACGTGGATTTGTGATGTAGTGAAGCCAATTCATCCAGGCCATTCCCTCATTGTGAAAGACAATCACCTTGTTAAGATGCACACACGCTCAAAGTAAGAGAAAACCCCAACAATCCCTTAGTGCAAGAAAACTAAGAAAAGAAGGGAACATCTAGAGGAGCGAGAGATGGGGTAATTTGGGTTGACGAGCAAAGAGTCTAAAAAAGCTCTTAATGTGAAGGATGTCATAAACACATACCTTGCACGATCCACACTCTTAGCCTTTTAGAAGAAAAGAATAGTCACCCAACATGAAACACAAAAAAGAACTCTCTCACGCTCTCTCTCTTGAATAAGAGACTTGCTTTGAACATAATGTATATGAAAAAAAAACAAGGAGTATATATTGTATGAGTAAAGAGGCACAAAAGTTGTTTTGAATAGGAAAAAACTAGGAGTAGTCCTCTCCTTATATATATATATATATATATATATATATATATATATATATACACACACACACACACACACACACACACACACACACACACACACACACACACACACACAGAGAGAGAGAGAGAGAGAGAGAGAGAGAGAGAGAGTGTATAGTCCTTAATTAGCTACTTAATCAACTAGATTAATTACTATTATATAAGTAGCTCTATACATTTCTTAAAGGTGAACATGCACTTAGGAACGATAGATTAGAATTTCAAAAATGTTTTCTTTATACCATGCATTTTATGTCTACTTTTCATCATTAGTACTAAACTAAGTACTCAATCAACTAAAATTAGAGTATCAAGTATTTTAAATAATTAATATAGAGTATTTACCTTTTATTAAGTTCGTAATCAATTGAAATTAGAGTAATTACTATTTACTAAGTACTTAATCAATTGAAATTAAACTAATTACTAGTTAAGGGGTCCTATATTTTCCAAGGTTATATAGCGATGCCTAAATAGAGATTCCACACATTAGGGTAAGCTTAATTGCATCTTCATTAGAATATCCTTTTTAAACTACCCTAGAGTTAATAATACCCATGATAGTGTCCTCTCTTGTTGGAAACTTCCTTTGAAGTTTATGGAGGGCAACATGAAAAATTGTTGATTGGATTTAGATGCCTAAGATGAAGGTGAGAGATTATGCATGGGTTAACATGGAGATTTGGAAAGTTATTTTAATAAGTTGATTTAATTAATCTCTGCTCGATGAGCAAGTTAACTTGCTCGAGGACGTCAGCAAGAACGAAGATGTGCTTGATTTTGTTTTCATCTAATAGGATCTTTTGCTTCGTTAGCCTGCTTTGGATTCGACTCTAATGGTCAACATTTTGCTGCACGAGCTAACAAACTTGTAAGCATAAACTAACAAGGGTGAGTGTATCTTACAACAAATATTAAACTGTGTATTAAACTAGATTTCATCAATATATCCTTCTCTCTTGAATTCTACACCTTTAAGAACCCTTGTTCTCCTGAAACACAATAATATATCCATCTATCCTGAATTCTACACCATTAAGAACAATTGTACTCCCAAAGCACAATAAAATGATGACTAGAAATAATAAAATCAAATATTTTAAGCAAACCTCTAATTTCTATAGTTAGTCTAAACTGCATCATACTTTTTATGTTCCCATTGATACTCTAAGCTAAAAAATTGATTGACCTAGTGACAAATGCACTAATGAACATGATAGCATTCGTACCAGGGTTACACATTTATGACATTTAAGCATAATACGCAAGCTTAAGTATTGTTCATTTTGTTGATACTCTAATCTAACAAAGTGGCTAACCCTGTGACAAATTGTACTAACAACAACGACATTCATAAATACTTTACGTACGCACGATGTTCAAATGTGAATTGCCCTTGGGATGACATGAACCCACCTGGGTTCAAGTTTCTTCGTCGATTGGGTGTATAACCCTCTAAGAAGACGTTAAGCAACGCCGTCTCCGTCTTGAAAAAAATAATATCAATTTCAAATATAACTTTGCTTGCCTAGTGATACTGTTTTCCGAAAAAAAAAAAATCTCAATTATACGACTAGCAAGTTCAGGCTCGAAAATCATCCCCCCTTGATTAACGAGGGATTAACGAATGTGACGCAGCACGACGTCTTTAACCTTAACAGCAATGTGCATCTAGATCGTTTTCCATATCTCCTGTATACAGCAGCCATGGTGCTTCTCTCCGAGCACGAGGGCATAGAGGGCCAAGTGTTTGTGGTCACGGGCGGTCTTAGTTCAGTGGGAGCGGCCCTTTGCCTTGAGCTTATCCAGCGCGGTGCCGACGAAGTGCGATGCTTCGACTCTAGCTCCAGATCCCCATTCCTACCTGTACTCAAGAGGAACCGTGTCACCTGCATCACCGGTAAGCTCTCTTTCACACACACACACACACACACACACGACCATACCTCTCCATCAACTCACATCTAGGGTTTTATATGCTTAGGACCTGCACCATCTCTGTATCCTCAAGATTTTCATCATCAGAGGCCTTTGCACCTCCTCTCCATTCCTCTTTGCAGTCTTAATGTTAGCAGAACCACCGTTTTTGCATCCTCAAGGTCTTCGTCACCAAAGATCTATTGCACCCTCTAGGGTTGCATTCTTAGGTTTCACAGAACCAGAAGTGTCTGCACCATTTCTAAATTAATAGGGTTCACAGAATTAGAGGACCTTCTCTGCACACCAATGGCTTCTCATTCTTTGGCTGTAGGTGTCTGCACCATCTTTGTATTCCTAGTATTTTGCATTCTGCGTTACAGTACCAAGAGGTATTTTGAATTTCTAGGATTTTGTGATCTTAGGTTCTTTTTGTTACATTAGTTCGCCTAGGTTTTTGTGATCTAAGTTTTTTTTTGTGTTCATAAATGTGTGAACATTTTGGGCTTTGTATTTTCAAGGTTCACAAAGGGTTTTTGCACCATTTGGTTTTTTGAGATTTGCGTTCTTCAGGGTTTATGCTTATGTGCGCCTTTTTGGCATATGTAGGTTCCTCCATTCTTAGGTTTCGTAAAACCAGGGTGTTTCATGCTTGGCATGGCAAGGGCCACTTTTTCTTGGGGTTGGATGGTAGATCAAGAGGAATGGTTATATTATGTGACCGAGAAGATATATGGAGATCCTTGCCTTGCATAGAAGTTGTAGGGCATTCGAATGTGGAACACATAAGCAAAACAATAAAATGTTGAGGTTGTAGTCCATTAGAAGAAACAATGTGCCATCTAACAAAGGGTCCATTCTAGCAACCACCAACCTTGGAACAATTTAAGACCTGTTTGGATCAGACTACTTTGAGTCTTCAATCTTCTTCTTGGCGTCTTATGCCTCCTTTTTTTCTATCGCCTTCCCTGTGGTTGTCATATTGTCCCAATCAATTGTCTTCTTTATCATGGGAGTCCTAAGAGCCGATCATTATGTTACATTGCTTGGAGCATGAAGGTAAAATTGATAGATCATGGTACTAAGTAGTTGTTACGGATGGTGTGAGGGGTGGGTGGCCTAGTGAGGTCCATGTCTCCCAAGAGAAAACATTATGGGCTAGCATGTTAGCCAAGACTATCCATGCCACTAGAGGTTCTTCTTGGGGGAACTCTAGCTCAAGGCGACTAGGTTCCATGGGTGTTTTTGTTTCAGCCCCGCATCATGTACACAAATCTATACAGCCTCTTTGAGTCTTTTTTTATTAGGCGGCAGGTCATCTTGAGGTGTACCCTCCATTTTTCGTTGTCAATCTCTCATTTCTCCTTTTTTTCCTTGTGGATTTGGAAGAGCATGTCATGGGGGTGAGAGGTTCATAGTAGTACTTTAGCTTGCAGCCATTGAAGTAACCTTGATTCTCAATCCCATCCAAGAGCTCTATCTTTACTACACCTTGAGGAGCAATCTTTGTCACTCGATAAGGATCTTGGCCTCTGTACTTAAGTTTTTGTTTGGTGTTCTTGACACTGCCTTTTAGCACCATGTCTCCTACCTTTGTACACTTATCCTAAAGTTGGTCGTCAAACCACTTCTTGCATCTTAGTTTCTTAACCATCAACAATCCATAAGCAGATTGCAATCTTTACTCACTAAGTTTCTCTGAGGCAACTAATCTTTCTGTGAGAGGGTTTTACTTAAGCTTATGTATGGCTGCAATTCAAACCAAGTGTTCCATTAGCATGATTGCGTCAAGCCCGAACGTGAGCTGGAAAGGTGTGTTGTTGACAGCCACCTTATATGCCGTGCGAGTTGGAAAGGTGTGTCATTGACATCCACCTTATATGCGGTGCGATAGGCCCATAGAGCTGAGTGCAACTTGTACTCCTCCCAATTGCTCCTCAAAGCTTCTATCATCTTAGTGAGAGTAGTATACAAAGTCTTGTTTGTGCTTTTGACCTAGTTGTTCGCTTGTGGTAGTAAGATGTTGACTATCTGTGCACCACAAGAAATTCCTTAAGCAAGAACTCCACCACTTCATTGATAAAATGTGTACCATGGTTGCTCACTATTTCTAGTGGTTAACCAAAACAAGTAATCACATTCTCATAGAGGAACTTGGTGATAGCTCTCGCGTTAGCTTTTTACATTACTTTGGTCTCGACCCATTCTATAAAATAGTCAATGGTGGTGACAATGATAAAACACGATTAGGTTCCCTAAGCAACAATAGGGATAATGAGACCAACTCAAATGAGTCTAAAAAGCCTAGCCACTACTAGTTGCAGAGCAGCATTCATCAAACGATTTAGTGCCTAGACCTATAGAGATGGTCATAAAACCTTTTGCTCTTAAGTTTGAGCAATAAGTCATCTAGTCTTTCACAGATGATGCATCTCATGATGAGATACTTTGTTCTACCAGTATAATCCCACATCGTTCCTCCCTCCTCCTGCTTGAGGTTATAAATTTGTGTAATGGGGCTCCATTCCACTGGGTGAGAATCCCACAATGAATGTGTGTCTTAAGACCTCGTATGGCCTTTTCAAGTGGATTTAGTGACCTAAACCATTGGCATGCTTTGCCTTCAAGGTAAATTCCGAATAAGTAGATCTTGGTAAGATCATCAGACCTTGCCACGACCTCACAAAATTGATCAAACTTATCTAGATGTTGAATAAGATCTCTAGTTCCATCAAATTTAATCGAACTTCTCTAAGTGTTGAATGGGATATCTAGTTCCATCAAATTTGATATCAAACTTCTCTAGATACTGAATATGATCACCCTTGGATGTTGATGGTGCTGTCATATGTGATGACGACGAGTTGGCTGCATGGCAGGACCACCTGTCATCCCACTCATTGAACTAGCTAAAGAACAGGTGGTAGTTATGGTGAGCAATGCACTTTTGAAGGACCCAAAATTTCAAGGAGAAGAAGCTTTGAAGGAACGTTTACAACGGTTACAAACTAAGAATTTGCCGATTGGTTTGACAACAATACAAAAACGAAGGCTTTTTGAGAAGGGACTTTCATGTTCACTTATTTGTGACCTTCTCTATCATAAAGGAAAGGATACGATTTTAAGGAGGGTTCCTAAGACTTTGGATATTGCACACATTCTTCAATGTTGCCATGATGAGGTATGTGGTGGACACTTTACACATGACCTAACTGTCAAGAAGATCTTACAAGCAAGATATACTTGGCCTAGTTTACATGTTGATGTGGTCATTGGTGTAAAACTTGTCATGCTTGTCAATTAGCTAGTGATGATAAGAGGTTGATGCATGGACCGAGACAACTTATTGTAGCTTATGGACCGTTTGAGAAATGGGGTATTGATGCTATTGGACCTTTGCCCAGGACTCAAAATGGCAAAGTTTACATTTTGGTTGTAGTGGATGGGCTGAAGCAGCAAGTGTTTCAAGGGTGACAGAAGTTGCAATTCTCATATTCATCTTGTCTCACATATGTTTCCATTTTGGCACACCTTTAGAATTGGTTTCTGATTGTGGTCCAAGCTTTCGAGAAGGGATATTGATGCAGATCCTTGATAAACTCAATATTAAACATAGACATTACCCACAGTGTAATGGTTTAGAGGAAAAGATTAATGGTATCTTATGCAAAATAATAGCTAAACATGTGGAAACTAAACCAAGGACTTGGGATCAGCATTTGGATGGCGCACTCTGGGCATATAGGACTACCTTTAAAGCCTCCACATAATTTACTCCCTTTCATCTTGTTTATGGTGAAGAGGCACTTGCTCCTATTGAAGTTGATGTACCCAGTATGGAGTTTTTGAAGAGGATAAACAGGGATCCTAATGATCTGTTTCAAGATAGACTCATAGCTTTGCATTGTTTAGAATTGGATAAAGAAACATCAATTGATCACTTTATCACCAATTCTCAAGATGCTAAGGAATTTTGATTCCTTACTTAAAGAAAAAGGTCTATAGAAAGACACGGTTGTGCTTTGATACGACAACCATCTTGACAATTGATTTGATGCAAAATTTTTACAGTGTTGGGAAGGTCCATTCATTATCAAAAAGGTTCATGACAATGACAGTTATCAATTTACAGATTTATCTGGACGTGTGTATACTACCCCAGTCTCAAGCCCTATTTCACTCATTTTGAACAAATATGGCATGGCAAAGAAAATTTTGGGGAGGACATATCCAAGATAGAGCAAGTAAGGCTCATATGAATGCCTTACTTCATTGGGAGATAGCTCATAAGATTGGGATTCTTTTCTCTTTTCTTTGGACCTCACAAGAAGACATGAATGGCTACTTGGAATACATAGTGGGGTCTAGGGCCTAGGCATTTATTAGCAATAAGTAGTGGATATTTCTAAATAACTTTGGCATCTTAATGCTTTGAAACAAGCTTAATAATAATTTTTGGGTCCAATGTTTAGAGGGGACATTTTTTTGAGTAACCATATGTAAGGGAGCCTTTGTATAAATCACATATGTCGTGGTACAGGTACTTCAATTCTAGTGCGTGTCTCTCCAATGTTTGGCAAATGCATGTTGAAAGCCAAATCTTCATCTCTTCGACCAAATTTTGCTTCTTATACTTGATCTTTTTTTCTTTGTAGGCTGCTAATGCTGTTGCTTCAAGATAAGTTTTTGGGCTGACTGATTCCACCTTGGCCCTAAGAATAGGATGGAGACCACTAATAAAATGATCCTTTTTAAGGAACTCCGCAACCGCACGTGGATTTGTGATGTAGTGAAGCCAATTCATCCAGGCCATTCCCTCATTGAAAGACAACCACCTTGCTAAGACGCACACACGCTCTCGAAGTAAGAGGAAACCCCAACAATCCCTTAGTGCAAGAAAACTAAGAAAAGAAGGGAACATCTAGAGGAGAGAGAGATGGGGTAATTTGGGTTGACGAGCAAAGAGTCTAAAAAAGCTCTTAATGTGAAGGATGTCATAAACACATACCTTGCATGATCCACACTCTTAGCCTTTTAGAAGAAAAGAATAGTCACCCAACATGAAGCACAAAAAAGAACTCTCTCACGCTTTCTCTTGAATAAGAGACTTGCTTTGAACATAATGCATATGAAAAAAAAACAAGGAGTATATATTCTATGAGTAAAGAGGCACAAAAGTTGTTTTGAATAGGAAAAATCCTGTCCTTAGAAATAAATAAATAAATAAATAAATATATATATATATATATATATATATATATAGAGAGAGAGAGAGAGAGAGAGAGAGAGAGAGAGAGTATAGTTCTTAATTGGCTACTTAATCAACTAGATTAATGAACTAGATTAATTGCTATTATATAAGTAGCTCTATACATTTCTTAAAGGTGAACATGCACTTAGGAATGATAGATTAGAATTTCAAAAATGTTTTCTTTATACTATGCATTTTATGTCTACTTTTCATCATTAGTACTAAACTAAGTACTTAATCAACTAAAATTAGAGTATTAAGTATTTTAAATAATTAATATAGAGTATTTACCTTTTATTAAGTTCGTAATCAATTGAAATTAGAGTAATTACTATTTACTAAGTACTTAATCAATTGAAATTAAACTAATTACTAGTTAAGGGGTCCTATATTTCCAAGGTTAGATAGAGATGCCTGAATAGAGATTCCACACATCACGGTAAGCTTAATTGCATCATCATCAGAATATCCTTTTTAAACTATCCTAGAGTTAATAATACCCATGATAGTGTCCTCTCTTGTTGGAAACTTCCTTTGAATTTTATGGGAGAGCAACATGAAAAACTGTTGATTGGATTTAGATGCCTAAGATGAAGGTGAGAGATTATGCATGGGTTAACATGGAGATTTGCAAAGTTATTTTAATAAGTTGATTTAATTAATATGTGCTCGATGAGCAAGTTAACTGGCTCGAGGACGTCAGTGAGAACGAAGCTGTGCTTGATTTTGTTTTCATCTAGTAGGATCTTTTGCTTCGTTAGCCTGCTTTGGATTCGACTCTAATGGTCAACATTTTGCTGCACGAGCTAACAAACTTGTGAGCATAAACTAACAAGGGTGAGTGTATCTTAAAACAAATATTAAACTGTCTATTAAACTAGATTTCATCAATATATCCATCTCTCTTGAATTCTACACCTTTAAGAACAATTGTACTCTTGAAGCACAATAATATATCCATCTCTCCTGAATTCTACACCATTAAGAACAATTGTACTCCCAAAGCATAATAAAATGATGACTAGAAATAATAAAATCAAATATTTTAAGCAAACCTCTAATTTCTATAGTTAGTCTAAACTGCATCATACTTTTTATGTTCCCATTGATACTCTAAGCTAAAAAATTGATTGACCTAGGAACAAATGCACTAATGAACATGATAGCATTCGTACCAAGGTTACACATTTACGACATTTAAGCATAATACGCAAGCTTAAGTATTGTTCATTTTGTTGATACTCTAATCTAACAAAGTGGCTAACCCTGTGACAAATTGTACTAACAATTACGACATTCATAAATACTTTACGTACGCATGATGTTCAAATGTGAATTGCCCTTGGGATGACATGAACCCACCTGGGTTCAAGTCTCTCCGTCGATTGGGTGTATAGCCCTCTAAGAAGACGTTAAGCGACTCCGTCTCCGTCTTGAAAAAAATAATATCAATTTCAAATATAACTTTGCTTGCCTAGTGATGAGCTTGTTGTAGATTCCACAATTGTTTATATATATCTTTGTTGGATCTCTATCCGATGGGTGAAGAGGGCTATACAAATACCACTGATAGAGACCGGCCTCACACCCTCTTACGAGGAGGCTTCAAGGGCAGGCTCTGCGATTGCTACTATAGGATAGAGTCAGTGCTTGCTACCGACCTATCTTTAGAGACCTGGTCTCTAGGCACTTGTTGTTCGAGATGGGAGATCATTAGCAGCATTGCTGCATGGCATATATGATTGGTTGTTGCAGTAAGGCCATTGAAGGCAGTTCCCCCTTCCCCCTTCCCCCCCCCCCCCCCCCTCTCCCCCCCCCCCCCCCCCCCCCCCCCCCGAAACAGATGAGTCCATGTGCTCCATATGAATAGATTTCATACCCTCTATGGCTAGTAGGGGAAGCTTCAAGGTGGATTGGATCGCATGCATAGGTGGTGAGAGGCTTTTTTGTGCACATGGCACCTGGGTCCCTTTCTCTCTGACAGGGATGACGAGATCTTTTGGCACTAAAGGATCCTTGTGCGGCCCCCCCCCCACCCCCCCCCCCCCCCCTGCCCCACGGCCCCGGGCCGCCACGCGTGGCGGCCTATTGAGGTAGTTTCCCTCCATGAGCAGCCAGCCATGGAGGGAACCACCTCCTCCAATTTCTGTTCGCCTCCTTTTGAGAGTTTTGGGCATGTACATGTGGCCTATGGCTGCTTAATTTTTAACTAATAGAAGGATCTTAAGGAAGGTCTTGTTGATGAGTGTGAGGTGAGAAGAATCGCCAATTAGAATGGCTCTAGACTTAGAGGACGTATAATCTTGCTGCTATAGAACTCACAGGCCTTATTTGAGTGTAAATATCTCATCCTTTTATGTGCTGAGTCAACCTTTTCATAGCTTGAAAGAAGATACATGGGGTTAGGGGACACCCTTGCCTAATCCCATGAGAAGTTGAATAAGTATTTTCAATAGCTATCGATCAAGTTGTGTCCAGAGCAAAGCTTCAAGGAGGTTCGGATTGCATGCATCAGCGGCGCAAGGCTTTTCTGCACGCATGTTGCCAGTGTCCTTTCCTCTTTGATCGGGACGGTGAGATCACTTGGCATTACAGGCCTTCTGTACACATCAAACCCCCCCCCCCCCCCTCTCCCTTTCCGCACGCGTCATATGAGGTAGTTTCCCTCTGAGAGCGGCGAGCCGTGGATGGAACACCTCCCCAGCTATTATCTTCACCTCTTTTGAGGGCTCTGAGCATGCACATGTAGCTATTGGCTGTCTGATTTGTAACGAATGAAGGATCTTTTTAAAGAAAGTTATGTTTAGAGCAAGAGCGTGACATTTATATTTGCATGGTTGACTAGGTGATATTAAGCAAAAGGACCTGACGGACAAAGCTCTTCGCGGGGCAAATTGTGTTTTCCACCTTGCATCACATGGCATCTCTGGGAAGGAGATGCTTCAAGCGCGGCAAATTGATGAAGTGAACCTTACTGGGACTTGCAATATTTTGGATAGCTGTGTCAAATGTGGAGTTGAGAGGCTTGTTTTTACAAGTAGTTACAATGTTGTGTTTGGGGGGCAGCAGATAGACAATGGGAATGAAACTATGGATTATTTCCCTACAGAAACTCATTTGGATTCCTATGGTCGATGTAAAGCTCTGGCTGAACAGTTAGTGTTGAGAAGCAATGGTCGTCCTTTGAAGTAAGTGAGAAATCCTTTCAAACCCTATCCTGAGCACTATAACTACGGGTTGAATTGATGTTTTGTTAAGGTCATCCTCTTGATTAAGCAATGACAAAGGTGGGGAGAACCATGTTTGCATGTTTCAGGCATCTTACAATCACATGCAATTTGTGAGCTTTGTCTCATGTCTTTTCTCAGGGTCAAAACTGACCGCAAGCTGTACACTTGCGCAATCCGGCCTGCAGCTGTGTATGGACCTGGTGAGGAACACCATGTGCCTAGATTTTTGAACTTGGCACAGAAGGGAATATTTCTTTGTCTTATTGGAGGCTCTGGTATTAAGACAGACTGGGTATATGTGGATAACCTTGTCCAAGCACAGTTGCTTGCAAGTATGGGGTTGATTGATGATATTCCAGGCAGAAAAGGAGCTCCTGCGTCTGGACAGGCTTACTTTATTTCTGATGGTAAGTTTTTGGATGTTGGTGCATATGCAAGTGTTGTTTGAATCAGTTGGGTCTTTGGTAACTGGTTTAGTCGATGTATGCAACACTTCGCAATGAATGTGAGCTTTAATGAACATGGAAGACAATTCTTTTTTGGTTTTCCCTCAAAAAGTGGCTTATCCTCAAATTATTTCTACGTTTATACGGCTTGTCACCAAAATCTTTTAGTGTCGTGATTTCAGCCTTTGAAAGTAAAAGATTGAAGCATCATCAGGTTATAGCCAGACTTCAAATTAAGCATACTTAACACTATTGAACTTGGTAGCTGATCTAGCATACCATCAATACGAAGGAGACGAAACTTGTTCTTGATGGTGAGCTTGGTTAAGGCCATGGAGCCAACACATGGGTGCATTCTCTATGATGGCTGGCAATTATTATTTTTTCCCTGGGAAAAAGATCCTTTTATAAGTTACCGAGAAAGACAGCCAAAATGGTTAAGTACAAACTCATCCCCAAATGGGAAACGCGAGTCGAGATGTATGAAAGGGGAGGATGCTCTTCTCCTCTGGCTGGCCGTTCTAGGAGGAGAAGGCTATCTCGTACTATGGGGGGAGGAGGAAACAATCACACAGATAGTCTATAATGCCAAGTGGGCTGACCACTTTCCTTCTATCGACAAAAGACAGGCCTCTTCGGTTTGCAGGATGCACAAAATGATAGGTTCAAGATATCCAGTGCACGGTGGTGGGAGGATTATGGGGCAGATACACCATTGCTGCAAAGATTGGCTATTCGAGTGCTTAGCTAGGGTGCTAGCTCCTCGCCATGTGAGCGCTTATGGAGCAGTTTTGGGAACATTGCAAGCAAGAAGAGGAACAAGCTTGGTGTCCAAAAGGCAAATGACCTTGTATTTGTTAATGCGAACTTGCGTTTGCTTAACAAGTTTAGGGTTGAGTGTACTCCAGAGCCATTTATTGGATTTTGCCTTGATCTTGATGACAATGATGGTGAGGATCAACCAGAGGGAGAGGATGATGTGGAGCAGCATGAGGATGAGTGAGGGACAGCCTGGACAGGAGGATGAGATCCCACTTGCTGATGACTAGTCATTGACTCACTAGTTACCTTGGCCCTTGAGGCTAGTTTTGTACTTGTCATACTTGATACTTTTGTCATATGTACATTGTACTCAGCTTTTTCAGCTATTATATATCCTCATGCGATGTACTTTCTTTTCAGTTTCAATTTGGAGTCTGGACTCTTTAAATTTTTAATGTTTAAGACTTTAATCTTGGATATTTTGTATGACTTTAGACTCTAAAGTTCAAAGCTTTAAGCATCATATTAGAAAGCTCTTAGTTCATTCCAATTTCTAATTTCTTTCATGAATTAAACCTAAACTAGCATACTCTAAGCCTTAAGGTTCTCTAGTCTTTAGAGCATAATATAGTTTTGTCATTTTGTGTCATATGCTGACGTGGCGTTCCCCGACGTTCCCGATCCGCTCCCGTTCCCGTTCCCGTTCTTGTTCTAGCATCCAACGTTCCCGGAATGTTCCCGTTCCGCGGTAACTATGAACCATGGACACTCTAGTATTGCGCAATACCGGATACACCTTGGAAAGAGCACCTGCCAACCTGACTCCTTGAAACAAAATGCCACCACGAATAGCAAGGAACTTTGCTTGGCTTCGAATTCCCACACAAGTGTGTAGTGAACTCCAAGAATAAAACGATGAGCTGCTGGACACACCACGCCCATAATCCCCAACAGTGGACTGTGACACATCACATCCCAAAAACCTCGAACAATGTACTGGGAACTCAACCAGTCCATAATCTCTGCTACTCAGTTTCTTGCGGTCTGAGTCGGACTTCTTCTCAGAAGACTTCTCCGATGAAGCCTTCCCTTTGCCCTTGTTACGGCCTTTCGACCGTTGGCCAGTTAAGGCCTCCGAACCTCCGCCCTGTGGAGGGTTCGAGAATCTTTCCTCCTGGTCCAAGACCATGGGCACAAGCTCCTCCCACGTGATGGTGCCAAGCCTGCCACTGGTAATCAAAGACGAGTAGAATGTTGAGTACTGAGAGGGCAAATGCGATAGCAACGTTATGGCCATGTCCTCCGATGATATCTCCTTCCCAGCCTGAAGAACTTCCTGCAGCTTGTTAATGTGCTCCCGCATCGTCGATGACTTTGCAGGGTTCATAACCCGCATCTGTACTTCCAAGGAAATCCTCTTCATGGGCGATACCCTGTTATAAAGAGAAGCTAAATGCTGCCATATACCTCTGGCCAGCGTCATATGCTTTATATGATTGATTACCTGCGGTGTGCAGTTGAGGAAAATGAATGAATGGACCTTGGCATTGACACGACTCCACGACTGTGCCTGTGCCTCCCGGTCCTTACGAATCGATGGTAACTCCCCTTCCTCTACCTCCGGTCGTGGAACCCAAACAACGATGAAATCAGCAAGGTCGTATGACTCTAGAACAGATTCCATCATAACCTTTCATATGCCGTAGTTATTCCCGTCCAACTGACGGTCCACTGGGAACGTGGGAGTGTTGGGATCTTCACATGTCTCTCAGCCATCTCAAGCAGATCTGCCATTGTGGGGATGTAACTGAAAAGGGTGGGTGGGTGGGAAAAAAGAAGAACTTACACCTGCAAGTGGTTGTCCAGCAAATCAGCCCGCCTTCCTCTTGCTTCTCCTCTTCCCGAATAGTCCAAAACAGTCCACCAATCAGCAACACTACAGTCCCCCTCTTGCTCACAAATTTCCCAAGATCTATCAAGAGCCTAGGGCTCTGATACCATGTCAGAATATGCAACGGAGATGATGACAAAATTTGAGAATACAAGAGCAAGTGTAGAAAAAAATACAGCAATGGAGAGAGAGAGAGAGAGAGAGAGAGAGAGAGAGAGAGAGAGAGAGGCGTGTAACTCTGCTCTATATACACAAGGAAAATCCCGAAAACATGATACAATGGCATGGGGGATATGGGGCCATTTTATATGGCCCCAAGAGAGCAGTCGACCAGTAGAAGGGGCAGCCAACAGGCACCCGACTGCACTCAACACCAGTCAGCCAGCATCTGAAAGGTCCTCGACCAGATCACATCAGTCGGCCTGCTCCAGAGGGTGAACCCATGCAGTCGGCCAGCTACTGGGACATGCTGCCATCACAGGGTAGCCACCCAAGCCATGGAAAAATGGGGAGCATGACACTCATCCAAAACCTTTTGTCTCTTGCTAGACACCACACATAGGTAATTATCTTTTATGAGATAACCCTCTTTGATTACATATGAGGCATGTGCATGACCAGCCATCAAATCAGTCCAAATAGTGGCAAAATCAGCATCCGTAAGATACAAATCACGCATGGCAGACAAGTCTCCATGAGAGGCAACCGAGATAGTTGCTACATACGGCGTTCGTAACAATGCATCTGCCAATACATTCTTCTTTCCTCATATGCTTCTCTGACAATTTAGTTTGGGTAAGAAAATACCTCAAACTCTGGTGATCTGCTTTCATAGTAAAATCAGTCCCAAGAAAGTAATGTTTCCATATGGTAAGTGCATGAATTATAGCTAGGAGCTCTTTGTCATAAATGCCAAGAGAGAGCTGTGCATCATGCAATCTACGGTTCTCATAAGCCACGGCATGTCCCTCTTGATTTAGGTCAGCTCCTATGCAATTTCCAGATGCATCACATTCCACACTGAATGGCTTTTGCAAATCCGGAATGATCAACATTGGACCATGTGTAGTTGCATCTTTTAATTTGAGGATTGCATCCCTCTCTACATCAGTCCATTTTAATGTAACCTTCTTCTTTGTCAAGTCATGCAAAGGAGAAGCAATCCATGCAAATTGCCGAATGAACCTACAGTAGTAAGAGCATAATCCAAGAAAACTACGAATCTCATGCACTGATCTCAATTCGGGTCAATTTCGAATTGCATCAATCTTTGCAGGATCCATCGGCACTCCATCTTTGGACACAATATGCCTAAGATAATGTATCTCTGACAAGAAGAACTCACTCTTCTTTGCATTTATGAAGAGTTTATGCTTAGGGAGTTCTTCAAAAACAATAGCCAAATGAGCTGTATGCTCTTCTTCGGTCTTCGAGAAGACTAAGATGTCAACAAAGAAGACACCTATAAATTTCCTGTACCCATGGAATGAATATACGATCCATCATTTTATTGAATGTAGCCGGGACATTTGTAAGACCAAAAGACATAACAAGATACTCATAAAGCCCAAATATTGTCATGAAAGCAGTTTTATGTACATCCTCAAGCACCACACACACTTAATGATACCTACTCTTGAGATCAATTCGGCTAAAGCATGTCGATCCATCCAATATGAGCAAAGCCAACTACAATGCATCAACAATCTAATGATCTTAACTCCCCAAGAAAAGGGATGTCGAGAAAATGTCGAAGAAATCAACAAAGATATTCAAAGAAAGCACTTAAGTTGGAGAAGTACACACACACGTTTACACCTTCATCCCATTATTCATGCACGTCACTTGTATATCTTTCTCCTCTTTGTTATATATATATATACAATGCGTTACAAAAATTTTGATAGTAGTTTTAATAAAATTTTCCAAGTTTTGGGTGACGATTTTTAATTGTTTTTTGTTTTCTTTTCTAGTTTTTTTGGGGGGTTAATGTGGCACACGTGGCATACGTGAGCATACATCATCACGTGGCACCTTTAATTTTTTTTTTTGTTTTACCTATGAAGTCCAAGTGCCCATAAGTTTTTTGTTGTAAATAATTCCACATTTATAGCAAGATCTTACACTTGGAAGGAATTTTAAGAGCCCATTCAATCAATCCTTGAGGTGCTAGAGAAAGATAAAATCTAAATGAGGATTACCCAAGGTTCCCATAAACAAGTTAAGACACTACTTTGAGAGTGAGAAAACGAACACAATGTTTCTTACAAAGGCAAACAACTCATTGCAATCTTAGATGGTGGCGTTGTAGTTAGCATTATTAGGAAGGGAGTTGTTAGGAAACTTGGGGAAACCCTCACCTAGACAATACCAATCTCTCGGTGAAGTTTAGCTAATGAAAATAATGCTAAGTCACTTGGTGTCCTATGTAGACATCGTATTTTATTATATATAGGGGGTAGGGGTCCTTAGACCTGAAGCACAAAAGTCATATCAAATTAGCCTTGATACAATATGAGAAAGGCCTCAAAATTGAAAGAGGAATATTAGACATGCTATAAGACCTCAATGAACTGATCTCGAGCGTATGCACTCTTCCCAAGGGCATGAGGAAGGGTTGCACACCTGAGGTTGAGAAAGGACTGCGGTGGACTGTTCTAATCTATGTAACTATGCTGTAAATGCTTATGAATGATATGTTACCTTCACCAGATGACTGTTGCATGTATGGATGATGCACAGAAGGCGGGTTACTGTTGTAGGACTGAAACGCAATGCTGGAAACTGCTGTAGATTTGCAAACGCAGGATTGGAGTGGATTGAATGGTTGCTGGTGGTGATATGTGCTCAAATGCAAAGGGTAAACTGCTGTCCTGGGGCTTGGCAGGGTATTGTATGCAGGCCCCTAAGGGCTGATGGTCTGAATTGCTGTGTTTAGGGTACAGATGGACTGAACTGCTGCTGCGTTAGAGACTATGTATTTGCTGGCTACTGAATGGACTGCATGAAGGGGCTGCGTTAAGCTGCAAGGAAGGCTGAAAGCACAAACACAAGCTCCAAAGGCAGGGACTAGCCAGGCTGAAGGTGGGGAATGCTCCTGGTGCTGAGGATGAAGGCGCCTAGCTCACTGTAGACTGAATGAATGTATAAGCCCTATGCAAGCCTATTTATACTAACTAGTGGTTGGTCAAGTTGGCTGGTCATTTATTTAATAAAGTTTATGTTTATAAATGACAATAAATGACAATAAATGCTAAATAAATACCATAAAATATGGGAAAAATACCAGATAAATCATAGTAAATTTCCTAAGGCTTCTGGGATGTTCTAAATGATGCACATGCATATGAATGCATATTATACGAGATGCAGAGTGCTTTCTGATGCCAACGCTAAGGCTTCTACTGACTCTACATGCATGAATGATTCTCTCCAAGTGGGTTAAGGGACTTGACTGACTGACTGACTGACCCGCTAACGCTGAGGAATGACCTACGTAGCTCGTGCCTGACTTATCCTGGACTGAGGATATACAATGGGATCACAACGTACGACAAATATCATCCCACTGGGTTCTTATAATGTACAAATGTTGCATTGCTGTTGATGAGCTAGTTTGTCACCATGCACTGAGTGCAGAGTGCACGTGACATTCCGTCCTGCTTAGCTTGGCGGCAGGTTCATGGCTTCCAAGTAGTCCGCCAACAACTGGGGGTACTCTGGAAAAACTCCTCGTCTAGCCATACGGCTTCGTGGGTACCTCGATCTCGGAATTTCGTATAGAATTGACGTATCCGTCGACCGGAACCATGCTTCCATCGATGAAGAAGGATCTGCTCGGGCTCATCTCTAGCACCTTGAATAAGAACCTGGCTATGTGAAGCCAAGTAAAGTCCTGATACACCTTGGACCCACTCCTCCAAGAAGCCCATCCTGCACATTGTCCCCTCTAGAAAGCCCCAATCGACTTTCTCGAAATCAAGGAGCACAATCAGATCTTGCTGTCGTATCCTGGCCGACGTGGTCGCCTCGTAGAAGGTGAAGATGTTATCCAGAATACTCCAATTCTGAACGAAACCAGTTTGTGTGCCATGGATCAAGTTGGGAAGAAAGGGTTGTAATCTCCGGCTGGTGGCCTTGGCCAGAATTTTGTAGGGTCTCCAATGTCGAATCTCCAGTGTGTCACCACCCTCCTTGGGAATCAAGTGGATCAAATCCTCATACCACCTCTCCGGCATGGCTCATGGAACCATTATCTTGCTGAAGGCAGCCTTGACGCTACCTTCCATGAGATCCCAGTGGCGAAGAAATAAGGAGGCTGGAAGTCCGTCCTCTCTTGGGCTTTTGCCCCTAGGTAACACTGTCATAACCTCTGCCAACTCCTCAGATATGAAGGAGAAGATTTTTTGTACAATCCAGGTACTATAGATTGGTGGTTTTCAAATATGCCATTAATTTGCAGAAATTAAACAAAAAAATTAGGGCTTTTCTGTAATTCAGCAATTGGCATCATTTAGAACCCTTCTGCATTTCAAATTTTGGGGCTTTTCTGATTTTGCCAAAAATTAGAACTTCTCTCCTGCAAAAATTGGGGGTTTTGTACTTAGAGCAACAACTAGGTGGTTTTGGAACTGATCTGTGAGCCTAATGCTCATCTCGGCACTCTCGATGTGCATTCAAAACACCTGGTGAGCATTTCTTGTGGCATTTTGATGTCAATCTGCAATACTCAGCAATCTTGTTTCTGCTGAGTATTTTGATCATTTGCTGCAATGTCTGGTCACTTTGAGGAATTGGGATTCTGTAATTGGTCTTGTCTGATGCTCTAGTCTTGTTTGTCGTGACTTTGTGCCTCTTATCAGTTTGTTGGTTCTTGTTCCTCACCAATCTTGTACATTGGTTCTGTAAATCATTTGGAGATCGTCATCATAATCCTGTTCTACTGCTCTTGTATCTTTCAGTGCTTCGGGGGAAATCTTGTATTGGGCATTTCAGCTCTCTAGTGATTTGGACTTTAGGCTTATCTAGTAATTTTATGTTAAGGTCTATACACACACTTTCCCATCATATTCCGTGTGTTTCCCTTGCTTGTGATGGAGCAAGTCAGTCATCCACTTCAACCTCTCCATCCCTAGCCCATTCTTCTATGAAGTTCCAGTTCTGGGAGGGCTGTGCTCGTGGTCTCATCCTCACTCATGGCACATTCAAAGTTTGGGCAAAAGCTGGATCATGCTCGAGGCTACTTTTGGAGATTGTTCGTGTGGCTTGACATGTAGTAGCTGCCATTGTTCCATGAGCTCCAGATTGGGCTATCTTTGGCTCATACCTCCTTTTCATCGAGGGAGATTTTGCTGGGAAAATCAATGTAAAAGGAGTTGTGTGTGAACTAGGCCTTAAATAAAGTGGTTCTTGTGTGTGAACAACCGCTAAGTGTGTAAGGGTTCTTTGTCATGGGAACCAGTGTTGCCATGCGTTTTTGAAACGGCAGGTATGAAACAGGTTTTGTACATTTCGAAACGTTTCCTAAAAGGTAAGAAACGGGTCCAAAAAGGTTTCAAACAAAATAGGAAAAATATGTATATTTTTAACTTGGAATATACAAAAAAAAAAATGTATTTAGCCCTATGACATAACTTACAAGAGACCACACTGAATTCATTTCAATAAACAAACAAAATACATGTAAGATATCACAAATCACGATTGATCAATTGGTCTAAAATCGGACGGCAAAAAAACACGTTTCATAAAGTACGAAACGTTTCCTACATTTCCACCAGATAAGAAATGCGTTTTTATGCAACACTGATGGGAACAACCCCTTAAGGACTTATGTAAGCAATGACGTGTAAAGGTGACACCTTAGTGGACACTTAGGGATGTCGTAGTATCTAGTCCGTACTATGCATGATGGAGTTGATGGTTTATTGTCTCATCGACGAGTCCACACAAATACAAGAAATCACTTGGTGTATGTCTAGCTAGTAATAGAGGGACACGGCCACCACCCCCATTGCCGCACCCTCTCCCCTCTTGCCCCCTTGTTATATTTGTAGTTTGTTCAAGGTGTGCTAATGTTTTCTGTTCTCTTTTGGTGCTTTTTTTTTTTGGCAGGTGTTCCTGTCAATAGTTTTAGGTTCATGCAGCCTCTTATGGAGGGTTTGGGTTACCAGCTTCCTCATCGACGAATAAGTGTAAAATCTGCTATGATAATAGCATGGATATTTTGGGGTTTATATGGACTGATGTATCCTTGGCTAGATAAAGCATGGCTTCCAGAACCTCCAATTCTACCTACAGAAGTTTACAAGGTCCGTGTTCTTTCACCTTATGCTTGTGACATAAAAGAGGATAAGAGGGAGAATTTCTTTTAAGCAGTCAATTGAAGAATTAGTGATCATGCTCTTATCTATGCACATACTTGTATATGTTTGTTTATTGGATTGAAAATATACTTGTATACATATGTGTGTGTGTGTGTGTGTGTGTGTGCGTGCATATATACACACATACATACATACATGTATGCATGCATGCATACACGTATGTAGCACGTGCACACACACACTGTAAATGTAATTGTATACATGCATGATTACTTAATTTTGTGCAATAGGCATGCTTATTGAATCTTTGTAGAAGTGCGCGTGCTGGCTCCAGAAGTTAAGCATTATTTTGTGAAGACTCAAGGCTCCATAATTACATACATTTGCTAATGAAGATCAATGCTGTTCGAAACTTGTATCAGTAACTTTTCCATCTTAACAATAATGAAGTGAGAATTGTGTGGTTTTTATGGTTATCATGCAAAGATCCTGTAGCCTTAAGGGAATTTTAGCTCAGTTACCTGAAAAATAGACAATCTAAGGATCTGAAGGCACTGCCATTCTAAACCATTTTGTGGGCTTAGAGATTCCAATTGGCAGCTGAGCCAAAGATTAGGTGGCATGGCTGCGCTGTTCCAATTTGGGTTATAATCTTTGTCCTCTGGGCTCACCTTTCTTGCTCTTCATATACTCTCACAATCTCACGAGTTCAGAACTCGACCATGGGAGGATATGAGAAAAGAGCAGAGTTGGAGAAATACCCTGGCATAATACATTTCTCATGCTCTCTCTTTGAGAGCTGCATTAAAAAAATCCTTTTTTTTGGAGATCTCATGTAAGGTCTCATGTAAGGCTGCTTTGAAGAGAGCTGCATTAAAAAAATCCTTTTTTTTGGAGATCTCACGTAGGGCCTGCTTTGGACTCTCAGATAATGTAGTCTGCTGCCTGAAACAAATAACTCAAGAGTGAAAGACGTAACAATAGGATGATTCATGATTAGAATGTAGTTTGATTTAGGAATCTGATGGTTCAACATAGACTCCAAGCTGCAGTTGGAGCAGGTAAACGGCAGTGAGGGTAGGTGAGCGAAATGAAAGAGTAGAATCCTGTATTTTTGGACGTACATCTTTGTTACTCTTTTTGATATTTGTTCACTGGACATGCACAATTAGGTAGTGTAATGGATTAGAAGATATCTATAAAAAACTAACCATGCATGAATAGGCGGTGGAAAACTCCTCATAGTGGGAAGAGAGTAGAACATGCTTGTGAGTTACTCATTATTTGTAATGCTGACCCGAGGAGGTATGCTTTGCTCATTGGGTTTGGGTTTGGCCTCTACAAGTTTCTGAATTTTATGACTACCTATGTTAGGAAACCTAGAGGGTAGTTTTGTGAAGTAGTTTAGCAAGGTTTTGATGCTTCTATGCATGTGCAAGGCATTCATGATGTTAGTCGTCATATGTTGCAGGTTGGTGTTACGCACTATTTCTCTATTTTAAAGGCAAGACAGCAGTTGGGCTATGTACCCTTTGTAGAACCAAAGGAGGGCATACGACGAACTTTAAATTTTTTGAAAGAGAAGCAAGCCAAGGACCTGATGCCACCAGAACTACATTTTTGGATAGCTTGTATTGGAGGAATGATTCTATTTTTTGGGTGTGCATTTGTGCCTCCTCCTTTCATGGGCATTTTTGAGTGGGTCAGGCCACTGGCATTCTTTCTTTTTCGAAGCCAGAGGATGATACGTGCATTTTTTGTAATTGCATGTATCACTCATCTTGGGGAAGGCGTGTATGCCTGGCGGCTTGCAAGAAGAGTTGACCCTGCAAATGCAAAAGGTTGGTTTTGGCAGACATTTGCGTTGGGCTTTCCCTCTCTTCGGTTGTTGTTGCGAAAGCGGTCAAAACACCAGTCCTGAAAAATGGGGATGAGAATTGATGCA